>NC_134692.1:32741601-33341601 GCF_050947455.1 Rhinoderma darwinii
TGTTTTATTATTAATAATAATTGTTTCGCTTATTATATATTTTATACACCGTATATAGCATTAAATATCTGCACTGACCTGTGTTTGAGTTAGGCCCAGCGATGCTGCCAGCTCAGCTCTCTCGGGCAGTGCCAGGTATTGTGTTTTCTGAAACCTCCTCTGCAGGGCTGCCAGCTGAAAGCTGGAGTAGATGGTCCTGGGTTTGCGAACTTTTTTGGGCTTCCCATTCACTATCCTGACCTCAGGCTCACACTCCTCTTTTTCTGTGAAACATCGGAGAAGTTATTTGGAGAGATTGGCAGAAAGAAGTCCATATAATACATGATCAGGTCCGTGCCCTGCATAATATCACTGATCTGGCAGACAGTGCAGGCAGGCAGTGTCAGCTCTTATTTCAACATGTAAGCAGCTATAGATTAAACCAAACAACATGCATAAACAAGAAAAGTGCAACAGGTCTGGCATAGAAATGATATTTACCTTGCTCATTGTGTGTAGGGGAAGGGCTTGTTCCATAGGGTCCATAGGAGCTGTAAGAGCCGTTATAGGAGGTCAGATCATAGGATTTAGCAGAGTAGGAGATACCATTGATGCCACTGCTATGAAACTGGTAGGATCCCATCTGTCCATAGGGAGACCCCCCTCCACAGTGTTGTTGCTGCTGCTGGTTGGTGTAATAGCTGCTGTCAGTAGCTGTGGACACAGGCAGGGTGGGGGACTCCTGTGACTTGTGTAGACTGTGATAACTATTGGAGGTCATTTGGTTTGAATGCAGATCTGACACTAAGCTGTCAAATACTCCAGTCATTGTGGATTATAAACTAAAGAGCTGGGATGATGGAGCAAAAAAACAAATCAGTGCAGCCAAAGTAACTCAGTCAGTAAGAAGCTCAGCAGCAGCGATCAGGATGCTGAAGTCATGATGATCCACACAGGAGGAGACCTGGCTGAAGAGCACAGAAAGGAGATCGGCTGCCGATCACTAGAGACTGTCTGCTGCTCACTGCTTCAGCGCCAGGCATTTAACTCCAGTCATGTGACTGTCAACTACGTCACCTAGCAACAACCAATCACAGCACCACCTGGTGGCTCTGAGTTCTCAGGGTTCTGCCCCAGGACAGAAGCTTCTCCCTCCCTCTTGTGTGAGCTCCACTGACTCCTACACAGCAGGGAAGGAGGGAGGGATGGGGGTGGGGAAGGAAACTCACTCCAGGTCCCAGGAGGAGAAAGAGAAGAAGAAGAAGAAGAAGAAGAAGAAGAAGAAGAAGAAGAAGAAGAAGAAGAAGAAGAGAGCTAGTAGCTGCAATCCTTGTTCTATTATGACACTGAAATCAAGTCCTAGTGGTTTGTAAACCATGTCTAAAAATGACCTGAAATACTAGAGATGGGTAATCCATACAGATGGGGTAATTCATTGATCCACTCCCATTTAAATACAGATTGAACACAATAATAAATAATATCATCAGGTTGTAAATATTTCTCACCAAATCAGAGGTAAAATTAATAATTCTTTATTGCATATTTTAAAAAAAATGAAAAATCAATCTCCATCTGATAGGAAAATAGGAATCTCAGTATTTATTAACGCTGGTCATAGATGGCCAGATGCCTCGGTGACACCAATTGTCAGTAAGACATCTGCTTGTCCTCAGAATCCCCACTGCAGTCCCATAAAAAAGTGAAGGATCTCTGGAATAGGCCAGTGATGTACAAAGTAGTCATAGACGTAAAGACTTTCTCACCATAAGATGAACGTCACGATTCCAAAAAGAATTGTATTGTGGAATAGGGACATGCACAAACAGATATTTCTTCTAAGATTTCCCATAGAAAATAATTTGTATGGTGGGAAATATTATGACTTTAGATTGCTCCACTTTCTCAGATGATAGTAGTCATAGGATTTACCAATAATGGCTGAGAAATTGTTAAGATTTTTAAACTTGTTTATTTATTAACATTTTTCAATTTTCTAAAGAAAAAAAAAGGATTGTCATGGCTGAGAAAAATTTGGAAGTATGAATGATAAGATTGATGGGATAGATGGGATTGGTTAAAATAATTATTATTAGTTTTTCTATAATTGTTTCTTATTGTTGCTAATAATTGTTACAACTATGGCCAACTTGATATATCGTTATTCTGTTGAGATATAAACGGTGCTTTTGATTCACGATCTTTTGATTATTGGCCTGACTGTGGGATTGGGCAGAAAAATAGAGTCGTGTGTGGCCAGTTTATGGCTCGTTTACATCAAACTATGACCGATCATGGGCCTATACTTTACCTCCATTCGTGTGCGTCTTATTTTATATGGAGGCATACATTAGTTGGTGTGTATCTGTGATAAAAAAAAGTGGCATGTTCCATTACGTGGCTTATTGCACAAACATTGCTACTATGGAACATGGTGCCTCAAAGTTCATAATACGCAACTATAGGGACTCCAGTTACCGACTTACAGGGTCTGTGCACACAGCAATGTCACATATACTTCTCTTTCAACCTACTGAAGTATGGGTACCAATCTCAAAAAATTCACCCAAAAAAATGTACAATTTTTATACAACTTACATGAAGCGATCATTCTTATGGCTTTATGTTATTATTTGCATTATACCAGTGATCAGGTACCTGTAGCTGCACAGTGACTGTCTGTAAACCAGGGACACAACACAAATTATATACACTTACAAGAGGTTGGAAAAAGCCACTACTTCCGTCTCTTTTATCCTACTGCATAACAACTTCTTTCTTATGCACTTTTAGGGCATGGCCCCACGTGGCGGTTTTCCTCCGCAACTGTCCGCATCAATGCCGCACAGAATCTGCGTTGCAGATTCTGTGGCGGATCTGCCCAAAATGTGCAGTAAATTGATGCGGACTAGCTGCTGCGTATTGCGGTGAAAGTGCTTCCCTTCTCTCTATCAGTGCAGGATAGAGAGAAGGGACAGCACTTTCCCTAGTGAAAGTAAACAAATTTCATACTTACCGGCCGTTGTCTTGGTGACGCATCCCTCTTTCGGCATCCAGCCCGACCTCCCTGGATGACGCGGCAGTCCATGTGACCGCTGCAGCCTGTGATTGGCTGCAGCCGTCACTTAGACTGAAACGTCATCCTGGGAAGCCGTACTGGAGACAGAAGCAGGGAGTTCTCGGTAAGTATGAACTTCTATTTTTTTGACAGGTTGCTGTATATTGGGATCGGTAGTCACTGTCCAGGGTGCTGAAACAGTTACTGCCGATCGCTTAACTCTTTCAGCACCCTGGACAGTGACTATTTACTGATGTCGCCTAGCAACGCTCCCTTAATTACGGGTGCACACACATAGTCACCCGTAATTATGGGTGCACACACATAGTCACCCGTAATTACGGGAGCCCCATTAACTTCCTCAGTCTGGCTGTAGACCTAGAAATACATAGGTCCAGCCAGAATTAAGAAATGTCATGTTAAAAAAGCAATACGCATCCGCAGCACACATAACATGTGCATGACATCTGCGGACTTCATTGCGGAATTTAGAATCTCCATTGAAGTCAATGGAGAACTTCCGCAATGAGTCCGCAACCAGTCCGCCACTGGTCCGCAACATCCATTGTATGCTGCGGACACCAAATTCCGCACCGCAGCCTATGCTCCGCAGCGGTATTTTCAGCCTCGTCTAAACGAAGCCTACTAAAAAGAAGTGGAAGGCAATGGAGAAACGGGTCCGCTGCGGATTAACGCTGTGGAGTGTCCGCAGCGGAATTCAAGAGCAATTCCGCCACGTGGGGCTTTGCCCTTAGGACATTTCGGGCGGATAAATGGTGGTCCCCTACTCAATGGCCTCTCACTCTGGAGGACTGTCAGTGTCCGTGATTTCAGTGGGCACTGTGTTGGGCTGTAAGTCACATGCGGCAGATTTTGGTGCAGAAATTTCTGCGACCTAAAATCAGTTCCATACATCTGAATTAGAACTTGCGGAAATCCATGCACCTGCCGCAGAAACAACCACATTCAGATGAATGGACGAATTTAAGTTGCAGAAACTTCTGCAGCAAAATCTGCCGCATGTGAATCCACCCTAATGCTGCAAGGGAAACAAGCAGGTTCCCCCGGAGATATTAACTGATCGCAGAGATTACTTGAAGGCCCATCTCACAAGAAAGCAGTTGTCCAAAGATGATAATTGTTGCTTCTATGGTACGAAAAACGGGATATGATCAACTGCAATCCATTTAGTCATCGGACATGTAGAACATTTATATCAGACATGTAGAACATTTATATCGGACAGGTAGAACATTTATATCGGACAGGTAGAACATTTATATCGGACAGGTAGAACATTTATATCGGACATGTAGAACATTTATATCAGACATGTAGAACATTTATATCGGACATGTAGAACATTTATATCGGATATGTAGAACATTTATATCGGACATGTAGAACATTTATATCGGACATATAGAACATTTATATCGGACATATAGAACATTTATATCGGACATATAGAACATTTATATCGGACATGCAGAACATTTATATCGGACATGTAGAACATTTATATCGGACATGTAGAACATTTATATCGGACATGTAGAACATTTATATCGGACACGTAGAACATTTATATCGGACATGTAGAACATTTATATCGGACACGTAGAACATTTATATCGGACACGTAGAACATTTATATCAGACACGTAGAACATTTATATCGGACATGTAGAACATTTATATCGGACATGTAGAACATTTATATCGGACATGTAGAACATTTATATCGGACATGTAGAACATTTATATCGGACATGTAGAACATTTATATCGGACATGTAGAACATTTATATCGGACATGTAGAACATTTATATCGGACATGTAGAACATTTATATCGGACATGTAGAACGTTTATATCGGACATGTAGAACGTTTATATCGGACATGTAGAACGTTTATATCGGACATGTAGAACGTTTATATCGGACATGTAGAACGTTTATATCGGACATGTAGAACGTTTATATCGGACATGTAGAACGTTTATATCGGACATGTAGAACGTTTATATCGGACATGTAGAACGTTTATATCGGACATGTAGAACGTTTATATCGGACATGTAGAACGTTTATATCGGACATGTAGAACGTTTATATCGGACATGTAGAACGTTTATATCGGACATGTAGAACGTTTATATCGGACATGTAGAACATTTATATCGGACATGTAGAACATTTATATCGGACATGTAGAACATTTATATCGGACATGTAGAACGTTTATATCGGACATGTAGAACGTTTATATCGGATATGTAGAACATTTATATCGGACATGTAGAACATTTATATCGGACATGTAGAACATTTATATCGGACATGTAGAACATTTATATCGGACATGTAGAACATTTATATCGGACATATAGAACATTTATATCGGACATATAGAACATTTATATCGGACATATAGAACATTTATATCGGACATGTAGAACATTTATATCGGACATGTAGGACATTTATATCGGACAGGTAGAACATTTATATCGGACATGTAGAACATTTATATCGGACATATAGAACATTTATATCGGACATGTAGAACATTTATATCGGACATGTAGGACATTTATATCGGACATGTAGGACATTTATATCGGACACGTAGAACATTTATATCAGACATGTAGAACATTTATATCGGACATGTAGGACATTTATATCAGACATGTAGGACATTTATATCGGACATGTAGAACGTTTATATCGGACATGTAGAACATTTATATCGGACACGTAGAACATTTATATCGGACATGTAGAACATTTATATCAGACATGTAGAACATTTTTGATGGATTGTTAATTATAACCAAGTAATAATGTGACGTATTAAGCAATTTGACAAGTGACAGACAATAATTCTGTGTGGCCATACTGGACATGGATTTTCATAAGATAATACAGTGTGTATGAAATAATTGCCATAGTTTCGATGAATCATTTTTATTCAGTAATGCAAGACTTCCACTTCAACAGATTTGTGTGTCTTTGTTATAAGCCATGTCTTTGTATCATTAGTGATCTTTCTTTTTACAATGATAGATCCTTATGGAGGTTGTATGAGATTATTATTACCATTTGTTTATATAGCGCAATCAAATTCCGTTTTGTTTTACATAGCATAATATTGGGATAACACATTACATTACACACAATAACAAAAGACAGTGAAACAGTGTTTACAAGAAACATTAGGTAGAAGCCCTGACCATACGAGTTAACAATCTAAACGGGATTAGGAAGAAACATGGCTGCTTTCTTCCAAAAACAGTGACACTCTTGTCCATAGGCTGCGTGAGGTATTGCAACTTGAATAGGGCTGGGCTGCAGTACCAGACATAGCCTATGGTCAAGCGTGTCACTGTTTCTGGAAGAAAGCAGTTTTTTGGTTTTTTTTAAATCTTGAAAAAGTTGTATTGGATATAGAGAACCACATCAGAACAGTCCAACTTTATGAACACTTGAAAGCAAAGAGAGAAGATATCAAAGTCAATTTAATAAAGTTTTAAAGGTCAATTAAACAGCACAATCGGCAAGTTGTGAGTAGTTATCCAGTGTCACTCAATACCCACACTGCTGCAGGGGTTTTCTTCAATCACCCATCCTGGGGACTTTAAAGTAGCAAGCACGGTCCTCTTAGGCTGTATTCACACATCGCATATTTGTTGCAGATTATGGCGCAGATTATTGAGCCAAAAAGCGGTTTCAAAAGGAATGGGAAATACAAAGGAAAACTTATATTTCTCCTTCCTCCTGGATCCACTTCTGGCTTTGGTTAAAAAACCTGCATCAAAATCTGCAACAAATACGCGATGTGTGAATACAGCCTTATGGGGTTGTTACATCCTTTCCACCACACAGGATTGAATATGCAAAGGAGATCCAGAAGAAAATGGATGATCACTAAAGCCCACTAGTGGGAGAAACAAAGCATTTTAGGTTTCCTTCATTAACACTTTTTGTGGTAAAAAAAATTTCTCCTAATAAAAAAAGCATTTAAAAAAACACAAGTTTTTTTTTAGGAAAATGGTACATGAGTGTTTAGGGCGTTTTTGGGGGTGTTCTTTGCTAAGGCCTTATTCAGACGAACGTGGGGAAACTCAGACGTGAAAAACTGCAGTTTTTCACGTCTGAGTTGCCCAGAGTGGGTCCTGTTTTCACGGATCCCCAAAGACTTGAGTCTATAGAGGGATCTGTGAAAATGGAAGAAAATAGGACGTTATATTTTTCAACGGACCCTTCACACAGCCTGTTGAAACAATGGCCGTGTGTACGACCCCATTGAAATACATGTGTGCGTGTGACAGCCGTTGTTTTAACGGCCGTCACACAGACCTATTCTTCGTTCGTCTGAATAAGGCCTAATAGTGTGCTTTACTACCTGCGTTTTTTATGTGCCGTTTTTCATAATGCTAATCACGTAAAGCAAAGCTCATGTGATGCAACACATAATGAATTCTGAAAAATTCCACAAAAAACGCCACATACATTGACATTTTATTGAAGAGGTAAAAAAAACAACAACTGTGGAGTTCTATCTGAGAAAATCAACTTGCTGCAATTTTGAAAAACGCCACTGACCCAAAAAAAACGAAAGACAAAAATGAAAAAATGGCACCTAAAAAACCCATAATGTTTGTAGTGGTCTCCATATTTACCTATTGACTTCCAGCTAACATGGCTGCATGAAAAAACTACATGAAAAACACATAAAAACGTGGCTTTTTTCCTAAAAACGCTGCGTGTAAGGCCACCACAAGTGTGTGTGCATGGGTAAACAATGGCCCTCTATGAAATTTGATGTTTACATAGATGGTTTTGTGGAGTTTTAGTACCTCACTCCCATTAGACATGACACTTTTAGATAACCCCTAATATCTCACATGATGAGGTCCTATTGAGACTGCACTGAAGGTCTGGTCAATTTACTTAGTATCATCATTTGGGATTCTCTAAGGCCCCCATTACATATGTCCGGTTTTGTTTCCCTCCGGATCCCATGGGGAGGTCATCAAATGCACCAGTTGTAAAGACGAACGTCTCCCTGTACCATATAGAAAATCGCTGCATGCATTTGCTATAAACGCTGGACCGGTGTACAAAAATGTCATCAGTCGCGTCAGCTCAGGCATTAAACAAGTGGCCGGACAAAACTGATATGTGTAAACGCAGCCTAAGGCCTCATGCACACATCCTTCACCGTTTTCTCGTCCGTTTAAAACGGATCAGTGTTTCCGTTGTGACATCCATGTGGTTTCCGTTGTCACTCCGCGTCCGCTCCGTTGTTCCATTTTAAACGGACGTGGTGCTTCCGTTTGTCTTCCATTTTAAACGGTCTTTTATAATCCATCTCGTGTGTTGAATGCAGGGGACTTTGGCATGCCCTGCCGTTGCTTGGCAACGGATCCATGAAAAATTATGCCTTCCGTGTGCCGTCTGTTGTTTTGACAGACCCATAGGCTTCAATGGGCGAGACGGACGCTGAACAACGGTCAGAAGTAGGACATGTTCTACTTTTGACGTAACGGACGCACAGAACTGTTAAAATAATGGAAATGAATGTGTCAGTGTGCAAAAACGGATAGCACCCTGAAGAAAATAACTGAAGTGGGCATGAGGCCTAATGGGTAAATGATTCTCTGCCTGGTGAAGCAAGATACGAGACCTGCAGGGCAGGTAACCAGCATTTCGCTCATGCTGCATGTAAATGGCAATGGTACACCCAAAACAAGCATGCAATTCTTAAAATAGATTTTATTAGAACCTGCTGGCAGTGTAATAGTGAATATATATTTGCATTAGTGTTCATTTATAGAAGACGATTATCAAATTATTATTAGGGATATTTCCATTTCAGACATTTATGGCATATCCACAGGAAGGGGGTGGAAGGGGGGGGTTTGGACGACCCCCGTTCTCTAGATTATTATGCCACAAGTGCTTGAGATGAAAATGCCCCTTTAAAGGGGTTTCCGACGGCAACAAAAAAGTGGGCATGAGGCCTTAGTTGACATAAAATAGTAATCAGAAAAAGAGAAACTTGAAAACTTGATCAGCGCTGGAACAAGTTTCACTTTTTCTGCCTTTGATCACCATTACGTGACGCCACGAGGATCCGTGCGCTGTCCGGGCTCGGACATAGGATCGGTGAGCTGGAGGATTCCTCCCCCATTTACTTCTATAAAATATAAGTGTAGGCCACAGTAGGTGGCTTGTGATCTAATGGGAACCAGACAATAAATCTCATCCCTCTCATGCAAGCCAATGCTGGTATTTTCGTTTAAACCGGCCCTCCGGTCCGCGCCAACATTTTTGGGGTATATGGAGTAATATTACCTGGTGCTCTCCAGTTGCACCCCTCTTCCATGGCTCCGCAGCTTGTGGGTCCCCTCTTTGTTGTCCCAACATGGCTGCAGCGCTCCTGAGACTACGAGCATGCAATACTCTGTTCTCGGATTTGCTGCTGGTGAGCATTTCTGGGCAATCGAAAAACAAAGTGAGTGTCTTTGACTCATTCTGTGAAGCGCTGCAGCCATGGTGGAACAATACAGAGGGAACCCCAAAGCGGTAGATTCACCGCAGAGGGGCGCAACTGGAGGGCACCAGGTAATATTACTCCATATACTCCATCACATTTATAATTTTGTCCTGGGACTGGAGAGTCGCTTTAATATGCTTGGCCCAAAATTGTAGAAAAGCTAACACACCTGGACCTGCAGCAGATGTTCCACATTTTGTTCTTGCTTATATGACATATAGGGGGAGCTCTGAGTAGTAGATCTGGTATTGATGTGTGGAAAAGTTCTATCTTGGGCAGTTTCAGTCTATACAGAAGTGGCTAAACTTTAGACTTGAAAGGGTATTCCAATAGCTTCCACTTTTCTTTGCTGCCTCTGTTGCTAAATATTGAAAATTCTGGTTATGGTGCTTCCAAAATGACATCCCCTATCCCAGAGCTATGATTGCACATCTTGCCTAATATATAGGTTGAATACATAGTGTGGGTCACGTATGAAGATTGGGGTCCAAGCTGAGTGATACACCAGTCTGAGGAGGCATAGTGTGTGCTCTGTATTTCCCAGCACAGCACATGACAGCAGGATACTGGTGTAATTGCATTGATACATGACCTCCACCGGCATGGAGGGTATATGGAAAAATGCTGTCATCTTTATTTATTTTTTATAATAATATAAAAAATAAATACATTTGGGACTGGTTTATGAAAGTTTTTTTCTTTGTATTCTCATCTGAATTACAAAGTATTAAATGAACAAAAAGCCATGGAGTGAGTGATGTAGATAACAAGAGACTATAAGGGTATGTTCACATGGCCTATTTACGGACGTAATTCGGGCGTTTTTGCCCCGAATTACGTCCGAAAATAGCGCCTCAATAGCGCTGACAAACATCTGCCCATTGAAAGCAATGGGCAAACGTTTGTCTGTTCACACGAGGCGTAATTTACGCGCCGCTGTCAAAAGACGGCGCGTAAATTGACGCTCGCATCAAAGAAGTGACCTGTCACTTCTTTGGCCGTAATTAGAGCCGTTATTCATTGACTCCAATGAATAGCAGCTCTAATTACGCCCGTAATTGACGCAGCGTTCAAGCGCCTGCACATGCCGCTACGGCTGAAATTACGGGGATGTTTTCAGGCTGAAACATCCCCGTAATTTCAGCCGTTACGGACGCCCTCGTGTGAACATACCCTTAGACAACAAGGATGTTATTTGTGGTTGGTTGTTTTCTACCATAAAAAACATTATTAACTTCCATTTGTTTTTAGGGTATGTGCACACGTAGTGACCAAAAACGTCTGAAAATACAGAGCTGTTTTCAAGGGAAAACAGCCCCTGCTTTTCAGATGTTTTTTGAGCAACTCGCGTTTTTCGCTGCATTTTTCGCGGCGTTTTCGACTGTGTTTTTTACGTCCGTTTTTGGAGCGGTTTTCATTGGAGTCTATGAGAAAACGGCTCCAAAAACGTCCAAAGAAGTGTCCTGCACTTCTTTTGACGAGGCTGTATTTTTACGCGTCGTCGTTTGACAGCTGTCAAACGACGACACGTAAATGACAGGTTGTCTGCACAATACGTCGGCAAACCCATTCAAATGAATGGGCAGATGTTTGCCGACGTATTGTAGCCCTATTTTCAGACGTAAAACGAGGCATAAAACGCCTCGTTTACGTCTGAAAATAGGTCGTGTGAACCCAGCCTAATACCAGTATATTATTCGAAGTTTAAGCCAAACATCCCAGGAAATACAAGTCAATAGAATCTGGCTACCAACAAACCACTTATTTTGTATGTACAGTGATAGATATGAGATAGATAGATAGATAGATAGATAGATAGATAGATAGATAGATAGATAGATAGATAGATAGATAGATAGATAGATAGATAGATAGATAGATAGATAGATATGAGATAGATAGATAGATAGATAGATAGATAGATAGATAGATAGATAGATAGATAGATAGATATACAAAAAAAAATATCCCCCCTCACTTGGAGACATGTGTAGCAATCATCTGGGATCAAATTTTAACAGATAATATAACTATTGATTAGTTACTTAACACATATTCATATAATACCATCAAATTTCTTCAATATTAAATAGTGAAATAAGAACATTTAAAAGTAACTGTAATATATTTTGTTAGAACAAGTCACTTTTATCTATCTATCTATCTATCTATCTATCTATCTATCTATCTATCTATCTATCTATCTATCTATCTATCTATCTATCTATCTATCTATCTATCTATCTATCTATCTATCTATCTATCTATCTATCTAAAATCAGAATTTTCTCCCTATAAGGATGAATTGAAAAATAATAATTCTTAAAAAACAAAAATATTTACCTCTCTCCTATTTGCAAATGTATTTTATTTCACACAGAATATAGTAATGACTGCCCACCAGCACCACCTTGTGGCAAACCGCAATATAATCCTAAATGTTTCAAGACACATTCTTTTAATCTGACTGAGGCGCCAGTCTCATCACACTACCGACTGTCCAAAATAATAATTAAAAGCCGCAGAAGTGTTTTCCTGCTTACTGTCTCATAGGATCTTTACTTGCTGGTACAGGATTGTTATGGGAAAAGTAGCTGATGGTGTCAAAACAAGGTCCCAGGGCGGCTCCAAGAATAAGTGTGTACAGGATATTTACAAGGAACAACTATGGAAGCAGACAAACAATACTTTCATATGTGCAGAACTGAATGTCTCTTACACACACAAGAGCCCGTTTACCTGTCCCGTAATTACTTCACTTTAGTACTATCAGCCTGGTATCAAGCCACTAAAGGGGGTTTGACACTAGGCAATTATCGGGCAGACAATCGTTCATAGAACGCTCATTGCCGATAATTGCCCTGTGTAAACTGGGCAGCGATCAGCAGATGAACGAGCAAACGCTCAATCATCTGCTGATCGTATAGTTTTAAAAACTGAAATATCTTTGTCGGCAGCACATCTCCCTGTGTAAACAAGAAGTTCCGCTGCCGACATGATAATAATGTATGGGGACGACCGCTTGTTCCCATACATAGCTCCGTGTGACAGGAGCAAACGAGCGCCGATCAATGAGCAGTCTTGTTAATCGGTGTTCGTTTCATCGGCCAAAATTGGCCGGTGTAAGAGGGCCTTAAGAGACAGCACATCTCCAGCTACTATCAGGAGGATTATACACAGTGGAGTCACATTATTATGACCACCTCCTACTTTCGATGTCGGCAGCACGTAGCCCGTGAAGGAAGTGAGGCGTTGTGGACTTGCATGGTGGGTATATAATGTGTGCGATAGGCTGTCTGAACATATATCACTCGTTGTTGCCATAGTTAAAGGGGCAATTTTTCAGAGTTGCAAAAAGGGATGATTATTGTCTTTCGGGCCAAGGGTGGCGGTATTTCTCAAACAATGCAGTTTGTGAACTCTTCGCGTGCTGCTGTGGTGACAGTGTATCGTAAGGGGAGAAATGGCAACATTAGGAATAACCGATGTGGAAACTGCAGAGCACCACGTGCCATTGATGTGAGAGGTAAACGTCGACTATGAGGGTGCGCGAGGGCCGAACGACACGCTACAGTGGAGCAGCTCATGGTGAAAATCAACCAGGGGGTACCAGGCGTGTGTCTAAAACAACCATTCAGTGAACCCTACTGCGTATGGGGCTCCGAAGCAGACGGATGGTCATTGCTCCTATGTAACAAAGGTTCATCAGAAAAAAAGGCTTCAATTTGCACGGCAGTATCGGAATTGGACCCCCCGATGATTGGCAAAGGGTTGCCTTCTCCGATGAGTCACGTTTTCTGCTTCATTGAATGGATGGATGTTGGCATGTCAGACGAGAAACATCAGAGAACAAATACCCTACAACCATTGCTGGAAGAACACAAGCTGGTGGCGGCAGCGTTTATGGTCTGGGGTATTTTTTCATGCCATTATCTGGGCCACCCATCCATGTGGAAGGCTCTCTGAACCAATTTGGGTAAGAATCCATTATTGCAGATCACGTCCACCCGTACATGCTGTTTGTCTTCCCTGGGGCAGATGGAATCTTCCAGCAAGACAAGGTGACATGTCACACGGCTAGAAATGTCCGACAGTGGTTGGAAGAGAACGACCAAGACTTCCAAGTACTTTCCTGCCCCCTAATTCACCAGACTTAAACCCAATTGAGCATCTGTGGGACCTCGATCGTCTTGTTCGCTCTATGGATCCTCCCCACGCTCCCTCCAGCAAATGTGGGATGCTCTGCAGTCAGCATGGCTCCAGATAACTAAGACAACCGACCAGCACCTTATTGTGTCACTCCCAGCCCGTCTAGCTGCTGTCCGTGCTGCACACGCCGGTTACTCTGGATATTAGCTGGTGGTCATAATAATGTGACTTGACTGTGTATTATAAACATGTTGGTCAAATCATCATGTGAAAAAAGTAGTAAATACTTGTATTCCCCATGATAAAACAATTATGGATTATTTTTTCTTAAACCTCTGAATTGTGCTGTTCCTCGATTTTCCTAGAAATTTATGAGTAAATTGACACCTAATAGAAATAAGAACAGAAAATGTCACAAAATCTCCCCCTAGGTTTTGTGTCTGCAACTTCAAGCAATTACAATAACGCATCAGGTTTCACATTTATAGTCCCTGTTCATACAGAGTATTTTGCAGGCAGAAAAAAAATCTGCCACAAAATTCGTTCATAGGAAATCCGTCTGTCAGCGAAACACTTTTTTTCTTATAGAGTAGCTTATAAATAATGCATGGCTGTCTTTAATATGTCACGGACTGCGATTTTATACCTTGCAATTATCACAATTTACAGTTGCAGTAGATTGCAGTGCAATATTGCGTGTTATTGATTCTAGTGTTAACCTATGAGAGTTGTACGAAATATCATGGCGGTAATTTATTAACTATTCTACTGGGATAAAAAAGCTGCAAAAGGTCCAAAAGTTTACATTTTCATTGTAAATTGCGACTTTTTGGCTTTTTACAACGCCCTTGCCTCTAACAATACCTTAGTGTTCCTCTTCTACTCTGGGTCACCTCTGGCTCCCTCACTGCCTGGCAATGTCTGAGCGTTGTATTTGACGCAGCACTGATGACGTTGAGTGCTGCGTTATGTATAGATCCTGGGCAGCAGGACTTTGTATAAGTTGAGGCATGCTGAGGAAGCCTGAGGAACCTGGAAGAGAGAAGCAAAGAGGAGCGGTGAGGTGAGCATACATTTTGTTTTTGGTCCCATTATAAGGGGGGAATGAATGACGCAGGGCCACGGTGGTTGCACCACAATTGTGGTGCACGGCCAGCCGAAACATGCGACACATTTATTAAGAGGCGTTTGCCCCATGTGTTGCACCTTACTCCAACTAATTGTTTATTAAGAAATAATAAATCTTCCGCCATGCTTTGTCATGCTCCTTTGATTTTGAATCACACATATCTAGCATTGTTGGATTTTTGCATATTCATAAATTACAGACGCATGACACAAAATGTACACAACGTAATTCATTCAACCCCCATAGGTTAACACTGGCTTCAATAATATGTGATATCGCACTGCACTGTACTACAATCGTAAAGTGCGATAATCGCAATATCTCCGCTGAGCCCTGGCCTTACCATGGAGGTTAAATGTTGGCGCTATGGGGATTGTCAACTTTGTCCTTATCCACTTGGTTATGGTACTGTAGTTCACATTTCAGATTGCAATAATTTTTCAGCTCCTTGTTTTTCATAAATCTTTTCTATGACATCTATTTATCATTATTTGTTTTTTTTTTACTCTCCTTGAAGTCTATAATACGAGTACATTGATTAATGTTCAAATTGTAGTATTTTTTCTCTGGCACTATTGAACCACTTCCCAAAAACTCAATACCTATTATACTAAGAAATCTCTGCAGCTTTAAAGATTCAACTTGCTTTTGATTGGGAAGACCATGGAACCAAAACGACGGGTGCCTCACATGCATTACCCTTGGCCTTTTGAATAAGAGTGAATCATAGGATGACATTTACTCATACTGTGCAATTAGAACCTTGAGATGTTGGCTATGAAAACCTCTGAGGGGCTCTCTGCTTTGTTTCCAAGGTATCGTAAAAGAAAAGCAATAGCTTAGGTTGGCATAATGCAGGAGAAAAGCTGGACAAAAGGGGCCTTTGAGTTCCATTGTTGTGTTGTTGTGTAGGTGAGCAAACAGTGCAAGTGGAAGGCAACAAAATGCAGAATGATGTGAAAATAGAGAATGCTCACAAAATGTAATACATAAATCATTGTGAAGTGATCTCTAAACCTCAGGGCACTGTACCTGTTATTCAAGATTTATAATGTGTTTTAAAGCTTACAGGGATTACTTTGTCTGTCTAAAAAAAATTACTTTTACCTGCAAATCATATAAAAAAAAGCCCATACTTACCTTTTAATCCTTCGCTGCTACAGCACCATCAGTCCACTGTGCCCAGAAAGTCTGCAACTGCTGTGGCCAGTGATGGACTGGTCACGTGGCAGTACTTCAGCCAATGTGACCATTAAGGCCCTTTTACACGGGCCAATTATTGGGCAAACGATCGTTCATAGATAATTGCCCTGTGTAAACAGGGCAGCGATCAGCAGATGAACGAGCAAACGCTCAATCATCTGCTGATCGTATCATTTTAGAAAACTATATCAGCCTGCTACACTATTGCAGCAGTACAAGGCTTTTTAAAAGTTCCTTAGTAAATGAGACTACTGTTAGATCTCGTGCTAATTCTCCCTTAACTGTAGTGATCTTTGGCCTTTTCTCCTGAAGTGAAACAGCATAGTAAAAGACCAATTTCATGGGATTTCATGGTGATTTGAAATTGATCTGCCAATTAATACCAAACATCCGGGGTTCATGACATAAGCGCATCTTCTTGGACAATGTATATTTATTATGTTTGCTTGAGAAATACTCTTTGGAGGGGATTTATCAACCTTACCACGGCAGTTATTTGACGTAGAAAAGTCACAAAAATGTACAAAAGTCGCAATTCGCATAAAAATTGCGACTTCTGGTTCTTTTAAGGCGCCTTCGCCACTTTTTTGAAACGGGGCATAGCTTCAGAAAAATGTTTGTGGGCTTACAAATGTATAATAATAATTAAAAAAGTATACTCACCTTACCGCTCCTCTTTTCTACTCCATGTCCTCTCAGGCTCTCACTACCGGCCGTGGCTTATACAACGTACTGAGGCCAGGAAACATCAGGACCTTGTATTTGATGCAGCACAATGACGTTGAGTGCTGCTTTGCATGTAAGGCTCTCACGCTTCTCGGCGTCAGATTTTTGTATTAGTTGCAGCATGATGGGGGGACCCAAGGGGGAGAAACGAAGAGAAGCGGTAAGGTGAGCACAGTGGCGGATTAAGAAGACCATGGGCCCTGGGCTGTTACCCAAACTTGGGCCCCCCTTCTCCACCACCACCCTGCCGCGCCGTAACTATTGCTAACACTACCTAAACACTAGTACACAAAGTAGGCACATTATGCACAAAGTACACAAAGTAGGCACATTATGCACAAAGTACGCACATTATGCACAAAGTACACAAAGTAGGCACATTATGCACAAAGTACACAAAGTAGGCACATTATGCACAAAGTACGCACATTATGCACAAAGTACACAAAGTAGGCACATTATGCACAAAGTACGCACAGTACACAAAGTACCACATTATGCACAAAGTACGCACATTATGCACAAAGTACACAAAGTAGGCACATTATGCACAAAGTACGCACAGTACACAAAGTACCACATTATGCACAAAGTACGCACATTATGCACAAAGTACGCACATTATGCACAAAGTACACAAAGTAGGCACATTATGCACAAAGTACGCACAGTACACAAAGTACCACATTATGCACAAAGTACGCACATTATGCACAAAGTACGCACAGTACACAAAGTACACACATTATGCACAAAGTAGGCACATTATACACAAGGTATGTATAGTACACAAAGTACACACGAGTATGCACATTATACACAAAGTAGGCACATTATACACAAAGTACACCTTGTAAACACATGAATATGGACATTAAACACATGAATATGGACATTAAACATACATGAATATGGACATTAAACACATGAATATGGACATTAAACATACATGAATATGGACATTAAACATACATGAATATGGACATTAAACACACATGCACTTACCTTTTATGTCTTCACTGCAGCTCTTCTGCTCACAGCGACACAGAGCCCGCCGACAGTCTCCCCTCCCCCATGTCCCGACAGCTAGCAGCAGAGGAGAGATGTTTAGAGCAGGGAAGGGGGGCTGGAGGGGGAGCTTCTAAAGCAGCACAGACCACGGCTGCTAAGTAGAAGCGAAGCTCCCCTCGCCTGACAGGTGCGGTCCTGGCACCGGGGCTCCCTCCGGTGCTAGCGACGCCACTGGGCATGAGGGGGTTCGGGCGGTCATAGGCCCCCTGGGAGCCTTGGGCCCCCCGGCAGCCTTGGGCCCCGGGCGACCGCCCGAAACGCCCTAATGATAATCCGCCACTGGGTGAGCATCCATTTTTTTATGTTATGTCCGATGGAAATGGATAGCATACAGCTGCGGTCCTTGTGGTGCACAACCAGCGGAAAGAAGGAAAAGATTTATTAAGAGGCGGAACAGAATGTCATAAATGGTTTATATTTAATTTTGCTTATGTAAGTATATTTCAGTATATCTCTATGTTCTAGTCAGGTTTGCCAATCATTTTATACAGTCATATCCATAAACCACATTTGGACGTACCTGTTCCAGGAGCCGAATCAGATTGCAGTCACGTGACTGTGATGTCATCTACACTTATGAACTCTCTGAGACACTAGAAGCTACCGAGGCGACACAGTGGCTGGCATGGGGGAATGTGTGGCTGACAGTGGAGGCACTGTGGCTAGCATACAGGGTCACCTAGGGCAGTAATAAAGGTATGTGAATCGGGCACTATAGATGACATCTGTGGTAGGCATTCTAGGGTTACTGGGAAACCTTAGTGGCTTACGCTTAGGCATGTTGGGGCTAAAAAAAAAAGGCAACTAACATTTGAGAGAGTAATACATTGAGGTTTCCTTAAGAGTAGCGTGCTGCACTGCTGTATTTGGGGGATCTCACTGCCTCCTATAGCACATCCCTCCACATCCCCTCCCCCCAGAAGCACATACTATCATTACCCTGTTTGCATCACATTCATCCCCCCTTAAAGCACCACATCAGCCTCTTCTCCCATATTCTCTTTCTCCCCACAGCAGCATCAGTTATTTTTCTCCCCGCATCAGCACATCCTCCTCACTCTCACCTACTGCAGCAGATCGTCAGCTCTTCTGTCTCATTACCTGGTCACTCTCTGATGCTGTCAGCTGCTGTATATTGTAGTAAGTGACTAGAACTTATTCACAGCATGTATATTCATGTTATTACAAAACATACTGATTTTAATTTAAACTAACAAAACCTATAAACTACATAAATAAATAAACACAACACTGGAACAATGGTAAAAAATATTTTGGCCACAGCCTTTTATTAAAGTTACCATAAAGTAGATTAACTCATAATTGTGACACCCGTGGCCGCGAACCGTCGGGATTACTTATTCCCCGACGGCCGCAGCCATGGATCAGTGAGCGCTGGCCCGCATCTCCTCCTCAGGAGACGCCAGCGTTCAATTCCGCTTCACTCTGCTGTGTCCCGTAGGGTGCACGCGCACGCTCATGCCCGGCCTTAAAGGGCCAGCAAGCGCACCTGAATTGCATATTAAATTAGCCCATGATCACCCTGGCCCTGCCCCTTCCCTCATTGCCTGAGTGTTGTTGTGTTTACCCGTGTTAGTCTTTGTAAATGGTCCCTTAGTGTTTTCGGTTCCCAGTGTTCCCGTACCTGCTACGTGTATCCTGTATCCCGTGCTACCTTGTTCCTGTGCCATTGAGAGTTGGCTGCTATCCCGCTACGGAGCTACGGCCCAGTGGGTCCATGCACCCATCATGACAATAATAATAATAATAATAAAAACCATGAACGTATCAACATAAATTATTGACCTGGCTTAGCCATTATGTTATTCTGAGCGATTTACCCCTTTCAACAAAAGGCCGTTACAATAAATCATATACAATAGGGAGGGAGGGCGGGGGCAGCGTTTCTTCCAAGAATATGCCAGATGGTCTGCCAAGACCACTGCGAGTTCCTGGTTTATATGTACCTAACTAATCAGCTGACCACACCTTTTCCCCCAATCCCTGACTGTCGCTAAGGCTCAAAACGTCCCTTACTGTGACATAGGCTACAGCTGTGGCATAATGACAGTTATCATCAGGCAGACCACCTAGTCTGCCTGATACCAGCGGGAAAACTTCTCGCCAAACTACCTAACTATAGCCCAGGGATGTCTGTAATCCCGTGTAGATCCCCCCTAAGGGTCCGGGTTCTTTCATTCTAGTTCCGTATAAATGTAGCCTAACAACATTGGCCAGTTTTGCGGGAATCAGTGTACCAGATTTCACTTTGGTACACTGCCTGCCAGCTACAGCATGCAAAACACAATATACAACAATCATTAGTGAGCCTTGAAGGGGACACACCCCACCTATGGCGTGGGCTGTCTCTGCTTTCAAGTGAAGCTATCTTGGCTGTCCGGCAGCTGCGAGTCCCTGTGTAACGTGGTGGAAGGTAAATGAAAGATACCCTGCATGGATGTCACAGATAAAGATGAAACAAAGCAGTAAATTAGAGTGGCAACTTTAACTTTTAAATTGAATTTAAAAAAATGTATAGTTCTTTTACCAATGCTTATGGCACACATGGTCACAAAAACTATGTACATCTTTTCCCACTCTGGGAGGCACAAAGATTGGTTTCGATATATATGTACAATCTTCTCACTGCTAAGAGGCACAGACAATTACGATTCAGGCAGGCAGGTGACCGGCAGCAACAGGGTCAAGAGCGCCCCACCTTAAAATAAAGGGCTATCTGCTTGGGCCAAGTAGGCCATAAGATGATGACTGCGTCTGTGTAGTTTGGGCCTAGTGCCCTTTATAATTGGCGGTTACTGGCTGCACTGCACACGGGCCCTACTTGCCTCCACATGGACCGACTCTCCGCTAGTCTTGCTACTGCTGGACACTGCTGGTACACTTTTCTCTTACTGTTTTGGGGCCAAGTCTTTGCTGTTTACCCTTCACCACCAGCCCAGCTATTCGTACAGTGTGGCTTCATATACCACTCCTGCTCACTCTTCAAGACCTTTTTCCACCCCAACTATGGATACTGACTAGGTTGGTCCTCACCAGACTCTCTCAGGCTCCTCAGTTTCAGCTCCAAGTAATCATTCTCTCTCGCTCCTTCTACCTCCACAGCAGCTTTTAGGTCTTCCCCCTCTCGCAACAGCATTTCTCTCTTGATCCACAGTACACAGCGTCGGCAACGCTTTGACCATGGATTCCACTCATAGAGGAAACCCTTGACGACGTCACTGTCCATATTTGGACAGTGAAGTCAGGGGCTCCTCCTGCAGCGGAATCCCTGACTTAGAGTGTTGCCGATGCTCTGGCCGGGGATTCTGCTCATACAGGGAAACCCTTGACGGTGTCACTGTCGATATATGGACAGTGAAGTCGGGGGCTTCTCCTGGAGCACCGAAATCCCCGGCCAGAGCGTTGCTGTCGCTATGGCCAGGGATTCCGCTACTGGAGAAGCCCTTAGCGTCACTGTCCATATATGAGGAGAGGCAGTGGGGGTACCCTCTACAGGGGAGGGTTGTGTGACACAATCTACGGGGAGCGGTGTGTGTGTGGAACCAGCTACAGGGGGGCTTTGTGGCACCAACTGCAGAGGGGGCTGTGTGGCACCAGCTACAGAGGGGCTGTACGGTACCAGCTACAGAGGGTGCTGTGTGGTACCAGCTACAGAGGGGGCCCTGTGACACCAGCTACAGAGGGGACTTTGTGGCAGCAGCTTCAGAGGGGGCTTTGTGGCACCAGCTAGAGAGGGGGCTGTGTGGCACTAGCTACAGAGGGGGCTTTGTGGCACCAGCTACAGAGGGGGCTTTGTGGTGCCAGCTACAGAGAGGGCTGTGTAGCACCAGCTGAAGAGGGGGCTGTGTGGCACCAGCTACAGAGGGGGCTGTTTGGCACCAGATACAGGGGGAGATGTGGCGCTGTGGCAATATCTACAGAGGGCACTTTGGCACTATCTACAGAGGGCACTGTGAAACTATCTACAGGGGGCCATGTGACATTATCTACAGGAAGCAGTGCGTGGCACTGTCTACTGGGGGGAGTGTGGAGCACCATTTACAAGGGGCACTGAGTGTGGCTATCTATGCTGGTTTTTACGCTACCTGTAGTGGTCAGCACATATCGTCAAACCCTAGTGATAAAGTGAGACATCACCTGCCTGTAAACAACTGGATAACCAGAGAGAGATACTGGCCTCTATAGTAGTTGTCACCCAAACGAGTGCAGACATTTTTGTCCGTTTATTTGTATTCAGAAATTCTGGAAAGAAAGCCACGGCCACTAGCCACACCAACCAGATAAGCCATGCCCATAAGACACATCCACCAAAGACACCTTAAGTATCTCTGGTCCTCAGGATGCAGATACAGTTGAACTTAATGCTGAAGCAAGGAACAGTAAGCTCCCTGCTTCAGCAGTAGTTTACAGCAAAGGGAGCTCCGCTGCTCGGTGAGGACTCAACGGGCACATCCCTACGTAGAGCGGTGTGCCCGGGGAAGCCCTTGACGTCACTGTCCATATACTGACAGTGACGTCAGTGGCTCCTCTGAAGCGGAATACCCTTTACCGACGCTATGGCAGGGGATTCTGCTCCAGGAGTAGCCCCTGACGTTACTGTCCATATATGGACAGTGATGTCAGTGGCTCCTCTGAAGTGGGATCCCCGTTGCCGACGCTATGGCAGGGGATTCTGCTCCAGGAGTACCCCCTGACGTTACTGTCCATATATGGACAGTGACATCACTGTCCATACATAATCAGTAGCATCTAGGAGCGGAATCCCTAGCTTATGCTCTGGCTGGGGAGTCCGCTCCTAGAGGGAATCCCAAAGGCGCTATCTACAGGGACAGTGGTGCTATCTTCAAGGGGGTGTGGCACTATCTACATGGGCACTGTGGCACTATATAGGGGCATTATTTACAGGGGACACTGGCGCTATCTACATGGGTACTGTGGGCACTATTTACATGGGCACTGTGGCACTATCTACATTGGCACTGGCACTAGGGGCATCTAAGGGGGTATTATATTGTATGGGGAAGTTATGGGAGCATTTTACTGTATGGGGGCATCTAAAGCGGCATTATACTGTATGGGGGCAGCTAGGGGACATTATACTGTATAGGGGTAGCTATAGTGGCATTATACTGTGTGGGGTAGCTATAGGGGCAGTATACTGTATGGGGCAGCTGTGGGGGCATTCTATTGTATGGGGCACCTATAGGGCACTATACTATATGGGGACAGCTATGGGGGGCATTAAGCTGTATGGGGCAGCTTTGGGGGCATTAAGCTGTATGGGGGCAACTATGGGGCATTATACTGTATGGGGCAGCTATGGGGGCATTATACTGTATGGGGGAAGCTATAGGGGTATTATGCTGTTTTGGGCGCATTTGAGAGGGCATTATACTGAATGTGTGCATCTGTGTGGACATTATACTGCATGGGGCATCTGTGTGGGCATTATACTGTATGTTGGCATCTGTGTGGACTTTACACTGTATGGGTGCATCTATGGGGGCATTATACTGTATGGTGGCCGCTATGGGGTCATTATACTGTATGGTGGCAGCTAGAGGGCATTATACTGTGTGAGGGCAGCTAGATGGTATTATACCAGACATGGGCAAACTACGGCCCGCGGGCCACATACGGCCCGTTAGGCTTTTTAATCCGGCCCGCCGAACTTGTCCAAATCATAGTAAAAACCTCCTTTTTTTTCCCCTTTCCCTGCAATGCCCACGTTTTCCCAATAGATGGCGCACTCAAAACACATTGACCGTTGTTAACTCCTTAACGCCGAAGGACGGATATATCCGTCCTCAGCAGCTGCTAGTTCGCGCAGGAGGACGGATATATCCGTCCTGTGATGGCGCGGGTACTGCCAGTGTACCCACGCGATCAGCGGCAGGAGCACGGCTGTTATACACAGCCTGGCTCCTGCTGCAACTGCCGGAATCGAAGCGCGCTCCGATTCCGGCAGTTTAACCCATTAAATGCCGCTGTCAATAGTGACAGCGGCATCTA
This sequence comes from Rhinoderma darwinii, assembly GCF_050947455.1. NCBI lineage: Eukaryota > Metazoa > Chordata > Amphibia > Anura > Rhinodermatidae > Rhinoderma > Rhinoderma darwinii. The sequence continues at coordinate 32,765,519 of NC_134692.1, forward strand.
ATGTGTTTGACAGAGGGAGGGAGCTCCCTCTGTCACCCGATCGGCGCCCCCGCAAACAAATCGCGGGTCGCCGTCGGGTTTCCATGACAGCCGGGGGTCTAACAAAGACCCCCAGGTCTGTCTTCCGCAACTGCCTGTTTGGCGATGCCGGAGGCATGACCTAACAGGTTGCCTGTCAGTTTTACTAAGTATACCAAAGCATTATATATGCGATCGGCACATCGCATAGTGAAGTCCCCTGGCGGGACTTAAAAAAAAAATGTCAATCAGTTAAATAAAGTTTGTTGAAAAAAAATAAAATAATTACAGTCAAAATCAAATAAAACTACTTTTTTTGCCCAAAAAGTGGTTTTATTCAGTAAAAGTGTCAAAACAAATAACACATACACATATATGGTATCCCCGCGATCATAACAACTTGACCAATAAAATGAACACATTAATGAAACCGCCGGATGTACGGCGTCCAAAAAACCCGCAAAAAACAACGGCAAAATTCTCTCTTTTCTCCCATAAAAAATAAAATAAAAGTTAATCTATAAGTCCTATGTACCCCAAAATAGTACTAATGAAAACTACGCATTGGCCCGCAAAAATCAAGCCCACATACGGTCACATCGACGGAAAAATAAAAAAATGACGGCTCTTGGAACGCGGCGATGCAAAAACAAGTAATTTTTTTCTAAAAGGGTTTTTATTGTGCAAACATAGGAAAACATATAAAACCTTTACATATTTGGTATCCTCGTAATCGTGCCGACCCGTAGAATAAAGGTAACATGTTATTTATGCTGCATAGTAAAGGGCATAAATTTATAACGTGAAAATTAATGCTGGAATAGCTGCTTATTTTCAATTCTCTCCTAAAATAAAGTTAATAAAAGTTAATCAATATATTGTAAGCATCTAAAAATGGTGCAATTACAAAATACAACTCGTCCCGCAAAAAACAAGCCCTTATACGGCTATGTCGACGTAATAAAAAAAAAGTTACGACTCTTGGAATGCGACCATGAAAAAACAAAAAATAATCCTTGGTCATTAACGTGCAAAATGGCCCGGTCATTAAGGGGTTAATGTGGCGCGTATTTCTCTTTATTTCACTTTAATTTTCACTTAGTTTCACGTCACCATTAAGCCCTTCGGTTTTCAAAGAGTACAATATCAGCCGTCACTTTGCCACGAAGCATGCAAACTATGCTAGCAAGCAGTCAACACAAGAACGGGCGGCTACTGCTCAGAGGTTGGCAGCTAATTTACAGAGTCAATAGAACTTTTTTCTTGATAAATCACAGTGCGTATGTTATTTTAATCTATTTACATTTCCTCCTCCCAGTATCTGCGAAATAGTATGTAAATGCCATATCTTGCATATTCCTTGAGACAAATTTATTAACTGATAAGGGCTATTTTTCACATTTAATACAGTTAATAAATTGGGGTGTAGTGTTCTTACTGTGCTATGAGGTTTGCACACACTACATTTAATGCTTTAGTATATCCGGCCCAAACACTCCCTCCAAATGCTCCTGGCCCGGCCCCTCTGTCAAATTTTAGAACCCATTGTGGCCCGCGAGTCCAAAAGTTTGCCCACCCCTGTATTATACAGTGCTGATATGCATGCCCCTGACGTCACTATTCAAATATGGACAGTGACATCAGAGGCTCCTCTAGGGAAACCCAATGGCGCTATGTACAGGGAGGCAGGGGTGTAGTGCTATCTACAGGAGGGTGTGTGTGGCACTATATACAAGGGGTTGTGTGACACTATTTACAGACGGTAAATGGCACTATTTTACAAGGGGTGTGTGTGTGTGGCACAAGGGGGTGTGTGGGAATATCAACAAGAGGGGCTGTGCGGCTCTACAAGGGGTGTGTGTGTGTGGCACTATCTACAATGGGACTGTGTGGCACTATCTACAAGGGGTGTGTGTGTGTGTGTGTTTGTGGCACAAGCTAGGTTGACACTGTCTACAGGGGGGCTGTGTGGCACTATCTATAAGGGCGGGGTCTGTGGCACTATCTCCAGGGGGGTGTGGCACTATCTACAGGGGGGTGTGGCGCTATCTACAGGGGGCTGTGTGTGGCACTATCTACAAGAGGAGGTTTGTGGCACAAACTACAGGTGGGTTACAAGGGGAGGTGTGTGATACTATCTACAGGGGAGCTGTGTAGTACTATCTACAGGGGGGACTGTGTGGCACTATCAAGAGGAGACTGTTCAATATGTCACCATATAGTTTCATTAGCCTCAGTTATACAATCTGTTTTAGTCCGGCGCTGACCTCTTTATTTATTTTATTTTACTCTATTGTTATGTTAACTCCCTTATATAACTATATCGCTTGTAAAATGTACAAATGGTTTTATGCTCAAGTTACATTAAAAAAAAAGATGAAAAAAAAATGACACCTCATTGATTGGTAGAGAAAGCAAACATGGCGAGGGGGAAGGTGATGTCGGGAAAAAGGTTGGGGGGACGATGACACCAAACTGAATCTTTGCCCTAGGTGCTGGAGAACCTAGCTACGCCTCTGCACCAACTGCTCGACTTTCCGAAAAAAGTCTGCATCAAAACTGTATGTGTGATCCTGGCCTAAGGGGGGTGTTTCTGTCGGCTGACATCTATCGAAAGCATTTGTCTATAGCATGTGCGCTCCTTAAAAGATTAGATCAGAAAGGTAGTAGAAAAGGAGAAAGGAGATAACGCTAAGCAAAGAAAAGATGAGAAGGAGGAATGGGATGAGAAGAGGGAAAAGAAAAAAAAATAGGGGGAGGTGGGTGTAGGGAAAAGGATTGCATTGAATCGCTCCAGCCTAGTCTGGAGGTTACAGGAATTTTCAAAAAGTATCCATGATTGCCAAGTAGCCGGGTCTTCAGCGGGCACCTGCACCATGTGAAACAAATAGGAAATCTCCTGCATCCATTCTACGATTGAAGGGGTATAGGTGGTATGCCAGTGGCATGGTATGACACACTTATTTTTTGCAAACTAATGGAGCCTGGTAAGATTGATAAGAGTCTGGTTTGTGGAAAGTTCTACTTTGCATTGTTTCTTGAATGCTCATAATAGCTGTAAAGTTTTTAAGAAAATTAGTTTCTTCATGAGAAAACACAAAACTTAGAAAAAAAGCATTGTGCTGGCCAAATAGGAACTTGCATAGTTGTGTTTGATAATGTTTAGAAATTCTTAAATTAGTTTAGAATTGTAGTCTCTAATCCTTAATTCATCTAATTTTTCTCCACTAGGTGGCGGTCTTACCAAAAAAATAACAGTCTATTAAATGACTGTATAAAGGAAAAGGAAAATGCAATAAAAACAAAATAAAATAGAAATAGGGGGAAGCAGAGCTCTGTATACCGAGAACTATGAAAATATGCAGTGCAGTTTAGCTGTGGTCACCTGAATTCTCCGAACCTCTGGGTCATGCATGGGGATATAATGGTCCTGATGTACTGGGTTTTTCAGTATGTGATTATTTCTTATAAAGACTTAGGGTGCAGTCACACACGACAGATTTTGTTCTAGAAATTTCTGGGACTGAAAATAATTTATCTGAATGGGGTTGTTTCCGCAGCATGTACATGGATTTCTGCAAGTTCCATTCAGATGAATGAAACAGTTTTTGAGTGGTGGAAAATTTTCCGCGTGTGACTGGACCCTTATAAAGACTGACATTCACTACGGGGAACTGTGTGTATGTAAATGTCCTAATTCTTTTAATAAAATCGTAGGAAGCTGACCAGGATATTATGAATCATCACAAGATGAGAGTGTGATTCAGGACGCACTGGCGGTTTAGTGTGGAACTTGGCGATTATTATACCAGATAACAGAGGAAGCAGCACACAATAGTAAAGGACAATAATAAAAAACAATGATACTGACTGGTACAGTCATGGTGAGGGTGAGAGGCAATGTGACTCATCAAAAAATAATAATCACATGAACGCAGGATATCCATGAAATCATTCCTCTATTTAAAGGGACATTAAGAATTAGACAAGTAACTTCACCTTACAATATATTAGGACATTTCTTAAAAAGATATTCCCCAATATATTGTTAGGGGTTGTCTCATAAGATGCAACTCCATTCAGATTGATGGCGCTCCCGGTCCGGCTCCCGACACCCCCAGCAATAACTCATTATGCCTGGGGAAACCTTGTCTGGCCAGACAAATTGCAGTTTTATATGGTGGGCATTCAGATGAATGGCCATTTACATTGGCCGTTCGTTCGAGTCCGCCAGAGCATATGACAGGGGTTGTCTTCAAAAGAATCTAGAAAAACCAGGGCAGTCCAAATTCTCCACAGTTTCCAGACTTAGGCCCCATGCACACAACCATAGTTTTTATCCATATTCATCTGCGGCCCCATTAATTTCTATAGGCCAGGGACACCTTTCTGTATATCTACGGATATATGTCCTGGTCGTAGAAATCATCGGCAAAATACAGAACATTACCTATTCCTCCCCCCAATTGCGGCACGGACTCGCCCATAGAAGTCTATGAGCGCATGCAAAATTGCAGAACGCTACGGATGTTCATTCATAGCCATCCGTAACTGCAGAAGCGTTGCTATGCGACGGCAGGAGATTCCCCAAGAAAATGGAGCCTGAGCGATCATGTGACCTTTTCAAGGGGGTGGGACATGTTGGTGAAATCATTTGTTGCCTCCCTTTGTTTTTGCGGTTCTGTAAATACGGATGCACTACAGATGAATTACCGATTGTATTTGCGGACAGTAAAAAACACTACGGTCGTGTGCATGTGGCCTAAAACTGTAATCTGTTAATGTGCAGCAGTAATTTTATATCTGCCTCCCACCTTCAGAAATAATTACGTTATATTGCTACTTAAAAGGGTATTCCTGTTGTAAAAAAAATAAATTATTATTCGTATAATAGAAAGTTGCGGATAAACGAGCAAACGCTCGATCATCTGCTGATCGTATCGTTTTAAAAAAGTAAAAGATTATCGTTGTCGGCAGCACATCTACCAGTGTAAACAAGGAGGCGCGCTGCTGACATGATAATAATGTATGGGGACGAGCAATCAGAGTAACGACCGCTCGTCCCCATCCACAGCTCCGTGTGACAGGAGCAAACAAGCACCGATCAACGATGTCTTGTTGATCGGCGCTCGCTGCACCGGCCGAGTGTCGGCCAGTGTAAAAGGCCCTTTACAGTACAGCTATCAGAGCTCTGCCTTTTAACAAGCCGAACACCTTTTTGTTTATCACATGATGAGGACAGATTTTTATGCCCTGCAAATAAACAATGAAAATTCCTCCTGAATGACAGCAAGCAGAGATATCGAAAACTGTGAGGGATTGATAAAGAAACTATATTGGAAAATGAGACAACATTTCGCTATACAAAAAAATAAAATTTATTTGCTGAAACCAGAATATCCTTTTAAGTAATTACCGAATATATTTTTGAGTATCGAATTAAAATAATACTATATAATCCATATAATCACAGTTACAACATACATATTTGGGATTTATTTTGGACTAATATTTATGAAAAACATGTCTGATTATTCCAGAAACAGCGCCACACCTGTCCATGGGTTGTGTCTGGAATTGCAGCTCAGCTCCATTGAAGTGATTTGGGATCAGCTGAGGTACCACATACAACCTCTGGACATGTGTGGAGCTCTTTTTGGAAGAAAGCAGCCAAGTTTTTCTAAACTTGTACAATTCCTTTAACAAACCTTGACAGTAATAGGCTTCATTCACATTTATGTCAGGCTTCCATTCATGGGTGACGCCAGGGGAACCCATGAACGGAAACCAAACGAAATGGTAATACTTCTGTTGAAAATGGTTTCCGTTTGCCTCCGTTACATAAGTTTTCCTTTTTTTTTTTTTGCGAACTTAATAGTGTAGTCGACTGCGCTATTGTTTGCGCCAAGGAAACGGAAACCTTGCAGAACGAGACAAACAGAAACCATTTGCAAGGGAAGCATTACCATTGAAATCAATGGTAATGCAAACGGAAAGCTATGGTTTCAGTGCATGGGTTCCCCTGACAGAAAGGCTTAATGGAACCCATGAACGGAACCCCGACGCTGATGTGAACGAAGTCTTATTCTATCAATAGGCAGATGGCTCTTTTTTTGTCTGGGCAACTTACAATGTATATAACAATTGTACAACAGGGGGCGACATTACACAGTAAATGATGGAGGTTTGGGAGAACAAAGTATAATGTATACCTATCATAACCCTATTTCTGATTTGCGATTTAACATCCTTTGTTTTCTTACTTACTACTTTAGGCCTTGTTCACAAAGTGCAGATTTGCTGCAGATTTAGCATGCATTTTTTAAGCCAAAACCAGAATTGGATCTAGGAGAGCAGAACTATAAGGCCTTCCTTTATATATTCCTTCTGGTTCCTGGTTTTGGCTTTCAAAATACTAGTAAAATATGCAGCAAAGCCATAGGCTATGTTCACACAGCGGATTTTGCTCGGCAGGCCCTGCCGCAAAATCCACCGCAGAATTATTCCTGCCGTCAGCATTCACTTCAGTGGAAGGTTTGGGCGGAATCCGCACGAAGAGCTGAAGAAATCAGCTATTGGGAAAAAGAAGCGTCCAACTCTCATTGGAATGAATGGAAGGCGGAATCCGCTGCAAAAATTCCTCCGTGTGATTCCTTCACACACACTTTTGGTGTGCCTTTTTATGGCTTAGAAAACACATCTAATAAAACTTTTTTAAGTAAAATTTGTAAATGTTTTTTTAAGGGTGCATTCACACAGTGCGATTTGCAGCATTTTTTTGCTGCGCAGTTAAAAACCGCACTGCAAAAACGCATGCATTATCCATACTAAATGAAAACCGCAGCAAATCGACGTAAAAACAAATGCATTTTTGTAGCGCTGTTTTCAGCATGTGAATACACCCTTTTTCCATTTTTTGCAAATAGTGGTGTTTTTCACAATGTAAGGCATGTGATTCAGAGATCATGTGATGCATAGATTCCTATTTGCAACGCAGGATTTATGCTGAAAATAAGCCATAATAAAACCTCACACACTTGTGCTTTTTTGAAGAGGAAAAAAAACCTATATATATATATATATATATATATATATATATATATATATATATATATATAGGAGAAAAGGTCAGTAAATTCTTAAAAAACGCCAAAGCCAGCCTTGCTACAGTTTTGATAAAAAGCAGCTAAACCAAAATATCCTCAAGACAAAAGAAAAAAAAGTGTTTGCAGCGCGTTTAATATTTCCCCATTGACCTCAAGCTAACATCGCAAAAAAGTTGCCATCTTTCTATAAATGCTGCGTGTGAAGCCAACCTAAGGCCTTGTTCACACAGTGTAGCTGTGCTGTGGATTTTTGCATGCATTTTTCAAGCCAAAACCAGAATTGGATTCAAAAGAGCAAACCTATAAGGCCTTCCCTTATATATTTCTTCTGTTTAGGTTTCATTTCTGGTTTTGGTTTAAAGGGGTTTTCCAGTCCCTAAAAACTGATATCCTCAGGATAGGCCATCAATAGCTGATGGGTCAGGGTCCGACTTTCAGGACCCCCGCCAATCAGCTGTTTTGAAGGAGCCGCAGCGCTTGTCCCATTGAAGTAAATGGAAGAAAAGGCTGTAACACCTGTGAATCGCCGCTGAATGCAGGTCGATGATTCACAGTGAGCAAGAAGAAATGAAGGGAAAGCAGCGCTCGTATGAGCGCTGCACCCCCTTCAAAACAGCTGATCGGTGGTGACCGATCAGCTTTTGATGGCCTATCGTGAGGATAAGCCATCAATTTTTTGTGACTGCAAAACCCCTTTAAGAAATACATGGAAAATCTGCATCTAATCAGCACTGTGTGAACAAGGTGTTAGGCTATAAATCATGCACCAATTATTCTAGAATGAAAGCTAACATGCCATCATCCCATACAAACGTGTAGGAAATAACATGCTGTGCTGCAGTGGACAACCTTCCATTCATGGTGCGTTTAGAAGGGGTACATACTCTCCGTATAGGGGGAGTGCTGCTCTTTAATTTACAGATACCAGCATACAGAACGTGCATCACACTAGGTAGACACCATGTCTTACCCCTTGCCACAGAGATTCCTTTATTCTCTATGTAGATTTTAAGGAAATCCTTAAGTGCAGACTCCATACAAGGGTGGATTTCACATAAGAGTCTTGATTTACTCAGGACTGGCTGTTTGCCACCTCATTTTCTCAAGTTATTTCAGGCTGCAGGGCTAGTTTTCCTTTGACTGACTATTCACGCTACAACTTGTCTTTCAGGCTATTGATTCTACAAGTTAATTCTTGACTGAAATGCTTGAAAGCTTTATTAACCCCCTTGTTGCTTCTAGTATTGACCTGTGAAGATATCATTACTACTTGCAACTAGAACAATTGTAACTATTTCGAATTGACATAAACACAAATTCGTTGGATATTTTACTTAAAAGTAAAAGTAAATCTATCTATCTATCTATCTATCTATCTATCTATCTATCTATCTATCTATCTATCTATCTATCTATCTATCTATCTATCTATCTATCTATCTATCTATCTATCTATCTATCTATTCTTGTCGTGGCAGGTGGGCTCACACAATTTGATCAAAATGTACACTAAGAACCTCACTATTGTAAGTAGATTTAGCACTAATGCATATATTTATTTATATTTAGTGGCTTAGGTGGCATTAGTGTTTGCAGTGTGCTGTCGCCATTTTCTTGTGTGCTGTATAAATTTGCAGTCACAGGTGTTCTTGCACCTGTATACACGTTTTGTTTCATTTTGTAGGAAAATGCTGTTCAAACTTTTGTGTTCTTTATGTGATTCATATATGTGGGTTTAGTGACTGCCTCCATTTTTGATCTTGCACTCATTTTGCCCTGGTTCCTACCATCCCCAAGTATATGTAGTCTTAGTCCCAGTTCTGGGTGTATGTGCAGCGTAGGTTCCCATCCCGTTCCCACCCCTTAGGGGTCGCCTTGTTGTGGCAGGTGGGCTCACACAATTTGATCAAAATATGTGCTAAGAACCTCCCTATTGTAAGTAGATTTAGCAGTAATGCATATTCATTTATATTTAGTGGCTTAGGTAGCATTAGTGTTCGCAGTGTGCTGTCACCATTTTCTTGTGTGCTGTATCTATCTATCTATCTATCTATCTATCTATCTATCTATCTATCTATCTATCTATCTATCTATCTATCTATCTATCTGTCTTTTTAATTTTTCGGTCGATGGAGCTGTGTGAGGGCTTGTTTTTTGCAATGACGTTTTACTTGTGACCATTCCGGGGTACACATGACTTTATGATTACACGTTCACCATGTGGAATAAGTAACTTGCAGGTAGTAGAAATGTATTTCCTGCACCCCTTGACACCTTCCACTTTGCTGCAAATGCAAAGAAAACAAAGGCACCGGAGCGTCCTATAAAACTTATGTTAAAGCACGTCACTTTTAAAATGTAACGTTATTTATTCTGCAAAGAAAAAAAAATAGAGATCCAAAGCACTCGAGCTTCCCATAAAATTTTGCATTTATTCATTGTTTAATAAGAAGGCAAAGTTTTGGCCATGCAGGTCCTTTTTCAAGCCACGACAAGAAAAGGAATTCTTGTTCTTGTCGTAGATTGAAAAAAAACCAGCGTGGCGAAAAGTTGCCTTTTTTTTTTTAATGGGAAGCTCGAGTGCTTTGGATTTCTGTTTTCTATGCAGAATAAATAACGTTATATTTTAACAGTGACATGACGAATAAGTGCTACGTTTTATACGCACAGAGGATGTCAAGGGGTGCAGGAGATACATTTCTACTACTTATGAGTTATTTATTCCACATGGTGAATTCGTAATCAAAAACTCATGTGTACCCCAAAATGGTCCCAATTCAAACGCCCTGCAAAAAACATGCCCTCACACAGCTCCATCGACAGAAAAATGTAAAAGTTATGGGTCTCAGAATATGGTGACACAAAACCAAATTTGTAAAAGTAGTAAAACATTAAAAAAATCAATATAAATTTTGGTATAACCGTAATCGTACTGACCCGCAGAATAAAGTTACATGTCATTTTTACTGCATGGTGAACGCCATAAAATCGAAACCCAAAAAACAAATGGCTGCTAATGGTGCTATTGAAAAATACTACCCATCATACACAAAACAAGCCTTTGTATGGCTATGTAGACAGAAAAATGGATCTTGGAAGGTGAGGAAAGAAAAAATTTAAAAGAAAAAACAAAAATTCACTGTGGCCGGAAGGGGTTAATAATAACATGACCTATTTAACACTAAAGTGTATTGTTTTGGAACCTCCTGTGGACATCAGTCTTCTGGTCAAGAATGTTGGTAGAACATAATGTATTTTAATTGGAAACTCTAAAACCCATATGTAACTATAAGGCTGGGTTCACACGACCATGTTACATCCGTAATGGACGGAACGTATTTCGGCCGGAAGACCCGGACCGAACACACTGCAGGGGGCCGGGCTCCTAGCATCATAGTTATGTACGACGCTAGGAGTCCCTGACTCTCTGCAGGACAACTGTCCCGTACTGTAAACATGATTACAGTACGGGACAGTTGTCCTGCAGAGAGGCAGGGACCCCTAGCATCGTACATAACTATGATGCTAGGAGCCCGGCTCCCTGCACTGTGTTCGGTCCGGGTCTTCCGGCCGAAATACGTTCCGTCCATTACGGACGTAACATGGTCGTGTGAACCCAGCCTTACAAATATCTCCACAGGATATGCCATAAATGTAGGCCATAAATGCCATATGCCATAAATGTAAGTGTGATAGGTGCGGACCACACCTTTGGGACACCCCTCGCACCTGGTTAGCCGGCTGCTGCATCCAGTCCAAGAATGAATGGAGATGTGGCTTCACAGGTTCTGAGCTCCTTCCATTCATTTCCATGGGAGTTACTGAATAAGCTGGAATAAAACAAGCAAGCGTGTTCGGCTGTTTCTATAACTCCCATAGAAGTGAATGCAGAGTTGCACCTATCAGACATTTATGGCATGAAATGAATGGGGGCAGCTGCAGTTTCCTGCACAACTGGGTGGCCGGGAGTGCCGCTGTGCATGGAAAACGTAACTCAGCGCTGCAGCCTTTTCCTTCTCAGGATCGTCGAGGGGGGTTCCAGAGGTAGAACTCCCACCGTTCAAGAAGTAATGGCATATAATAGCGATAATCCATCACTTTATAGGGTGATAATAATCCACTGCTTTTACAACCTTTCCGGAGCACTGCTAGCTCTTTGTCGTCTGCAGCACTTCAAAGGAATTCATCCCCTTATTTTTTTACTAATACAAAATATATACTGTAACCACTGGGCACCATTTAGCTCAGTGGCATAGGCACCACCACCAGAATGTAAGGATGACGACGTAGTACCCCTTTACCAGGGAAAAAATATTTTTGTAAATTTGTAGGAGAAAGGAAGGAGAGATTGAAAGTCTTTTGGACACCTATATAACTATGCAATGCCATGATGGCGGCACATCTAAGACAACAAGGCCGTTAGGCCCTATAAGTTCCATCACTGTCTCAGCTGAACTGCTATTTATGCAACCTGCAAAGGAAGGTTTCCAGAAAATTTTGCTCATTCCTAGTGGAGAACTTATTGAAAGACCACTAACTACTTGGCATGTTTGTTACAGACCTCTTCAGACAGGGCGTTGCAGTTGTCTACAGAATCATTGATACCTTTCACATCTACATTATTTTGAACTACTATGAATTAACTCTATTAACGATTTTCATCCTAACAGACCATTAAATGAATCTGTATTAATGACAAAGGACATAATCTAAATGATACACTTGTGCAAATGATTGGACTATTAGACAGGACCCCAAATATGTGTTTTACAAGTCCTTTACTGGCAATTTCACAAAAAAATCTTGTCTCGTCCGTGGCTAAAATCCCTTTATTCCAGTTTTTGTACAGTTAACTGGTTAGTCAAATGAGGACAGCATAACAACAATGGAGTCCAGATAAAGGCGATGGAGACTGTCTTCGCTGTCTTCCCTGACCCATAAGCGGTTTTCTGTGCACCACGGAGAACTCAGCGAACATTCCTTTCTCATTAAGTGTTACCGCAGATTAGCCAGTATTCATGGCATGGTGCTTTGTAGAGAGCTGTCGGCAAATAACTCACATGGCATTAGTCTACACAAGCCCCTTTCTTCCAAGCTACAAAATGAAATAATCCGTGAAGTGCTCGGGGTCAATGATCTATGCGATGATCACAAAAGAAATGTAAGGCACTGTTTGATACAAATACATTATTCAAGGGCTCCATCATTTCCAAAACTGATTAACTACTTCCTGTGTATAGGAAACACAGTCCTACAGAAATGATTCCCTACATTTTTACATCCTAGATTAATGTGACATCTTGTCTTAGCAAACAAGATTAATATATCATCTCAAGAGACGGAAATGATATGTATAGAAAGTTTGGTTGACTAAGTACTGGCTTCATACCCCCTTATATGAATGGCATCCTACATCCCCTTGACTTGAATCAATAGTCATTTACCATTCTATTAGCAATGTTTGGAACAACAGAGTTTTTATGTTATCGAGCTGAATAGATTTGAAACTTTCAAATAACTATTGAACACTGTGAGCCGAGTGGTTTCCAGAATTTAGAAAGTTCTATTATATTGTTGTATAGAAAGCAATAATGTCCATTATGGTTTATTCCATCAGTTAAGCTACGTGAAGAGTCTACTCAATTATTTAATAAAATGTCTTTATAACATAAAATCCTATTGTGCAAAATTCTCCCATCACGCAGGGATCAATGACCCGCATAGACATCATTAGAGGGCTTTAACTTATTTCATGTCCATAAAGCAGATTCCATGATGACTATCTGACCATGAATGTTGGATGAAGAAAAACAATGACACTTGTCCAGATGCTGAAGTTTAGGATTCATCTAGTAAAGTCTACCTAGTAGCCCTAGTGCTCTCCAATCTGTGGATCTAAAGCTCTCTGGCTGTTGCAAAAATACTTCCAGAGATTATATGGGGGTTGTGTCTTCAAAGATAACCCCTTTAATATGAGAGTAGCTGGTTTTGCTACAGAGGGTGTCTTGATCGAGGACCCCCTCTGTAACATCCATATGCTCTAATAGGGCATATGTACAGGGATTTTTCCTGATGGGACAACCCCTTTATGGAAATTGTAGGACACGTTCTAGTTTTGTAGCACAGACTACATGCTATGAAGGTATCAGAGATTAAATAAAGGCTGAAGACGCATAAATTGCTATTGGATACATAGTTTTTGCCATATTTGCCATCATAGGCAGGGATGTCATCATAAATAAGTGCCAGGGCTATAATGACTGAAGAGTTAGAAAGTTGCGGAGCTGTCTGGTTTGCGTAATATTTGTGGGTATGGTCATGAATGCGGGTTATTAGCAAAAAGACAATATTACTATAAAAAACATTTTATGTTCTATCTATTCACCCAGGACTGAGCGAGTACTTTGCTTCAATATGACTGATCAGTAATAGTTATAAAATATTGCTAGGGTCTTAAAAGATCAGGGGCACAAGCCCCAAGGCATATGCCCCCTCCCCCAAAAAAACACAACAACTATATATACAATAAAGACAACTTTTATAACAAATGTAAGGGTATGTGCACACGTAGTGACCAAAAACGTCTTCAAGGGAAACAGACCCTGCTTTTCAGACGTTTTTTGACCAACTCGCATTTTTCGCTGCGTTTTTCGCGCCGTTTTTTACGTCCGTTTTTGGAGCTGTTTTCATTGGAGTCTATGAGAAAACAGCTCCAAAAACATCCAAAGAAGTGTCCTGCACTTCTTTTGACGAGGCTGTATTTTTACGAGTCGTCGTTTGACAACGACGACGCGTAAATAACAGGTCGTCTGCACAGTACGTCGGCAAACCCATTCAAATGAATGGGCAGATGTTTGCCGACGTATTGTAGCCCTATTTTCAGACGTAAAACGAGGCATAATACGCCTCGTTTACGTCTGAAAATAGGTCGTGTGAACCCAGCCTTAGGCTCAGATACACCGGCTAAGCAGTAAACTGTCCCTGGATAATACGTTATAAAAAAAAGTCAGTTTTGTGGGGCCTGAAACCTGTATTCAGAGAAGACCTCCCCCGAAATAATGTGCCCTGTCATAAAAACTAATCTATAACTCTAAATAATACAGTCATAGTGTTACCATGTAATACCAATATGCAGGGGCAAAATAATACCACCACATCATCATCATCACATATTACCATCACATAGTGTTTTAAAGAGGCTCTGTCACCAGATTTTGCAACCCCTATCTCCTATTGCAGCAGATCGGCGCTGTAGCTACTTACCTGCAAACGCTGATGCTGCTGCAGAATCAACTGTAGCCTCTGGTGCCGATGTGTCCTCGCTGGTCCGACACGATGCAGGACCTGGGGCAGGAAGTGAGTGACGTCACAGCGTGATCTCTCGAGAACACGCGGTGTCTGCACTGCCAGAAGCTGGGCGTTGTGAAGAGAAGTGGATGATACTTCTATACACAACGCCCAGCTAGTAAAAGAAGTAAAAACGCCCAGATGTACGCACATAATACACGCCCAGTTGTACTTTTACTTTAAACACGCCCAGTTGTACTTTAGAAAGCCTCATTTACATAAATATAAAAATGGTCGTAACTTGGCCAAAAATGCTCGTTTTTAAAAAAACAAAACGTTACTCTTATCTCCATTGCAGCGCCGATCTGCTGCAATAGGAGATAGGGGTTGCCAAATATGGTGACAGAGCCTCCTTAATAATACCCCTATACTGTTACTGAATAAATAAAACACTATAAAAGACCAATATTACCACCATACGGTGACCATGTAGTGGTAGATACCAGTTCTAAGGAGGCGCTTTGCAGACTATATAAGTGAATACAGTACTGTTGAAGCAGGTGACGTGTTCTCTGATTGAAGTCGTTCACTTTCTTCTCCATCCGACCCAGACCGCCATGACAACTTCTCCTGAGTTTGCTGCCCAGACATTTTTTGCTCCTCACTTTTCCAAAACCCTCCCCACATATGTCCCGCCCTGTTCACAAACTTTCCATTCTGCCACCCCTATAACAGTACCATCCTGCATTTTTCCTCATTACTTTGCCTGATTCTACCCCAGGTGCCCACATTGCTCTACCTGCTGTATAGTAAAGTGCCTCCAGATACTGTACTTCTGAAATAATGGTGTTATAATGATAGTTTCCCCAAAAATAATATTGCTCGTCTTTGTGCCACACACATAATAATAGTGCCCCTGAGCCCCAACACAGTAAAAGTGACCGCCAAATATACTAACATTAATACTCACCTAATTCTGCTCCCACCAAGAACGGAGCCGCACTTTCAGCAGCATGGTGCAGATGGGCACAATGACGTCACTGCACTGCTATGGCCTGTGCCGAGATTCCAGCGCCTCATAGGCTGTAAGCTAACTTCTTCGCTATAGTATTTAACTGTATTCACGCCCTGAGTATGCAAAAACAGTTGAAAGTGGCAGGGCTCAGGGGTCATTTTTTAAGAGCGCCCTGCTGCCTTCTGCCAGACTAAAAAAGTGCCTGGGCCTAAGCCTGGAGTGGATCATAAATGCAGGAAAAGTATAAAAGACTAATATTTGTCCTACTTTCTTGTATCCACTCCTGGCTTTAGCTAAAAAAACAAAACCTGAACCAAAAACTGCATGTGTGAATTTGACCTTCTACAATACTTACTTCACCCGGTAGAAGGGTTTCTGAAAATATTACGAAAGGAAGTGTACTGAATGCCTTCTGCTTGACATTTAGATCTATTAACCTATGAAAGGATGCAGCTTCAGCATAAAAAATAAGAAGTTGTCCATCTGGTGAACTTGGTAGAATACTGAGTCTTGGATTATTAATTTCACAATGTCTGGCAGATTTCCTTAGAAAATGTTTTTTATCACACCCTTTTCCTATTTGTGCCCTTGTTGTGTGATATGTTTGTAGTATTGGTTGTACTTGTAGCTCATATTATATATTAAGCACATAAATGAACATAATGCTAGCACTTCATGTACAGCCATGCCTGCTCTTGGCGCCGTTATCATGGTCATGTATACGGCTTGTATTGGTTTATATGTGCAATACTTTTTGTTTACTCTCAATTAGAAATGTAGTATGCTAGAGTTGTATTTTTGTGTAAAATGTTAGTAGTTGTGGAAATTGAAAGTGTTTTTAACATCACGCAGTAAAATAATCTCCAATAACATGAGCATTCATAATAAAATTACCCTTCTGCTCGCTGTGTCGCATCGATTCTTGCGAGTGGCTTCCACTGTTAATATCAGCAATGGTCACCATTTTGTACTTTTTTATTTTTGCTTTTTTGCATTTGTTAGATTTTTTTTTTCCAAAATACAAACAGGACGGAAACAGTAGATGTAACTGTTGTGAGGCATATAGAGTGAGAGTTATCCCCAAAGATGATCAGCACTCCTTAGATGTCATGCAGAGGTGTTTTTTTTTCGTGCTCCATTGAATACAGCATTTCAGTCAAACATCCTTACGCGGGCTAAACAAAGTAAAAAAGCCTTGAAAAAATACAATAGTTAATAATATCAATGTATGATCAGATAGAGTAACAAAAGTGTTAAATATATATCAGCAATATGTCGATCATTGGTGTAAAGAGAAGAGAAATAAACGACCATATGTGGAAAATTTGAGAATGAAACACTAAACCTGGCCATACACTAGATTATGACTTAGGCTCTTTTCTGCGCACAGTGAGCATCTTTTCACAGAATAAGAGTGTGACAGAGGCAAACTGCAGGTAGATAGATATCTGTGGAAAATTTGACATCAATTTTTTCAGTCAATGATGGGTGCGGACATTTACAATACTTGTGAATCCAATCAATAGGAACCCAGGTCACAGATCAAAGTCGAGATGGCGAATTTATGACATTGTCATCTTGAACGACAACCTACACAGATCAAGAACAATCATTTGTTTCCTAGAAAAAGTGGCTATCTGAAATCTATAGTGTATGCCCAGCTTAAAGCCTTAATAGGTAACTCATATGGATAACCACAAAGTCATAAATAGATTAGGAGGAGGGAATGTGGTGAAGATGGTGTGGAGGCAGCATCAGACTGGGGTCCCTTGGGCCCACCAGAAGTAATGACTCTACAGAAAATGTGCACATTCATTTGTTATCATTGTATACATAGGACATATCATCAATAAGGTCTAATAGATTATTTGTGAATCACCTATAAGAAATAAACCCTAGTGGCAAGTGCTTGGCTCCTAATTCATCTCCATATGAGATTGTCTTCTGCCAGACCTTTTAGGACCCATAATTAAATCAGAGTCTGGGCCCACCGGAGGATGATCTGGTACTCTGGTGGGCCAGTCCGACCCTGTGTGGAGGTTGAAACAAATTATAGTGGTGGGAAATGGACTCTATGTTATCTCCTTTTTCTACGGAGTTGAATGCAATAAATTGTTCCCATTAAGAAGTCATTTGGGCTAAAGAGAGGATGACTTCATTGGTATATACTGGGATTGATGACAGGAAGTCCAGAAAATGTCTGCCACGACCACTGCTTTTTATCTCATATCATTAATTGTGAGGACCTCCAGAAACATTAACATACACGTGAGTGAATGGTATAAGAAGCTTTTTTTTGTATAAGCCTCACTTTATGAGCTTCGTACATTAGGTTTAGTGGCACTTTAAAGGGGTTGTTTCACTAAGGGCATATGAACATCATAGAAGAGGTCCCATGCTTGGGACCATCCTCTATAAGACAGAGTGGAGGAGTCAGTGGTTCTCGCTCAGACAGACCCAAACCATCTATTTATTACATTAATTTATTATTGAATGGCCATCATGTAATACCAGATTTCCCCTGCAGGGGAAATGTATGGTTGGCTGCCGCTTCCATGGAGTAACATCTGATCGCTGGGGGTTTCAGTTCAAAAAGATGTGGTCAATATGAGACAACCCTTTACTTTGTTTGGTTTGCATGTATGAGATCCATGGCAGGTGGTGTCTGTAGAGGGTACGTGATTTCAAAATTTGTCCCACAGCAAGCAATATTGTCACCTAGACTTAATTTGTGTTGTATTTCAAAACTATCACGCCTCATGCACATGGCCATATTATGGATTTGATTTGCATGAAACCATAACAGGGCACCCATAGAATTTCATGCGGCGTTGTTGACAAATATATCAGAAAATAAACTGTTGCATGCTCTATTGCATACCGTATGTATGTGACATTTCTTCCCTAGAAGCATTGTACAGCCATACAGGACTGCATGTACCACCATAACGCCTCCGTGCCGTGTGCAAGTACCACCTACGTCTGCTGTTATTAGTGCAAACAAAATACTTGTAATTTTTCACATTTTTGAATGTCATTAGAGGTGACGAAAGTAAAAAAAAAAAAAAGGCTTTTGTTCGTTTTTACAGATTATTAAAAACTTGCATGTAAGTCAGGACAGGAAGCTGAGTTTTCTACATTCAATATTACAGATTTATCTAGTAAAGTGTTTAGGGCCAGGGAAAAATAGTAACAGCAGCCAAAGAAAATAGAACTCAAAATTCTCAATTCTCATTTACATTGCAAATTATAGGAGGATTGAGGCAAAACTGTTTTTTTTTTAACCAGATAATAAATTACATTTGAATAAAACAATGTTTATTTACTATGAGCCCTGAAGTTAAATACTGACTTCTACTCCCCCAACCTATCAGCAGATGACATGCTAGAAATATCTTAAAGAGGCTCTGTCACCAGATTTTGCAACCCCTATCTGCTATTGCAGCAGATCGGCGCTGCAATGTAGATTACAGTAACGTTTTTATTTTTAAAAAATGAGCATTTTTGGCCAAGTTATGACCATTTTTGTAGTTATGCAAATGAGGCTTGCAAAAGTCCAAGTGGGTGTGTTTAAAAGTAAAAGTCCAACTGGGCGTGTATTATGTGCGTACATCGGGGCGTGTTTACTACTTTTACTAGCTGGGCGTTCTGACGAGAAGTATCATCCACTTCTCTTCAGAACGCCCAGCTTCTGCCAGATCACGCTGTGACGTCACTTCCCCAGGTCCTGCATCGTGTCAGACGAGCGAGGACACATCGGCACCAGAGGCTACAGATGATTCTGCAGCAGCATCGGCGTTTGCAGGTAAGTCGATGTAGCTACTTACCTGCAAACGCTGATGCTGCTGCAGAATCAACTGTAGCCTCTGGTGCCGATGTGTCCTCGCTCGTCTGACACGATGCAGGACCTGTGAGTGACGTCACAGCGTGATCTGGCAGAAGCTGGGCGTTCTGAAGAGAAGTGGATGATACTTCTCATCAGAACGCCCAGCTAGTAAAAGTATTAAAAACGCCCCGATGTACGCACATAATACACGCCCACTTGGACTTTTACTTTTAAACACACCCACTTGGACTTTTGCAAGCCTCATTTGCATAACTACAAAAATGGTCATAACTTGGCCAAAAATGCTCGTTTTTTAAAAATAAAAACGTTACTGTAATCTACATTGCAGCGCCGATCTGCTGCAATAGCAGATAGGGGTTGCAAAATCTGGTGACAGAGCCTCTTTAACACTAAAGTGTATTGTTTTGGAACCTCCTGTGGACATCAGTCTTCTGGTCAAGAATGTTGGTAGAACATAATGTATTTTAATTGGAAACTCTAAAACCCATATGTAACTATAAGGCTGGGTTCACACGACCATGTTACGTCCGTAATGGACGGAACGTATTTCGGCCGGAAGACCCGGACCGAACACACTGCAGGGGGCCGGGCTCCTAGCATCATAGTTATGTACGACGCTAGGAGTCCCTGCCTCTCTGTGGAACTACTGTCCCGTACTGAAAACATGATTACATTTTTGGCCAAGTTATGGCCATTTTTGTATTTATGCAAATGAGGCTTGCAAAAGTACAACTGGGCGTGTTGAAAAGTAAAAGTACAACTGGGCGTGTATTATGTGCGTACATCGGGGCGTGTTTACTACTTTTACTAGCTGGGCGTTCTGATGAGAAGTATCATCCACTTCTCTTCAGAACGCCCAGCTTCTGGCAGTGCAGATCTGCGACGTCACTCACAGGTCCTGCATCGTGTCGGCCACATCGGCACCAGAGGCTACAGTTGATTCTGCAGCAGCATCAGCGTTTGCAGGTAAGTAGCTACATCGATTTACCTGCAAACGCCGATGCTGCTGCAGAATCATCTGTAGCCTCTGGTGCCGATGTGTCCTCGCTCGTCTGACACGATGCAGGACCTGGGGAAGTGACGTCACAGCGTGATCTCTCGAGAACACGGCTGTGTCTGCACTGCCAGAAGCTGGACGTTCTGAAGAGAAGTGGATGATACTTCTCGTCAGAAAGCCCAGCTAGTAAAAGTAGTAAAAACGCCCCGATGTACGCACATAATACACGCCCAGTTGTACTTTTACTTTTCAACACGCCCAGTTGGACTTTTGCAAGCCTCATTTGCATAAATACAAAAATGGTCATAACTTGGCCAAAAATGCTCGTTTTTTAAAAATAAAAACGTTACTGTAATCTACATTGCAGCGCCGATCTGCTGCAGTAGCAGATAGGGGTTGCAAAATCTGGTGACAGAGCCTCTTTAAAGTAGATCTGTCAGCAGCCCTATGGGTAGTCTGAGGTCAGCATAGGACAGAGGGGATACAGCTGAGCACACTGAAATATTGCTAAAAACATTTTTTTAATTCTGCCCAGATTCATGGAGCCTGGCATCCCCCACCCACAGAGGCTAATTGACAGCTTTCCCTATATACAGCAAAAGGGTGCGTATCAAGCCAGAACTGAAACTGTATTTTACTCCAAAATACTACATGAATGTATATTAACATAAAATATATATATATATATATATATATATATATATATATATATATATATATATACACACACACACAGTATATCTGTGCTCAGAAACTTCCCCTGTATTCTATTCTGGACTAAGATAGTACAGCATAGGTTTGCTGACAGATCTGCTGTCAAGTGGAATGCTCACTAAATCCATTAAAGTGGTTATTCTCAGCTCACACATTTATGGGATAGCTACAGGATATTGCATAAATGTGATAGATGTGGGTCCCACCTCTGATCGGCTGTTTCCCATAGAACTGAATGGAGAGAGCTGCACAGATGTGTAGCCACGTCTCCATTCATTCTCCACCTGGATGCGACGGCCACCTCACCAGGTGGTTTGGGGGTGGTCCTCGCACCTATCACAGATTTATGGCATAACTCTTTAAATAGGTCGGAAATTTGCTTATTAATCAAATAATATATCTTTATAGGTGTTATAGCTATCTATTTCTAATACCAAGATCCATAGGCATAAGTTAAAAGATTGAAGCGGTGCAGTCACCACTAGGGGGAGCTTACTGCATACATTTGCACATTGGACATAAAACAGTATGCAGTAAGCTTCCTTTAATGAACAGGGGCAGATCCAGCATTGAATCCTAGTTTGGGGCAGAAAAAAGCTGCTTATTTTGTTTGTTTGGTCTTGCACTCCACCACAGACCAGACTCCTAAATAAATTCAGATCCCAGACATGACCCCTAAATAAATTTAAACACCAGACCCCTAAATTAATTCAGACCCCAAAATTTTCATTATGTTTTTTTCTCAGTAAAAACACTGTGGTCATCTGTTGACCAGTATAAATACATGATATCCTCAACACACAATGCATTTTTGTTTGTAACCTTTTTTTAGTGAAATTCTATGACTTTAGATGTGATCGATAACAAGTGGATCCTGCGTGCCAGAGACACACAGCACCCACTGTCACCGAAGCCGGTCATCCAGCTGACCTAACAGATTTGGGTTTCTGCGCAAGATACAGCTTCTACATATTTAGGATACATAAAAGCTGTATTGCAAAAAGTTTACTTTTAAAAAAAACAAAAACAAACAATTACAAAGTTGCACCAAACACTATAATACATTTTATTAAAAAAAAAAAAAAAAAAAAAGTCTTCAAAGGTTTAAGGGCGTTTTCCACTTGACTTTAACAAAAACTGCACCATATACTGCAACTGCCTATGTGACCGTGTTGCAAATTTTGCTGTCGTTTTTCAAGCAGTTTTTTTTTGTGTAAAGGAGGCCATGCAACTCTCTATAGCCTTTCCTATTTTCAAACTATGAACTGCTGTAAAAAGAGGTTTCTAGATCACTAATGGGGCTCAGGGCATTGATTTTAATGCAATCCTTTATCATTTTTTTTTTGTTTTTAAAAGGATGCTTATTCAGCTAATAGTCTGGGTGGGAATATTCCAGACCTGCAGCATCTAGAACTTCATAATAATCCCCCTTTTCCTGACCTTGACACTAGTAAAAGGATCAGGACAGCTGATCTAATGTCTGACTCACTTATTCTCTACTATGTTTCCAAAACATTTCCCATTAATGACTGTTCACTGCATGGTTAAAGATCATTGGTATGATGAGTGTGCAAGATCATGATATGCCATGACTGATATTTAACAGACAAGGTGTAATGTTACCTGACCTTGTGGAGTCATTTAGGCACCTCTAGACCGATATTGATTTTCCCAGCTGTATAGTCCAGGATTTCAGGTTTTTAATGTTCTATAATAGGGCCTTAAAGGGATTTTCCAATGAAGGACATTTAAGACATATCCACAGGATATGTCATAAATGTCAGATAGATTCAGGTCCCACCTCTAGGACCCACACCTATATCTAGAACGGGGTCCCCTAAACCCCGTTCTTGCTTTTGGTGCTAACGCTGTCTCCCGGCCTGACTTTATGGTCGGGACATGAGCTATGCTGTTTTCGTAACTCCTATACTAGTGAATGGCAGTTATGGAAGCAGCTTAGCATGCGAGCTACGCTGTTTCTGTAATTACCATTTAGATCTATGGGACTTACGGAAACAGCATAGCTCAGTGAGGTACGCTGTTTCCGTAACACGTGGTTGGAAATCACACGATTCAGCCACAACGCAGAGCAGTAGAACGGGGTTTAGGGGGCTCCGTTCTAGAGATAGGTGCGGGTCCCAGAGGTGACATTTATGACATTTGTGGATATGTAAAAAATGTCCTTCATGGGAAAACCCCTTTAATGACTGTGTGGACTGTGACAGTTCAACTATTTTTTGCCCAATTTTTTTTATTTCGCTGATAAATCAGCCATTATGATTCATTGGTGAATTATATCACCAGGCTTAAGGGGGTACTCCAGTCTCTAAAAATTGATGGTCCATCCTCATGAGTAGAAATGAAGGGGAAGCAGCGCTCGTACAAGCGCTGTACCCCCTTAAAAACAGCTGATCGGCGGGGGTCCCGGCAGTCGGACGCCGATTGATTAGCTATTGATGGCCTATCCTGAGGATAGGCCATCAATGTTTAGGGACTGGAAAACCACTCTAATATTGACTTTTTCTAAATTTCTGAGAAAAAAAGGTGAATTGATTCTCCCATTTTATTCTATGGAGCAGCAAATTGACAAAACGGCGCAACAGTTGAATTGTTTCGCTCACCTCGTAATCCTGACCAGATCCAAGCACAAAGCTCCCCTTTGCCATACAGAAGTTGTATACAATAAGTTATTTCGCCCTTACAGTTGGTATCGCTCAGAGAAGAAGACAATCTCAGGTGATTGAAACCTCACTCTGATGAAATTAAAGTAAAAGCGGTGTCCTTGTAATACTGAGGGAAATCTGCTGTTCTGCTAATGATATACACAGAAAATAATTGAATCTATTGTCACTTATTGTGTTTTTCTCAGAACCTATAGGTCCTCTTTTTATTTTTTTAGAGGTCATAGCTTCATTTTTCTGACACAGAGCTCCAAACTTTTTTTTTTTTTATAAAAGTATAAAATGCCTGCTGCCACCACTAGAGGGAGCTTTGGAGCTTACTGCATACAATTTATACATTGAACAGTTTATAAATTCTTACCAATCAATTCTACTGTTAGTGTCCCTTTAAATAAAAATATGAATTACTTCCATATCTCATACGGAAGGGTTAGTTTTCCAATAATTATCACATTTTCATCATGTATAGCACTTGTGACTATTTTAACAATGTACTAGTTAAATATCAATTAGGTGAATGTGATAAATTCAAATTTAAGACAATAGTTTTCTTTTTTATATCATAAAATGTCTATCACAACAAACATAATAACAAAAATAAGAAAATTGTATTCAATCTCCTGAGAACAGATTCTTTTTGTTTTTTGTTTTGTGTAGGCAAAACAATGTTATGGATATTGTGTGAAATATAACACCTGCAGCGGCCTGAGCACTGATTTCACAGTAGGGTTTAACATTTCACGATGTGTCATGGGAATTATCTGCCGTATATTGTAGAAATGAGGAATGCATACACAACTAATGGGCTTCACACTAGATTTTATTCAGCAGCATTACTTTTTCCCACAGTCCGTTTCATCTTTATCTTATAGTATTGGGGGAATGCTAATGCCTAAAGTGTGTAACAGTTTATTGCTACATTGTAAAGAAGGTGAAATTTATGTAACAGTTACAATTTCTAGTAATGCAGACACCCCCAATTTTCATTTAACTCCCAAGACAACTCAAATATACCAGGTAGTGTCGATCCACATTAAAGTGTACCTATAATTTCATGTTGTTGTTTTTTTTTCTCTAAATATTTCTAAATGTCTATGCTGATTGGTCGGCTGAGAGTGGTTGGATCCCTCGGACACTTAAAGTCATACCAACTATTAGATCCATGATATACTAAAGATGGCCATGCAGATTAGATGTATGTTGAATGAACACGCCGACTTTGGCGGGACCGGCCGACCACCTAATGTGTATGTATGGCGGCGTCCCAACTCTCCCCAAACAGCAGATTTTTAAAATCCGGGTTTTTAAGGTTAGCGTCATGGATATAGATCCACTGAGCTATATTATATCTCCAACAGACTATATTGGTGGGGGGAGAAACAGAATGTGGGGAGAGGACTAGACAACAGGATAAGGAGATCCTTTCGTTACAAAACATCAGTGTAAATAAAAAGGACCGATTAATGTCAAATCACATTTCTGATAATAAAAGTGAAAAACTGACAGGCAAGTTAAAGTGTATGTTCACAAATGCCAGAAGTCTAGCAAGTAAAATGGGGGAGCTGGAGGCCTTGATACTGGAAGAAAATATAGATATAGTTGGTGTTGCTGAAACATGGCTGGACTCTTCACATGACTGGGCTGTAAATCTACAGGGTTTTACACTTTTTCGTAAAGACAGGACAAATAGGAAAGGTGGTGGTGTATGTCTGTATGTGAGAAGTGATATGAAGGCGAGTGTGAAAGAGACAATAGTGGGTGAAGACTGTGAGGAGGTTGAAACCTTGTGGGTGGAACTAGAAAGGGAGGTAAACACTGAAAAAATTACTTTTGGTGTAATCTATAGACCCCCCAATATAACTGAGGAGATGGAAGTTCAGCTATATAAACAGATGGAGCGGGCTGCACAGGCGGGTACTGTAGTGATAATGGGAGATTTTAATTTCCGGGATATTAATTGGTGTCATGGTTCGGCTTCAACTGCAAAGGGGAGACATTTCCTCAACCTGTTGCAGGAAAATTTTATGGGCCAGTTTGTGGAAGACCCGACTAGAGGTGAAGCTCTGTTGGATCTGGTCATTTCTAATAATGCAGATCTTGTTGGGAATGTCAATGTTCGTGAAAACCTCGGTAACAGTGATCACAATATAGTTACATTTTACCTATACTGTAAAAAACAAACGCAGGCTGGGAGGGCAAAAACATTTAATTTTAAGAAAGCCAATTTCCCCAGGATGAGGGCTGCAATTCAGGATATGGACTGGGAAGAACTAATGTCAAATAATGGAACAAATGATAAATGGGAGATTTTCAAATCTACTTTGAGTTATTATAGTGCAAAATTTATTCCTACAGGTAATAAGTATAAACGACTCAAATTAAACCCCACATGGCTTACACCTTCTGTGAAAGGGGCAATACATGACAAAAAAAGGGCATTTAAAAAATACAAATCTGAGGGTACATCTGCAGCCTTTGTAAAATATAAAGAGCTTAATAAAATCTGTAAAAATGTAATAAAATTAGCAAAAATACAAAATGAAAGGCAGGTGGCCAAGGATAGTAAAACAAATCCTAAAAAATTCTTCAAGCATATAAATGCAAAAAAGCCAAGGTCTGAACATGTAGGACCCCTAGATAATGGTAATGGGGAGTTGATCACAGGGGATCAAGAGAAGGCAGAGTTACTAAATGGGTTCTTTAGCTCTGTATATACAACTGAAGAAAGAGCAGCTGATGTAGCCGGTGCCAGTGCTGTTAATATATCGGCTGATATACTGAATTGGATGAATGTAGAGATGGTCCAAGCTAAATTAAATAAAATAAATGTGCACAAGGCTCCGGGACCAGATGGGTTACACCCTAGAGTTCTTAAAGAGCTTAGTTCAGTTATTTCTGTCCCCCTTTTCATAATATTCAGAGAATCTCTAGTGACTGGTATAGTGCCAAGGGACTGGCGCAGGGCAAATGTGGTGCCTATTTTCAAAAAGGGCTCTAGGTCTTCCCCGGGTAATTATAGACCAGTAAGCTTAACATCCATCGTGGGGAAAATGTTTGAGGGGCTATTGAGGGACTATATACAGGATTATGTGACAATAAATAGCATTATAAGTGACAGCCAGCACGGTTTTACTAAGGACAGAAGTTGTCAAACTAACCTAATCTGTTTTTATGAAGAGGTAAGCAGAAGTCTAGACAGAGGGGCCGCTGTGGATTTAGTGTTTTTGGACTTTGCAAAGGCATTTGACACTGTCCTCCATAGACGCCTAATGGGTAAATTACGGACTATAGGTTTAGAAAATATAGTTTGTAATTGGATTGAGAATTGGCTCAAGGACCGTATCCAGAGAGTTGTGGTCAATGATTCCTTCTCTGAATGGTCACCGGTTATAAGTGGTGTACCCCAGGGTTCAGTGCTGGGACCACTATTATTCAACTTATTTATTAATGATATAGAGGATGGGATTAATAGCACTATTTCTATTTTTGCAGATGACACCAAGCTATGTAATATAGTTCAGACTATGGAAGATGTTCATGAATTACAGGCAGATTTAAACAAACTAAGTGTTTGGGCGTCCACTTGGCAGATGAAGTTTAATGTAGATAAATGTAAAGTTATGCATCTGGGTACCAACAACCTGCATGCATCATATGTCCTAGGGGGAGCTACACTGGCGGATTCACTTGTTGAGAAGGATCTGGGTGTTCTTGTAAATCATAAACTCAATAACAGCATGCAGTGTCAATCAGCTGCTTCAAAGGCCAGCAAGATATTGTCGTGTATTAAAAGAGGCATGGACTCGCGGGACAGAGATGTAATATTGCCACTTTACAAAGCATTAGTGAGGCCCCATCTAGAATATGCAGTTCAGTTCTGGGCTCCAGTTCATAGAAAGGATGCCCTGGAGTTGGAAAAAATACAAAGAAGAGCAACGAAGCTAATAAGGGGCATGGAGAATTTAAGTTATGAGGAAAGATTGAAAGAATTAAACCTATTTAGCCTTGAAAAAAGACGACTAAGGGGGGACATGACTAACTTATATAAATATATTAATGGCACATACAAAAAATATGGTGATATCCTGTTCCTTGTAAAACCCCCTCAAAAAACAAGGGGGCACTCCCTCCGTCTGGAGAAAAAAAGGTTCAAGCTGCAGAGGCGACAAGGCTTCTTTACAGTAAGAACGGTGAATTTATGGAATAGCCTACCGCAGGAGCTGGTCACAGCAGGGACAGTAGATGGCTTTAAAAAAGGGTTAGATAATTTCCTAGAACAAAAAAATATTAGCTCCTATGTGTAGAAATTTTTCCTTCCCTTTTCCCTTCCCTTGGTTGGACTTGATGGACATGTGTCTTTTTTCAGCCGTACTAACTATGTAACTATGTAACTACTATGTAACTTAAAGCTCCTGGGCTTCAATGCAAAATCTGTATCTGGGCCCACATCTACCTTGTGCCTTTTATAATACTCACCAGTTTCATAATGTGGCAGAGGTGCTTTTGGGCCCCCTCAGACACCAGGACCCGGTGTCACTGCTACTTTTGCAACCCCCATAGATAAGTTTTTGAACCCAAGAGTTTTGTATACTTAGTCACCGTTGTGAGGGCAGTGGCCTCTGTATTCATGCATCCACATGCACTACAATATCCTGGACAGGAAGTGGTTCCCATGAGACATAATGTTTTACCGTCCTATTGCCTTGACGCTGCCGGCGGCTAGTACATGTATAATGATATGTGTCAGAGTGCAGAGAAGATCCCGGCTATGTCTGTCAGGGTATGGATTCCTTATAAGAACACTTGTGTCACTCCTCACACCCCAGCTAAGGGATCTACGTGCATGGGGCCCCACCCTGATGATTCATAGCATAGCTTTCATCATAACTTTGGGCTTGTTTTCATGAAGAATTTCATTCCTCAACATTTTACAGGTGGTTATATTGGTGGAGCAAAACCACTTCAGGCTAACACATTTACAGAAGTGATGCAGCAGATATTTTCATGAAGTCAAGAATATATCACCCTGGGGACCAGACTGATGTTGACAAGGCTTTTATCTAGATGTTATCACTGCTAATACATACAACCAGCAATGTGTTGCCCCTTATGCAATGCAAAATTCTTGGTGACCAAATTGTTTAGTTATGTCCCTAGAGACACACTATGTAGCGTCCATACCTTGTATATAGTTGTTTATATCCCTCCTTGGTGATCTGGCCAAACACTGAAACTGAGTCACTAGTAGATAGGAGAGCAAAAAAGGTGTCCAGATAGTGAACCATGCCTGGGTCAACCGCAACCATAAAAAGTATGTATGGGCACCTTACCAACCAGCATAGGTATAATTCTCTCGAGTGGGGTCAACATAATCCCTTGGAATTGCAGGAAAAAGGAAGGTAGAAAAAAGCATTTCAAAAAGTAAGAACTTCATGTGAGCAACAAGTGGCTTGTCTAAAGGAGTCCTTATAGCAACATTTAAGCCCCATGCACACGACTAAGCATTTGCTCCCGCATATTCCGGAGCCGCAATTGCGGATAGTATAGGGCACATTATATCCTATGGGCCAATGCACACATCCATGGTTTCCGAATAAAAAAAAAATAGGACGTCATTTTACAAACCACAATTGTGTTCCTTGCTCATTAAAGTCAATGCACATCTTGTGTGTGCACGGTCTGTGATTGCAGACAGCCCGTGGATGACACTCCTCGGGCTGTCCGTGCTGTAAACACGGGCCGTGCACATGGCTACGGTCGTGTGCATGAGGCCTTAGGCCTTATTTACACGAACATGTTAAACGTCCGTATGACGGCCATTGAAACAACGGCCGTCACACGAACCTCTATAGTTCAATGTGGCCGTTCACACGGCCGTTGTTTCAACGGACCGTGTGAAGGGTCCGTGAGAAAATAGGACATGTTCTATTTTTTCATGCTTCACGCATCCCTCCATAGACTCTAATCTATGAGGGTTGAGTGACATCGCGTCCCGCAGTGCACAGCATGGATGCACCTCGAACGTGAAAAACAGCACGGGTGCACCTTGGACGTGAAAAACTACAGTTTTTCACGTCCGAGAAGCGCAACTTTCGTGTGAATCCGTCCTTAGAGTAACACAAGTTTTTTTTAAAATTAATTTACCATTATATTCATGAAATTACACTATACCATATACAATATTACCACATAAAGAGGCATATGATGTTTTATGTTAGGAATCCTTTCTACAATGTGTACTCACAGCTGTGAAATATTTCATTTGTATGAGATAGTGGTTGGTGTATTCATTGCTGGTGTTTACTGGTCTGGTAAGCAAACCCCAAGCCAGCTGCCTTTATAATGAAGAAGTCAGTCATTTGTTATAGGGAACAGGAACCGACATCCCACAGAGACAGATGGGTAGAGAAACAGCAATGCAATTAGCGCAGTAGTGACCGAAATGCAGTGCTCCATAATAAGCAAAACTACAATTATATATATTAAAGTAACGGCATTCACATAAAGGGGAACAGTGACATCTGAGACAATCGGTTATGTTTATATGTCTTCTACTAAAATCAGGATTATTTTTCTGTTTCAGCTGACTATATTCAGAATAGCTATAGATGGATGGAATAAATGCTCAAACATTTGGTAGTTTTTTTTTTTTTAAATTAATTTTATAAAGAGTAGACCTTAGTAAAACCATCATACCCATAATTTTCAATAATTCTATGGAAATCGAGGGGCGAGAGATGCTTTTTGTAGTCACTCTTCACTCTGGCTAATAGATGGGGTCCTGAAAAAGGGGCCCTCCCCCATTTACAGATTTAAACAATAGGGTATATGAAAATAGGTTTTCTAAACCAGAGAACCCCTTTAAGGCAGTTTCAAAGTTATGGTTTATTTTAAACAGGAACCTCCATATTCAGGATCTATTGACTTAAGCTGCCCATAAACTTTAGATAGTTGTCCTACCTCCCCTATAAACATGCTTTGCATGCCTGAGCGTGCGTGTATTTTTAATTGGGAGAAGGAAATAAGTCGATTGTGCAGGAACAAATGATTCAACATGCCCAATTTTTCTTTCCCCCAACATCTGTTGTCGGGGGAGAGTTGGAACACCCCCATACACATGACTTCACTTCCTTGTAAGCTTAGGCTGGGTTCACACGACCATGTTAAGTCCGTAATGGACGGAACGTATTTCGGCCGGAAGTCCCGGACCGAACACAGTGCAGGGAGCCGGGCTCCTAGCATAATAGTTATGTACGATGCTAGGAGTCCCTGTCTCGCTGCAGGACCACTGTCCCGTACTGTAATCATGTGTTCAGTCTGGGACTTGCGGCCGAAATACGTTCCGTCCATTACGGACGTAATGTGCTCGTGTGAATCCAGCCTTATGCTTATATCCAGCAGCCAGCTGAACAAGTAAAACTGCAGTGTAAAGCCTGGGGACAAAGTATCAACCTGAGTCCCATATAGGAGATGGATTTCAGACTACATCAGATTCCCTTTAGACAATGCAGCTAAGTTGAGATCACTGATCACAGCAGTTTGCTAATGGAGTAGAACTAATAAGCAGCCAACACAAAAAAAAAAAATGCGCAACAAAAAATGGGTGAGTGAGTGAATAGTTTTGACTGAGTCTCTGATTCGTCAGTCCATAGAATACACTATGAATAGTACCAACCAGCACTAGTCCCTCTTTCTTCATGGGCCCCATAAAAACCACAAGGGCTGCCTCTCTGGTACATACGCCCTCAGTGCCAAGCCCCAGATTGGCACAGCTCAGATAAAGGAGTTGCCCAGGATTAGGAAAAGGGTTCTGCTTATTCCCCCCCCCCCAGAAACAGCGCCACTCCTGTCCCTGGGTTGTGTCTGGTATCGCAGTTCATTCTCATTTAAGTGGATGAGTTTGAGCTGCACTACCAGACACAGGCCATGAACAGATATAGTGTTGTTTCAGGACAAAAAAAAAAAGAGATCCTTTTTCCTAATCCTGCACACCCCACTTAATGCTTTAATGAAAGTGGGGGGACGTACAGGTCACACTATAATACCAGTCCCATTTGGATGCCTGGCAGTTTCCGTGACTGTAGTCAGAGGGGGTGCTCAGGTCAAAGACAAAAAGTCCATCAAATGTGCAGAAATGAAGAAAAAAAGAGCAGCACTCATCCAAGTTGACTTTTTCTTTTCTTTATTACTCAGTCATAAAAAAACGGGTACAGACAGCGAGTATCACACGTGACACTCACTATCTGTATCCGTTTTTTATGACTCAGCAATAAGGAAAAGAAAAAGTCGACTTGGGGGAGTGCCACGCTTTCATTCTTCAATCCTGTCCCATTTAATGCTTTATTTTTAGAATTTTTCATGAGAAATCACAACGTTTTGATAATTACATAACCGAATAGAACCAGTACAGTCTTTCATAAAGATAATATAATGTAATAATGCATCTAACATGGCAGTAATGGAATATAAATACTCATATAATGCATTCAGGAATCTCTATGATTTGACCATACTTTTTATAATCATATTTTTGGATAATGGATATTGCTTTATACACAGAAAAATGTGGGCTCATTATGACTTCAGATTATTCTTTTTTTAGTTCCATCCCTGAAGCCAGAGATCATTATAAAGAAAATGTACAGATTTCTTATTAGATAGATGTTGGAAATGGATATATGAAGAAGTGCGCTAAGAGCCTCTCATGTATAAGTATAGTAAATTTAGAAAGTAATGTAATATAAAATAATAAAAATATGAAATGTCTGCATACATCTTAGTGCCCGCAGAGTGCTGCTTTTTTTGGGGTTTTTTGACATGCATTGCGGCCACAGCAGACTGGCAACTGCCCATTTATTTCACTTGGTTAGGAGGTGCTGACCAAGTCTTTAGCATTTTTTTTCTTATATGAAGAAGGGCAGACATACATCTGTCAATGAGTGAAGTTTACAAATGACAGTATTCTAGCTGAAAGTACAGAGTGGGCCATTTATATGGATACACCTAAATAAAATGGGAATGGTTGGTGATATTAACTTCCTGTTTGTGGCACATTAGTATATGGGAGGGGGGAAACTTTTCAAGCTGGGTGTTGACCATGGCGGCCATTTTTAAGTCGGCCATTTTGTATCCAACTTTAGTTTTTTCAATGCGAAGAGGGTCATGTGACACATCAAACTTATCGAGAATTTCACAAGAAAAACAATGGTGTTCAAAGTGCTGCCCATTGTGTTGGATTGTCAATGCAACCCTCTTCTCCCACTCTTCACACACTTATAGCAACACCGCAGAAGAAATGCTAGCACAGGCTTCCAGTATCCGTAGTTTCAGTTGCTGCACATCTCGTATCTTCACAGCATAGACAATTGCCTTCAGATGACCCCAAAGATAAAAGTCTAAGGGGGTCAGATCGGGAGGCATTTCTTCTGCGGTGTTGCTATCAGTGTGTGAAGAGTGGGAGAAGAGGGACCCAGGCGAGCAGCTGTAATTTGCAGCGAAACTGGCAGCAAGTGATCAAGTTACCCTGCAGCACCACCACAGGGGAAATGAAGCATTACATGTTGCTCATTGAAATCAATAGGCTGTCTGTGTAAACCAAGGACATGCTGGGTCCTCCAGAGCTAGAGATGTTCTTTGTAGCAGCTTCTCACTCCATCTAATTGATGGAGATTAAACTAGACAACCTAACATATGGTCTTCTTCATGGGTATACTTGGACAGCACTGACATAAAATAACTTTAACAAGAGACATAATGTAATGGTATTCATGAATTTCCAATAAA
Organism: Rhinoderma darwinii; assembly: GCF_050947455.1. NCBI lineage: Eukaryota > Metazoa > Chordata > Amphibia > Anura > Rhinodermatidae > Rhinoderma > Rhinoderma darwinii. Next base: position 32,798,967 of record NC_134692.1, read on the forward strand.
GTAAACCTTCATGCCATTAATCTAATAGACTAGTTGTCTTCAGTTAATAAACATCCGGCAATTTAACCTTAGTTAAAGAGGCTCTGTCACCAGATTTTGCAACCCCTATCTGCTATTGCAGCAGATAGGCGCTGCAATGTAGATTACAGTAACGTTTTTATTTTTAAAAAACGAGCATTTTTGGCCAAGTTATGACCATTTTTGTAGTTATGCAAATGAGGCTTGCAAAAGTCCAAGTGGGTGTGTTTAAAAGTAAAAGTCCAACTGGGCGTGTATTATGTGCGTACATCGGGGCGTTTTTAATACTTTTACTAGCTGGGCGCTCTGACGAGAAGTATCATCCACTTCTCTTCACAACGCCCAGCTTCTGGCAGTGCAGATCTGTGACGTCACTCACAGGTCCTGCATCGTGTCGGACACATCGGCACCAGAGGCTTCAGTTGATTCTGCAGCAGCATCGGCGTTAGCAGGTAAGTCGATGTAGCTACTTACCTGCAAACGCTGATGCTGCTGCAGAATCAACTGAAGCCTCTGGTGCCGATGTGTCCTCGCTCGTCTGACACGATGCAGGACCTGTGAGTGACGTCACAGCGTGATCAGGCAGAAGCTGGGCGTTCTGAAGAGAAGTGGATGATACTTCTCATGAGAACGCCCAGCTAGTAAAAGTATTAAAAACGCCCCGATGTACGCACATAATACACGCCCACTTGGACTTTTACTTTTAAACACGCCCACTTGGACTTTTGCAAGCCTCATTTGCATAACTACAAAAATGGTCATAACTTGGCCAAAAATGCTCGTTTTTTAAAAATAAAAACGTTACTGTAATCTACATTGCAGCGCCGATCTGCTGCAATAGCAGATAGGGGTTGCAAAATCTGGTGACAGAGCCTCTTTAAATGCACTGCCAATCCCAGAAGAGGGGTGTACACTGTATTTTAACCATTGAAAACAATAGGTGGATGATATTTCATAGTTTTTTTTTTATGCATTAATACATTTGATGACAGAAAAAACAAATAACATGCTTTCTAAGGAGACAAAATTAATCTGTTAAAGGAAAGTTAAGGTTCTTTTACACCGGCCAATATGGGCCGCGAAAACGAATTTTGATCAACTAGACAGCTCATTGATCGGAGCTTGTTTGCTCATTTCATGAGCAGCTATGATCATTATGTATAGAGACAAGCGATCATTACTGCGGTCGCTCATCTCTATGCATTTCCATCATGTCGGCAGCACATCTCCCTGTTGAAACAGGGAGGTCTGCTGCTGACAATGATAATATTTATTGCTATACTATAAGATGAATGAGAGTTTGCTCGTTTATCTGCTCTACGCTTTACACAGGGCAATGATCGAAACGAACGTTTATACGAACGCTTGTTTACCTGATCGGCCTGTGTAAAAGGGCCTTTACTCCATCTGCGATAAGAAAGTTCTTTATAAAGGGTTAATGAGACAAATAATTTTCTTGTAATCCCAGCTTTATTTTCTTCAGTGGAGCATTTCATCCAATTTATAATACATTTAAGGCCTCATAATCAAGGCTCTAATATGACCGCATAAGCTCAGAGTTGTATGTAAATTAAATATGGCACGAATAGAAGTGTATGGCCCCATACTGTACCTCCATATGACTCCAATTTCATGTGGAGGTAAAATATTTTGCCATGTACTAGCCAATGTTTTTCTATCACATGCTTCCACTGAAGAATACCTCCATAAAGGGCACCATACATTAGTACATAGAATGCCCGTAGCTCTGTAGTACAGAGCCTTAGGCCCTGTTCACACAGAGTTCTTTGACGCGTTTTTTGGCGCGGAAACCGCTCCGCAAAACTCGTTAAAAAAACGCCCGAAAACGCCTCCCATTGATTTCAATGGGAGGCGGACGAGTTTTTTTACCGCAAACCGAAAAACCGCGTCGCGGTAAAAAGATGCGACATGACCTATCTTGAGGCGGTTTCCGCCTCCAAAACCCCATTTCAATCAGTCAGAAACGGGGAAAAAAACGCCTCGACGAGTGTTTTGACGAGTTTTTTGTCAAACCACTGTGCAAAAAATGTCTGGAGCAGTTCTTGCAGGAGGAATTTTCCTCCTGCAAAAAACTCTGTGTGAACACAGCCTTAGGGACTCCATGTGCCACCACACAAGCTCCGAGGACATGGCTCTGTCATGTGCATGAGCCCTAAGTTGAATAACCAAGGATCAAATTGGATAATGTTGACTGAAAGGCTTCCTTTGCACTTTTCATTTCTTTAATGCAATATCAAATTGCTCCAAAAATGGCAAAACACATGTCACCCATGCCAGTTTTTGATGCAGTTGGTTTTCTTTACGTCTATGGGTGGAAACCACCCTCAAAAACACCACAGGGACCAAAATAAAAAACAAAAATAGCCCCAAACATACATACATTGTATGTAAAGGAATTAATTTTCTCCTTTTGACTACCAGGAAACATCTAATTTTCGGAACCTAAAAATGATCTAACCCCCTCACACACTAAAAACCTGCCCTAAGCGCTGTGTGTGAACCCAGTCAAGAGGAGGCATGCTATTTCTATGATTACACAAAGATAAGGGTAAATAACATACAACAACCAGTAAATATAATAAAATGAGTTATCCTTACCTATCATATATTTCAAAATAAAATAAAAATTGTATATTCCACAATAACCCATAGGGCTTTTATTACAACTCCTTCAGGGTTTTTTCACTCAGTGGCAAATAGCAAATCGGTCTATTTATGCAGAAAAACATTGCCCTTCCCCCTATATTGTTGCATAGGTAGGCAGATGTGAATAATTGGGTGGTTACCTCTCTGAGGGTTGTACTGGCAGCCAGATAAAACTATGATATGGATAAGCTGAATTTTACCAACTTGTCAGAAGCCGATATTTTAGGCCCTTGTATTTCCTGAAGAATTTCAGTTTTTTGGTCATTTTCCGAATACCAACACTGTATATTCTTTTTATATGTTTGTTAGGGGAAAAAAAGAGTTACTTGTGAGTCATTGTTTGCATTTAGACTTAAACAAAACAAGAACAAAACTGTTTAAGCAGCTGAGCCATTTCCTTGCCAATCATTATGACACGTCTTTGATAAGTAAAAGAGCCGACCACATCCTGCAAGGATGCACTTATTTTCCCCATCCCTGAATGTCTGTTTTTGAAATCAGCTACAAGCCCCCTGAGATACATAGTACGATTGAAGAGCTGTAAATGTATCATATTTTTCTGCCTGACAATACAAGAAAAAAAGTTGAATGTCTTACAGACTGTCAGTGAATAGCATGGAGCACAGCCTGCGGTAATCCTATAATGCACGCTGCAGACGGCCTACCAGCTGAACTGTTATCATGACACGTGATTACCCAGGGAACATACATTTCCCACGCTCTGCCATTTTCTAAAAAGATTGTGTCCTCAATTTGTCCTCTGTCCCAGTGTTCTCAGTAAAGAAAGTAAGGGAACTAATTACCATTTGTAAAAACGTCCCACTTGACATAAATTGTGATGTAAATGTGGCGAGTTAGGATATAATAGTCCGTGTGCCCCTCAGCTTTAGACTTCGCAGAAATTTAGAGTTAAAAGTAGTTTGAAGGTTATTTTATATTTGTCCATGCCAGTTCAACGAAAGTGTAACTGTATGACTATAAAATACAGGAAAAAACATTAAAATGTACAGATATTCTAAGCATTTACAACACTAGAGTTACGCTAAAATAGTAAATATAAGTTGTTGACCCCTTCTTGCCCTGTGCCGTGAATGTACAACGCTATAAGCAGTTCCTTAATGTGAACTAATGGAATGTTTTTGTTTTTTTTGCACCCACCTCCAAAAAATATAAAATAAACATTAAAAGGATATATTCTGACCATTTCTATTTGAAGGGGTTGCCCTAAGATAGAAATTTATCACCTAACGATATTTATCACTGAGCGCTGTACTGGGCTGTCTATGTCAGTCCAGTAGACTTTGAATGGAGCAGCAGCATGCATGCCTGACCAATACTCCATTCGATCTCCTCCTCCTGCAGTGGTGCAGTGAGGAGGAACAGGTCGCTTAGGGCCATCGTTCTAGTGATCAGTGGGGTCCCCAGCAATCAGACATTTATCACCTTGGGGCAACTCATCGCATATATAGGATACGTCATAAATGTCTGATGCGTGATCGGCCCGTGACCCGTTATGTAGAACACAACATCTGATGCTGGTTGAGATAGAGAAGAAGGAAAGAGTAGGCAGAGCATGTGTGCTGCACTCTCTATTAAAGTCTATGTGACTAATAAATACCGTCGGCTGTATATTTTTAGTGGCCCTTTAAGTCACCGCCTGCCTATAACGCCTCTATACGTTACGTTATTACCTGTCTATTAAAATACCTCTACTATTACTTTACTATCTGCCTAATGATAAAACTCTGTTATTACTTCCACTATTTATTCACGGTCAGTGAGGGTCAAGAAATCACAGGGCCACCCATCATAGGGACCCCCACAACATCTGCTAATGTAGAACCCAAAAAGTGATACACATTTGTGTAATGTAGTCTTACATTATTGTCTCTCCTCTATGCACTCTGTGTAATGGCACATAGCATATTATTTTTTTCTTAGTCCTATGGCAGTGCTAGATAGCAGAAATCCACCATTGACCTTTTCCTCAGAAAAAAAACTATGGTGTCCCTGCAGGGCCCCCTCAGCCTCTGGGCCCTATAGCAGCTACTGCGGCTGTAGTTACTCCCATACTGATAGCCTCTATGATTGCTTTACTGCCTGCAGAAAAACAAACCTCTATTGTTACTTTATTGCCTGCTTAGTAACATACATTTACTGTACTATTATTTTACTGTGTGCCTAATAATAAAATTATATTGTGTTCAAACCTCAACTATTATTCACTATGAGTATTATGGTACACCTCTTCTATTACTTTACTACCTGCCTGCATCATAATACAACTATGTTGTGACGTGACTGCCTGGCAAACAATACATCTCTATGATACTGCCTGCTTAATAACATAACAGACCATAACTCTACCCAACTATTATTTATTGACTGGCTAATAATGCCCTTTTCCAAAACTTTAGTACTTGCCTAATAACACGCATCAACCATTACTTCACTCTCTGGCTATTATCTATGCCAGTGCTTCACTGCCTGCCTGAAAGCATATCTCAGCTTTAGGCCTAATTCACACGAGCGTATTTGACGTCCATGTTACGTGCGTGAAAATAACGCACGTCACACGGACCTATGAAAGTCAATGGGGCCATTCAGACATTCAGTGTTTTACACGCAACGTGTGTCCGCTGCGTGAAACATACTGCATGTCCTATACTTGTGCGTTTTTTGCGCATCACGCACCCATGGAAATCAATGGGTACGTGAAAATCACGGATAGCACACAGACGCACATCCATGTGCTGTGCGTGATTCGCGCAACAGTTGCTTAAGAAATTATTTTGAAAAGGAAAAACACCTCCTTCAGTTTATTTTGCTGACGTGAAACGCGTGACATGCTGATGACATACGCGCGTATAAAACGCAGACACGCACCATACACTGATGCCACACGGAACTGCAACGCATGAAAAACGCTGCGTTTTTTACGCACGCAAAACGGACACGTTTGTGTGAATAAGGCCTAATAATGTGTTTCTACTGCTACTTACTGTCTGATTAATAACGCCTTCTACATTACTTTGTTTCCGGCCTAATAAATTATCCTATATGTACTGCCTGGATAATAACTCACTCTACTCTTCTCATCTACTTGTCTACTGATACATTTTTCTATGACTTCATAGTGGATGTCAGCATGTGGCATTATGAATTCCTTTTTGTTGCTCACCATTTTTTCTCTTCACAATGACACAGACACATTCTAAATCATTTTGAAATTTGAAGCGGTTTGTCTATACAGTATATTACATGTCCCTCTGATTCTCTGCCAGTCTTTGCTGGCTGACAGCTGTCTTTGGTATCTGATAAATATATTTTGCAGCTGTCCCCATTAAGCATTTGCCTATCCTCATCTACAGCGCTGTTGGGAATTGTTGTCATGCTTAGAATGAGAGGACAATTCCGTCGTGATAAAAATGGCATTAAAATTAAATTACTGAATACATTAGATTGCCATAGGAATAAGAAAAAATAGTGCATAGAGGAGAGACAATAATGTAAGGCTAAATTACACAAATGTGTATCACCCAGGTAAGCTGCTATGACATCATGAGATTCAGGTAAGCTTCTGTGATATTACAACTGTGTTTCTATCATGTAATATGCTGTGATCACTAGTAAGTTTTAGTCAGGTATACAACAGTGACATCATAAGTGGGTTTTAGTCGGTTAACTGCTTTGACATTAGAAGTTAGTTTTTAGTCAGGTAAACTATTGTGACATCACAACTGGCTTTCAGCCAGGTAAGCTGTTGTGATATCACAAATTACTTTGTCAGGTAAGCTACTGTGATATCCCGAGTGGGTTTCAGTCAGGTAACAGTTGTCACGTCACAAAAAGTCAAGTAAACCCCTGTAACATCACAAATGGGCTACAGAAAGGTAACATTCTGTCACATCACCAATATGTATCATCCAGGTAAGCTGCTGTGACATAACAATTGAATGTCAGTTAGGTATGCTACTGTGAAATCAGAAGTGGGATTTAGTCAAGTAACTGCAGTGACATCACAAATAAGACTGGGGAACCTCTCTTTGAAAATTTTTTTTTAAATCCTCCCAACGCATTTCCTCACGGCCTGGCGTCTGACGCCAGAAACAGGCGCAGATTGTGACACCTGAAGATCATAGGTGATTTCTTGCCACTGCAAGTATGCTTTCACTGAAAAGACAGCCCCAATAATCTTTCCCAGCACTTATGGAATCTGGGTAAGGCCGGATTCACACGAGCGTTGCGTTTTTGCGCGCGCAAACAACGCAGCGTTTTGCGCGCGCAAACACTATTTGACAGCTGCGTGTGTCATCCGTGTCTGATGCGCGGCTGCGTGATTTTCGCGCAGCCGGCATCATAGAGATGAGGCTTGTCGACGCCCGTCACTGTCCAAGGTGCTGAAAGAGCTAAATCTTTCAGCACCCTCGACAGTGAATGCCGAAGACAACAGCGAAAAACCTGTAAAAAAACAAGATAAAGTTCCTACTTACCGAGAACTTCCCGGCCGTTGCCTTGGTGACGCGTCCTTGGTGACGCGCCTCTCTTGACATCGAGCCCCACCTCCCTGGATGACGCGGCAGTCCAAGTGACCGCTGCAGCCTGTGATTGGCTGCAGCCAATGCTTGGCCTGTGATTGGCTGGAGCTGTCACTTGAACTGAAGTGTCATCCCGGGAGGTCGGACTGCAGGAAGGAGACAGGAGTAATCGGTAAGTTAGAACTTCGTTTTTTTTTTACAGGTTCATGTATTTTGGGATCGCAAGTCACTGTCCATGGTGCTGAACCAGTTTAACTCTTTCAGCACCATGCACAGTGAATGTCTCCCGACGTCGCGGACCGGAAATTTTTTTGCCGGGTTCGGCCAAAACGAGTTTGGCCGAACCCGGTGAAGTTAGCTTCGGTTGTCGGGGTTCGCTAATCGCAAAGACACTCCGCTTGGATGCTTGGAAACAGAAAAGCACGTGGTGCTTTTCTGTTTACATTCATCCTTTTGACAGCTGTTGCGCAAACACGCAGTTCGCACGGAAGTGCTTCCGTGCGACATGCGTGGTTTTCACGCACCCATTGACTTCAATGGGTGCGTGATGCGTTGAAAACGGTGAATCAACGGACATGTCGTGAGTTTTTTGCAACGGAGCAACGCTGCGCAAAAAACGCTGCCATGTCTGCACGGCCCCATTGTCTAATATAGCTACGGGCAACGCACGTGAAAATCACGCGCGTTGCACGCGCGTATTTTACGTTCGTCTGAATAAGCCCTAAAGCTGATTTTGGGCCATCTCCCCAGAGGAATCGTTTGGCCGAGAGGAAATGCGTCAGGAGGATTTTTTTTTACTTTCAAAGAGAGGTTCCCCGGTCCCCTTGCGCTGATAGAACAACGGATGATATCCAGCATCTGAATGGATAGGGGGGCAAAGACCCCTAATTTCCATGTTTTTTACTGCCATTTATGAAAGGAAAGTACAAAATTAAATACCGGTGAAACCTGAAACCTTCTTATAAAGAAAAACAATATACAATAATAACCTTTCACCAGGTTAATATCTTGCTGTCTAATCTTTATCAATCAAAGATTTTCTGGATATATGCTACAAGAAATGCGATAATGATGTATGAATATATGGCATATGAATTCACCTTGCGTGTATATTAATATTTTTCTAAAATCTTTTTTAAATAAAAGCACAGCAAAAGTTGTATTTTATATACAAACTCTGGATCTATCCCTTTCTTCATAAATGTTTACTACGGAGGATTGCAAAATCTCAGTTCAGGTGGTGGACTCTAAACTACACCATCAAAATTTATTACCTTTAAGGGTTTTGTCAGCATGTCGCAATATTGTATTGAATTTGTGTTATGATAAAGTCCTTAACCAATTTCAAGCAAAGGTAAGGGTGGACACATCTGTAAGCTGCTGTGATATCATAGGTGGATTTCAGGCAGGAAATCTGCTGTGACATGACAAATTTGTTTCAGTCATGTAGATGCTGTGTCATCACCAGGGCTGCCATCAGAAATATCTTGGCCCCATAAAGGCATGCTCAGGGCCCCTAAATTCCCTATTATATCGATCAATCTTCATCTGGTACTCTACTGCTTACATTTGATGGGCACCTGAGGAAAGCTGTCATACTAATTGGAGCCAATAAATGTATCGTCACATATTAAATAGGGCCTTTTTTTTTTCTAAGTAAAACTTCGTAACTCCATAAGGTAGTAGTGGGTGGCAACACACAGTTGAGTTTGGGCCCTTTACCCATTATGCACACATCCCCTAGATGTACATAATGCACACAACCTATTAAAAGTATCAGTGGCTTTGATCCAGGGTTTATAACTGATCGCCTTTTTATGGGGTCAAGAAGGAGTTTTCCCCCTGTGACACAAATTGACCAAAAGTGTCCAGGGTTTTTTGCCTTCTTATGAATCAAGTCCTATATCATATAAAAAAAAGGTATAAAACAGTAAATAATAAAAAAACAAACACAAATAATAAAATAAAATCATGTTCAATTTCAGAAATTCGCCTGTGTTTTTATTTTGAAATATGTGAGTGATCTAATTTTCTAATGTCTTTCTCATCTAAAATACAGAGTTTCTGATGCAAAGTGGATTTTAGAATATTTAAAAAAATAAAAAAAATAAAAAGTTTCCTAAATTTATGGGAATTAATACAATTATATAGAGTCTTAGCTAGGAGAACTAGTAGGGAATGTGCCCCAGGTGCTGCATGCCTGTAGATGCCAACGAGCTAGTCTGCCATGGCCTTGACTATTTAAATAAAAAACTTTTGACTTTTAGAATTTTTGACCTGGGTGAAGGAAAGTCTAGGAATAATTGTAATAATGTTGAACAGTTATAATATTTTTTAAGCCTAAATGCAGCCTGTAATCGTGCGGTGAGATAGACATGGATTGTAGGCCCCAGGGGCAGATGGCACGGAGCTCTTTCTGTGCATCAACCAAGGATTGGAGCAACTTGAAGTAATCACAGATCCCAGCCAGCTACGCCACCAATACTGTCAACCTTTCAAATACGGTCCGTAAACCAGCTGCCCTATAGAAGCCCTGTTATAACCGATTTATTACCTTTACTTGAGTAACATTGTCAAGGACGCCCATCTTCATGCTGTAACAAGTGAACCCACCAAGATGATTATCTCCCAGTTTTCAGGTTATCAAACCAAATTTTTGTTGTTCAGCAACATGTGAATAATACATAGGAATTAAGTGTGCTTCTTTATCCAAGTGGTTTATTTAGGACGAAAGCTATTTTTTGGTTTATATCTTCCTGCATTCCAACAGCCATAACTTTTACATTTTTGTTGTTGTCGCTAAATAATGTCTTGATTTTTGCGGGATGAGCATAAGCTACACAAACAATAAGGCGGTGTGGGGAAATCAGTAGCAGCCAGCTATGTTGCTGCTGCGGACTGGGAGGGGGACTGTTACGTTTCCTAAACCATCTGTGGCGATCTCCAAATATCGACTTCCCGGCCTTGTTGTAGATCCATAGGTGCATCCCTATCAGTGTTCACTTAGGCTGACCCTGTGGGCTATAAAAGCCAAATACTGGCCCTGGTTGTAGTTACTGTTCCAACATGCAAAGAGAGACAACCGAACCCACTAGACTCCTAAGCCCAGAACCAGCAGGGGTTTAAATAAACAAATACAAGTTATACTGAATCTTTTCCTACAAATCGATATATGTACAGGGGGGTGCATAAGTAGGTATACAGGGGGAGATTTTTCAAACAGTCTAATTACAATTTTGTGAGTCAATTTTGAATGATGAAACACAAGGAGACGGCATTATTAGAAAAATAACTTTGTACGATGAAGCCAACTTCACTTTCAGGTGCTGTTAAAAAGGCCCTGTCACCACATTATAAGTGCCCTATATTGTCCATAATATGATCGACGCTGTAATGTAGATTAAAAAACAATAATTTTTGACGGAGTTATGACCTATTTTAGCTTTATGCTAATGACTTTCTTAATGGACAACTGGGCGTGTTTTACTTTTTGGCCAAGTGGGCGTTGTACAGAGGAGTGTATGACGCTGACCAATCAGTGACCAATCAGCGTCATACACTTCTCCCCATTCATTTACACAGCACATAGCGATATAGCTATATCGCTATGTGCAGCCACATCAACACACTATAACATTACTGCAGTGTCCTGACAACGAATATACATTACCTCCAGCCGGGACGTGATGTCTATTCAGAATCCTGACACTTCTATAGCGTCTGTTTGAGATTTACAGCAAGGCAAGCATAAACTCATTTTAAATGACAGGTTACATCGTAATCTCGCGAGATTACGCTTGCCTTGCTGAAAATATCACAGAGACGCTACAGAAGTGTCAGGATTGTGAATAGACATGGCGTCCTGGCTGGAGGTAATGTATATTCACTGTCAAGACACTTCAGTAATGTTATAGTGTGTTTATGTGGCTGCACATAGTGATATAGCTATATCGCTATCTGCAGTGTAAATGAATGGGGAGAAGTGTATGACACTAATTGAGACACTTCAGTAATGTTATAGTGTGTTTATGTAGCTGCAAATAGTGATATAGCTATATCGCTATGTGCTGTGTAAATTAATGGGGAGAAGTGTATGACACTAATTGGTCACTGATTGGTCAGCGTCATAAACGTCTCTCCACAACGCCCACTTGGTCAAAAAGTAAAACACGCCCAGTTGTCCATTAAGAAACTCATTAGCATAAAGCTAAAATAGATCATAACTCCGTCAAAAATGATTGTTTTTCTAAATAAAAAACACTGATGTAATCTACGTTACAGCGCCGATCACATCATGTACAAGATAGGCCACTTATAATGTGGTGACAGAGCCTCCTTAATAGGCGCAACTGTGTTTATTACTCAACAGAATACCCCCATGCCACAATTGAAGAACAGTTGAATCAACCTGGGGTTACAGTTTGGGCGACTCTTTCATGTAAAGGCGTAATTGGACCCATCTTCTACAATACAACTGTTACCTCAGACCTGGACCTTAACGTGCTCCCATAAAATGTAATACCACAATTGTAGTTGGAGCATGAAAATAAAGAGTTCTATTTTCAGTAAGATGGAGCCCCTCCTCACTATGCTTTAGCGGTGCGTCATTTTCTTGACAAAAAATTACCCAATAGGTGGATGGGTAGACGAGGCCCAGTTGAATGGCCACCACGATCACCAGACTTTACCCCGATGGACTTTTTATTTTGGGGAGTTATCAAAGTTAAGGTATATTCAAGAAAACCACGAACGGTTGATAAGATGATTCAGTTCATAAATGAAGCATGCCAATAAAGAACTTTGTGCCAAAGTGGGAGTGTAAAGACGAGACTACAGCACATTTACCTATTATTTAAACTGTATACCTATTAATGCACCCCCCTGTATGTATATATATATATATATATATATATATATATATATATATATATATATATATATATATATATATATAAAAGTAGAAATCTTGCAGCACTCCAAAAATGTCTATTGCTATATATATATTTATTTATTTATGTCTGCTCAGCTCCTTCTGCTCTATGACATGATGCCCTCAGACTAGGCTGCGTGTTCAACATCACAGGTTGCCTTTAAATGTAATACTATGTGTCACCCATGGAAAGTAATTTCAGCCAGCATGCTTTCCCTCGTCCCCCTTTTCGTGAATAAGTAATTGACTTGTGCCCTGCAATGTCAACAGAATTCTGTTAGTGTGGCATCTAGTGATTAATGCCTCCTATTTAGTTCAGATCGACACTATTGGAATTTTGTCAGTAAAAGCAAAATGATCATGTTTGGTTTCCTTAGTTATCCCTGGTAATTAGTGGCTCTGTCACCAGATTTTGCAACCCCTATCTGCTATTGCAGAAGATAGGCGCTGCAATGTAGATTACAGTAACGTTTTTATTTTTTAAAAACGAGCATTTTTGGTCAATTAATGACCATTTTTGTATTTATGCAAATGAGGCTTGCAAAAGTACAACTGGGAATGTTGAAAAGTAAAAGTACAACTGGGCGTGTATTATGTGCGTACATCGGGGCGTTTTTACTTCTTTTACTAGCTGGGCGTTCTGACGAGAAGTATCATCCACTTCTCTTCAGAACGCCCAGCTTCTGGCAGATCACGCTGTGACGTCACTTCCTGCCCCAGGTCCTGCATCGTGTCAGACGAGCGAGGACACATCGGCACCAGAGGCTACAGATGATTCTGCAGCAGCATCAGCGTTTGCAGGTAAGTAGCTACATCGACTCACAGCGTGATCTGGCAGAAGCTGGGCGTTCTGAAGAGAAGTGGATGATTTTACAGCTAGTAAAAGAAGTAAAAACGCCCCGATGTACACACATAATACACGCCCAGTTGTACTTTTACTTTTCAACACGCCCAGTTGTACTTTTGCAAGCCTCATTTGCATAAATACAAAAATGGTCATAACTTGGCTAAAAATGCTCGTTTTTTAAAAATAAAAACGTTACTGTAATCTACATTGCAGCGCCGATCTGCTGCAATAGCAGATAGGGGTTGCAAAATCTGGTGACAGAGCCTCTTTAAGTAAGTGTGTAAATGCTTGTATCACAGTTATGTGAGTGGTTTGAAAGAACAGACATGCACATACACATACGTACTCAATTCTACTCATATAATTTTTTTGTTTTTCTATTACTGTAGTAATAGATTGATTGATACATAATATGTGCACAGACCACCATGTTTTAGTTTGGGCTGAGATTTTTGGCCTGAGGTTCTGATTCGTGTCCTGGTTCCACACAAAAGAAAACCTCTGATGTTTAAGGTATTTTTTGGGCCTTATAATAGTAACTGATATAATTTACAGCTGTTTGGGTGAGGCAGCATATCTTAGCATTAGGCTGGGTTCACACGACCTATTTTCAGGCGTAATGGAGGCGTTTTACGCCTTGGATTACGCCTGAAAACATGGCTCCAATACGTCAGCAAACATCTGCCCATTCATTTCAATGGGTTTGCCGATGTACTGTGCCGACGACCTGTCAAAAGACGGCGCGTAAAATAACAGCCTCGTCAAAGAAGTGCAGGAAACTTCTTGGGACGTGATTGGAGCCGTTTTTCATTGAATCCAATGAAGAACTGCTCCAAATTACGTCCGTAATGGACGCGGCAAAAAACGCCAGAACATGCAATTACGTCTGAAATTCAGGAACTGTTTTCTCCTGAAAACAGCTCCGTAATCTCAGACATAAATGCAGTTATCATGTGCACATACCCTAAGGGTATGTGCACACGATGAGAGGCTTTTACGTCTGAAAAGACAGACTGTTTTCAGGAGAAAACAGCTGCCTCGTTTCAGACGTAAAAGCTCCTCCTCGCTTTATGCGAGGCGTCTGTGACGCCCGTAATCTTGAGCTGCTCTTCATTGACTTCAATAAAGAACGGCTCAAATTACGTTGCAAAGAAGTGCCCTGCACTTCTTTGCCGAGACAGTCAATTTACGCGTCATCGTTTGACAGCTGTCAAACGACGACGCGTAAATGACAGGTTGTCTGCACAGTACGTCGGCAAACCCATTCAAATGAATGGGCAGATGTTTGCCGACGTATTGTAGCCGTATTTTCAGACGTAAATCGAGGCATTATACGCCTCGTTTACGCCTGAAAATAGGTCGTGTGAACCCAGCCTAAGTGTTACAGACTTGGATGCCCCCTATTCCCTGTACATTTGCCCCTTACATGCACCCTTATGATATTTAAGAAATAAGACTTAAAGAGGCTCTGTCACCAGATTTTGCAGCCCCTATCTGCTATTGCAGCAGATAGGCGCTGCAATGTAGATTACAGTAACGTTTTTATTTTTAAAAAACGAGCATTTTTGGCCAAGTTATGACCATTTTCGTATTTATGCAAATGAGGCTTGCAAAAGTACAACTGGGCGTGTTGAAAAGTAAAAGTACAACTGGGCGTGTATTATGTGCGTACATCGGGGCGTGTTTACTACTTTTACTAGCTGGGCGTTGTGTATAGAAGTGTCATCCACTTCTCTTCACAACGCCCAGCTTCTGGCAGTGCAGGACTGTGACGTCACTCACAGGTCCTGCATCGTGTCGGCACCAGAGGCTACACTTGATTCTGCAGCAGCATCAGCAGGTAAGTAGCTACATCGACTTACCTGCAAACGCCGATGCTGCTGCAGAATCATCTGTAGCCTCTGGTGCCGACACGATGCAGGACCTGTGAGTGACGTCACAGTGCTGCACTGCCAGAAGCTGGGCGTTGTGAAGAGAAGTGGATGACACTTCTATACACAACGCCCAGCTAGTAAAAGTAGTAAACACGCCCCGATGTACGCACATAATACACGCCCAGTTGTACTTTTACTTTTCAACACGCCCAGTTGTACTTTTGCAAGCCTCATTTGCATAAATACGAAAATGGTCATAACTTGGCCAAAAATGCTCGTTTTTTAAAAATAAAAACGTTACTGTAATCTACATTGCAGCGCCGATCTGCTGCAATAGCAGATAGGGGTTGCAAAATCTGGTGACAGAGCCTCTTTAAACTAACATACAGTGAAGTCTTGTAGTGAAGTACATGGCTCAAATAATATCACCATATAGTACCCAAATAATGCTGCCATACAGTGCTCAAACAACAACATAATCTGCCCTAATTAAAACAGCTTAACCCCTTCCCACCGCAGCCAGTTTTCGGATTTTCACTTTAGCTTTTTCCTCCCCACATTCCAAAAGCCGTAACTTTTATATTTTTCCATCAATATTGCCGTATGAGGGCTTGTTTTTTGCAGGATGAGTTGTAGATTTTCACCGCACCATTTATTGTACCATTTAATGTAATGGGAAACTGAAAAAAACAGCGATTCCTCAATCTTTTGGGTGGTTTTGTTTTTACAGCGTTCGCGAATGGGGTAAAAACGGCATGTTATCTATATTCTGCGGGTTAATACAATTAATTACAGCAATACCAAATTTATATAGTTTTTGTTTATGTTTTACTACTTTTACAAGGAAAAAGCTGATTGTTAAAAATTACATTTAAGTTTTGTCGCCATAATCTGAGAGCCACAAATGTTTTCTTTTTCTGTAGATTTAGCGGTATGAGGGCTTAATTTTTGTGAGGCGAGCTGTAGTTTCTATTGATAACTTTTTGTGGTACATGAGAATTTTTGATCACTTTTTATTTAATTTTTCGTGGGAGATGAAGTGACCACAAAACAGGAATTCTGAATTTTTTTAATTTTTTACGACATTCACCGTGTGGACTAAATAATGATATATTATAATAGTTCAGACTTTATGGATGCGTCGATACCAGTTATGTTAATTTTTTATAATAAAAAAAAGCTTTATTTTACTGTTTTTTACGTGTTCCCCTAGGGGACTTTAACCAGCGATTGCTGGATTGCTTGCACGATATACTGCAATACTAATGTATTACAGTATATCATGATACTAAGGATATGTTCACACAGGCTGTTTTCAGCTGTTTTTCGGGCCGTAAACGTCACGAAAATCGGCTGAAAAATCGGAAGCAGAACACCTACAAACATCTGCCCATTGATTTCAATGGGAAATACGGCATTCTGTTCCGACGGGGCGGTTTTTTACGACTCATTTTCTAAAAATGGCGCGTAAAAAGATGCGCCTAAACATAGCCTAAGGGTATGTTCACACGCTTAACAAAATACAGCTGAACATACGGAGCTGTTTTCAAGGGAAAACAGCTCCTGATTTTCATCCATTTTTTAAGCAACTAGCATTTTTCGCTGCGTTTTTTATGGCCGTTTTTGGAGCTGTTTTTCTAGTTTTTTTTCTAGTTTTTTGAATCAATGGAAAACGGCTCTAAAAACAGCTCAAGAAGTGACATGCACTTCTTTTTACAGGGTGTCTTTTTACGTGCCATTTTTTGAAAATGAGGCGTAAAAAAATGCCTCGTCGGAACAGAACGCCAGATTTCCCATTGAAATCAATGAGCAGATGTTTGTAAGCATTCTGCTTCCGATTTTCCAGCCGTTTTTTGGGACGTTTACAGCCCGAAAAACTTTTGAAATTAGCCCGTGTGAACATAACCTCACAGTCACCTATGAAGCCCTGCCGGAGGCTTCATAGGGCTTCATAGCAGTGCAAAGATGGCGGACCTGGGGGCCTTCATCATGCTAACCAGGCTGCCATGCCAACCTACGGCACCCCCCAATTGTGCTGCAGGGGACGTTGGAACGTTATAGGGGGTCACCCCCTGTTTTTAGTAATTTAAATGCTGCGGTCGCTATTGAACGTGGCATTTAATGTGTTAAATGAGCGGGGTCGCGCTCAAGCGGGATCCCGCTCATTACCTGGAAGTGTTGGCTGTAACACACAGCCGACATGCTCGTTCTATGGGGCGGGCTCAGCCCGTGAGCCCGCTCCATACTCCCCCACCTGTCGTGCGCCGTATATACACAGCGGATGTCGGGAAGGGGTTGATCTCACCAACAATACCTCCATATACTGTCAAAATGATGCTGCCATTTAGAATCCAGATAAATACACAGTGCACAGATGAATAAAATATCCAGTGCTCAGATAAATTATGCAAATGTTGCTTAGTGTATCATATATTACCCATACTCAATTAGTGCAATACAGTGACTGTATAGTACATACAATGCCAAAGCAGTACATACAGTGCTGATACTGCCACACAGTACCCATATAGTTAATACATTGGCCATACAGTGGGCTAAGGATAGGCCATCTATTCTTCTAGTCCCAGGGAATTCCTTTAATTTTGGCTTATCAATGGTTGTTTCTCTAGTATTGTCCATCTTATGACAATATATTATACCTATTTATGGTTGAATGCAACGTATTGATTATGGATTGCAATTGGATACAATGTAGCCATGTAACTGTATAGCCAGTGCTGGATTTGGAGGATGGCAAACAGTTTAGGTGGACTCTTATTTCCTAAGGAGTCCTCGAGGACATTGCGTTCAATTGTCCATTCCAATAGTGAGGTAAAAGACTTATTTATACTAGAGTATTATTTCTATATTATCCACGCATTGTATAGTGTTATTATTTGGATACTGAATATCAGTTTATGGCTGGGCTCACACCTGCATTGTGCTATTACGTTGTTGTGATCTGCCAGAGGACCAGAACAAGGCAATAACGGAACCAACGGACAACGCCGGTTGCCGACAGAAGTCATTGACTTTAATAAGTTCCTTTCCGTCGGGGTGTCTGTGATTTTATATATTTTATATTTATATTGTAATTGATGTGGATAAAGCCTTAGTTGGGTCCCAGATGGCAATATATTACATTAATATGTGGGCACTGAATGGGTATGCTGTGTAGATATTATATAAAAGTATTAATTGGCTTTTTATTGCAGTATTCAGGTATAAACATTCAGGTAAATATAGCAAATATATGTGTGTATCTTTTGAAAGTCGACTGCGCTATTGATTCCGTCAAAACAACGGAACCCTGTCACAAGTCTGGCAAACGAGAACCATTAGCTATGTTTACATCACCATTGACTTCAACGGTGAGGGTAATGGAAGTTGAGGTTTCCGTTTGCCCTTCCGCTGAGGGGTTAACCCAACGTGGACTCGTGTATCGGAATGTTAGGTATATTTAGTTAGATCTCAGTGCTTGCAATTCTTTTTGTGTCATAAGACCAGACATGTGCCTGCTGTGCTTATCAAGAGATTAGATATAATTGTATGTTCCCTACGTCATATCTCTTAGCTCAGATTAGGGATAGCACCATAAGAACACATTAGTTCTCCGGTCTGGAGAGGTCAGTACAGTACCTGATTACAATGATGTCAGGATATTTTTATCAGCTCGCACATCAACACAATTGTCCTCACTGCTGACTTAATGCAGTCTCTTGGGGGTCCCTGCATGAAACTAAGGAAGCTCAGAGGTTTCCTTGCGTCTTAACCCCATTATTAGGAAGTGTGCTTTTGTACCAAACCAGAAAGAATCTACGGGCGAGGCACCAAAGCATTAGCCCATGACCTGGGCCTTATAATTTTAGGCCTTGTAATTACTTAACCACTTCATATTAATCACTCTATGTAATTAAAAGTAAAAGGATTTATTTCTTACTGCAGTTTATTTTTTATATATATATAATTTACTCGATGTAAGATGCAGGATATTGACCTTAATAACTTTAACTATATTTAATTCTAATTGAGTGCTGTTTAATAGCATATATCTTTAAAGTTACTTTAAAGAGTCTCTGTCACCAGATTATAAGTGCCTTATCTCCTACATAATCTGATCGGCGCTGGAATGTAGATAACAGCAGTGGTTTTTATTTTGAAAAACGATAAATTTTGAGCAAGTTATAATCAATTTTAGATTTATGCTAATTCGTTTCTTAATAGACAATTGGGCATGTTTTTACCTTTTGAGCAACTGGGCGTTGTACAGAGAAGTGTATGACGCTGACTAATCAGTGACCAATCAGCATCATACACTTCTCTCCATTCATGTCCATTTGTATTCACTGCAAAGCGTGATCTCGCGAGATTACGCTGTGCTGTCACATACACCCACATTAACTTTACTGAAGTGTCTTGAGAGTGAATAGACATTGCCTCCAGCCAGGGAGCGATGTCTATTCACACTCCCGATACTTCGGTAAAGTTTCTGTGGGATTCAATCACAGCACCGTATGATCTCGCAAGATCACGCTGTGCAGTGAATACAAATGGACATGAATGGAGAGAAGTGTATGACACTGATTGGTCACTGATTGGTCAGCGTCATACACTTCTCTTTACAACCAAACCGAAAAAGCAACATGAATCAATATGCCCCAGTTCAAAATAAATAAAGTACATATGAAGTTCAATGGGTTGATTCAAGGGTGTTAAACCCTAACAGCATCACAACTGAATATATAAGACCAAAAAAAAAAAAGAACAAATGAATGCTGAAAGACGAGAAAGTGATGAAAAATACTTTAACATCAAATAAGTCATACAGTAATTAAAAATCCATAGACCAACAGTTAAAACACGGAAGCTCAACTGGGAATTGCCCAAAATATACACAAAGGGTTAAGTAAGAAGAGTGTGGAACCCCTAGTAGAAATGATATGTAGATTGTATACGGTAATATCAAATATAGTCAGCTTAAATAAGCAAACATAGACCTGTGTAAGTGTATACAACGACATAAAGTGTACCCAAAAAAAGGTAACCCAAAGGTTCAACCAGTACATAATTTTTGAGTCAGGATACAAACAATGCTGGGCACCACATATTTACTATGCATGCAGGAGGACTAAACATGCATAGAGACAGGTGAGGGGGGTATGTTACACAAATAAAAGAAACATAGTATGAAGGTCTAACATACCCATGATGGAAAAGCGGGACAAGTCACAGCTGAGATCCACCCCACTTGGGGCACTGAGCATGCGCTGGGGGCCGCATCACATAATCGTGGTTCTGGCCCCTGCGCCCAAGCGGACGCCGACCTGGGATCCACATGGTGACTACCGGAGAGAGGTAAATGCGCCAAAGGGTGCACACTATTGTATAAATTATTGCATGTCATCAAAGGACTATATAAGTAAGGTCAATCCCCTTTACAAAAATAACCCCTGAGGAAGCCACATTGTGGCGATACGTGTGGGGCAGTCAGTCCCCTTCTCCCCTCTTGACATTTCACGTAAATATGTTGGTTTGATGCAACATTTGTATGCGCATATATTAGGATTGCATATCTAGGGTACTAGGTGGTATTGTGGGGGCTTGCATTTTTTGCCACTTATCAGGGTGGCTACCCCTCAGAGACTTTATGTAGCATGTTAATGCTATTTTAAATGTTTTTAATTTTTTCATGTGGTTTTTCATGTAATGACTTCTAATAAAAATGTATATTTGTAATATACACAGTTATTTCATGGTATTTTTCTGTTTAGATAGTGCCCTCCGTAGATGCTGCCACATTGCCCACCGCAGATGCTGCCACAGTGCCCTCCGCAGATGCTGCCACAGTGCCCTCCGCAGATGCTGCCACAGTGCCCTCTGCAGATAATTCCACACACACCCCAAGTAGATAGCTCCATTGGGGCTACCTCTAGGAGTGTAATCCCCAGCTAGACCGTTGCCGATGCTTTGGCTGGGGATTCCTCTATAGTTGGAGCCCCTGACTTCACTGTCCATACACAGTGACATCAGGGGATCCTCCTGGACCGAAATGTGATATCAGGGGCAACCCCAGAGCTGGTGTCCCGGAGCAGAGTACTAGTATAGGCTCTGCGCCGGAACTCTGGGGAAGCCACTGACATCAGTGTCCATATATGGACAGTGATGTCAGGGGCTTGCCCAGAGCTGGAGTCCCAGAGCAGAGCTGCTTCTAGCACTCTGCCTGAGATTCAAGCTCTGCTCCTGACATCACTGTCCATATATGGACATTGATGTCCGGGGAAACCTCAGAGCTGGAGTCCCAGGCAGAGCACTAGTAGGCTCTTCCTGGGACTCCAGCTGTGCTCCTGACATCACTGGGACTCAATGTCGATGTATGGATAGCGATGTCAGAGGCTTTCCCAGAGTCCCGGAGCAGAGCCTATACTAGCGCTCTGCCCGAGACTTCGCTCTGGGGAAGACCCTGACAACACTGTCCATATATGGACAGCGATGTCAGGGAATTCCACAGGGTCTCGGAGCAGAGACTATACTAGCGCTCTGCACGGGACTCTGGCTCTGGGGAAGCCCCAGATATCACTGTCCATATGTGGACAGCAATGTCAGATGATTGCACAGAGTCCCGGAGGAGAGCCTATACTAGCGCTCTGAGCGCCCAGGACTCCGCTCTAGGGAAGACCCTGACAACACTGTCCATATATGGACAGCGATGTCAGGGAATTCCACAGAGTCCTGGAGCAGAGCCTGTACTAGTGCTCTGCACGGGACTCTGGCTCTGGGGAAGCCCCAGACATCGCTGTCCATATGTGGACAACGATGTCAGGGAATTCCACAGAGTCCCGGAGCAGAGTCTGTACTAGCGGCTCTGTGTCCTGAGGGCCGCAGATGACAGCCCCAGGGGCCGCGTGCTTGAGACCCCTGATCTATAGAATATTTTATAATATAATTCTTGATGATTAGTACAGGAAGAGGACTTAAGAGAGATGGAGAATGCTCTTAACAACTGGTCTCTTGAAAATTGGCTGTTCAGATCTCTATGCCATTTAGATATACGTGTTTGATTTTCAAAAGTAAGTGATTGGGAACCAATCTGATAAAATGTGTTAATACCTTTAATTGGTTATTTAAGTATGTAGAAGCTGGCATAGGTAGGGAAAGTAATGGATATGGAATTTCTCTCATAATAGTTCTTATTTGTAGAAATTTGTAGAATTGAGTTTTATCTAAGTTTGTATCTGAATGATAAATCAGAGAAGCAACATAGATTATTTTCCACATATAGATCATCTATATATGTTAAGCCTGCGTTTATCGAGCTGTTTACGTCTAGATCTGGAAGAAAGTCGTTCAAGATTTGGATGGGATTTTCTCTATTCTGGTAGGCATATCAAGATGTTTATATTTAGTAACATTTTTCCAAATTTGTAAAGTAGCATGTACTGTAGATGTGGAGCCTTGTTCTGGCTTATATTTAATGGTTTACAACCCATTGGTTTCAATGGGAAATGCACAATGCTTAATCTCCCCTGTGGTGGCAATGCAGGAGAATTGAACACTTACTGCCAGATTCCCTCAGAGATTACAGCCGATCACTTGGGATTCCAGCAGTGGGATGCCATGTCATTAGTTTATCAGGGGACTCTTCTAACAAATAGGCAATGTCTAAAGCCGGCAACTATTTATTGTGTAATGAGAAGTTCCAAGAATTCCAATTTAATGTAAATTGTAATGTAATAATGTAATGTAATTGTGGTTCAATCCCTTAGGCTATGTACCCATGTTCTGGATTTTAGGCAGATTTCCACATCAAAATTTGCGTGAAATCCACCTCCACTTAGTCCGGCTGGTTCACTCCTTCACATGCTGAGTACTTGATCCTCAGAGCTACTTCGACTTCGTCCTCTACGCAGCTCACTCTAGCTGTACTGACTACTGCGTTCTCCATCATGACCTGGTATAACGGACCTCTCTCACTGACAGGTGCACGCCCAATGACCTTTAGTTCCCAAATCTCTTGCTTATATCCCTTCTCTAACACCACCCATTGGAATGCCAGAGTGCGCCATACCAGGCCTCTGTGTTCTTTGATGTATCCTCTTAGGACTACAAGAAGGCCATGCAAGGACTCTGCCGCCATCCTGTCACCATTTCAAAAACTGGAGGTAATTATCCATTAAAAATTTTTGCATGACAATTTACATATATATCCCGGCACCACCTCACAAGACCACGTAAGTAAAAGTGCAGAATGCCATGGGATTTAGGTGATTTTGGAGAAATCTATTTTGTTGAAGGATGGAAGTGTTTACTATTTCTCACCAATAGGAATAGATCTTGTTTTTGCCAAAAATATACAGATCCTACATGGACTGAAAATACAGCTGTGTGAATGCAGACTTCAAAGAGATTTTATTATATTTCTTTTAGCTGAACTTTGTATATCAGGTAATTCGCTCAATAAAGTATTGATTTTTTTGTTACTCATTAAGAACCTTCAAACGTTGTGGAATTGTTGCAGATTTTTCATCATGATTTGCAGTCGAAAAATCTGCAGTGGATGTCTGTTTAAAATATCTCATCCACCTGCTGCTGAACATTGTCTGCATGGAAATAAGAGCATGCTGCAAACGCATGTACAGTATGTTCTTCTCTAAGTTCTCCTCCCCTCTCCTGCCTACTCACTTGTAATGAGTAATGGGCACGGGACCCTCGTTGTCATGATTAGTGGTTATTCCAATGGTCTAATTCCCACCAGTCAAACATTTTCATATCTCCTATGGTGATGTGATAAATGTTTCTTATTTGAATACCCTAGATTTTGTCTTGGAATCAAGTTGTGTAATATATAATATCCCACCTTCTTCTTTTAATTTTCCGTCTGTTTTTTGTCTATAAAAGACTACATCAAAAACTCCATCAATACTGCCCTGTGTGACCCTGGTTTAAAGGGATTGTATGTGATTAGAAAAACATGGCTGCTTTCTTCCAGAAACAGCATCACTCTTGTCCATTGACAATCTGGTACTGCAGCTCAAC
Source organism: Rhinoderma darwinii (assembly GCF_050947455.1). NCBI lineage: Eukaryota > Metazoa > Chordata > Amphibia > Anura > Rhinodermatidae > Rhinoderma > Rhinoderma darwinii. Next base: position 32,822,874 of record NC_134692.1, read on the forward strand.
AACATTTACTTAAATGGTAACTAAACTTTCAAAAAACTTCTGACATGTCATAGTGAAGTTTTGATCGGTGGGAGTCCGAGCACTGAGACCCTCACCGATTTTTAAAACGAAGAGCAGAAGCACTCTGGTAAGTGCTCAGCCGCTTCGTCTTTGATCGTTTTTTCTCGAAAAGCCGAGCAATTGGTGTACTGGCTCAATAGAAAGTCTATGAGCCCATACATAGCCCTTGTCTTAGCGATCGGTGAGGGTTTCAATGCTCGGAACCCCACTGATCAAAACTTCTGAGATGGGGGAAGTTCATGTGTATACTCTAAAGATGACATATAATGCTACCTCGTGGAAGTTTTACAGTGTGAGGTTCAAATTCATACATCTTTATTTCTGTAAGTTGTTATATCTTCCCATATGTACTTGATGTATCTTGTATTCTGTAAATATGTGGCTGTTGCCACAAAAATAAAGAATTAAAAAAAAATAAAAAATTCTGAGATGTCACTATGACATGTCAGAAGTTTTTTGAAGGTTTAGTTACCCTTTAAATGGGGTTGAGCTGCAATACCTCTGACAGCCTATGGACTAGAGTAGAGCTGTTTCTGGAAGAAAGAAGCCATATTTTTATCGTTTCATACTATTCTTTTAATTCTTTTGCATACCTAATAGCCCTACAGATAAATTACTGTAACTGGTACTTGTTCAGTAGGTGAAATACTCTCTCTAGCACAGTGTTTCAAATATCATTAATGTGCTATCAAATATCTTATATCTAGAACACATTTGTTGTGAACTATTATGTCCCCCTGGCTCTATAATATTGCGTAGTTTTGGCATAAGAATACAAATGGTTTTAATCAATTGCATATCAAATTACCAACGTGTTTCAGAAGTAGTAGATGCGGCATAAACAACCGATACATTTTAATGTGAGTTCAAAATGCATTAATGAATCAATACAAAAGGCGGTTACATTGCAGCGCAATATATTATGTATGCGTAATTCTCATAACCAAATGGTAGGCAGGGAAATATGAAGCAAATAAATTATGTGATCCAGCAAAAGTGTCATCTCAGCATGTACAGTGGCCTCTTATGGATAATAGTTGCCTGTATCATGGATATGTAATACATGAGGAACAAGTTTAACCTCCCTGTAACTTAAATAGCAAATTACCAAATCTAAAACCTTCAAATATTTTCTATTGCCCAGTATTTTGTTAAAAATTATGAATTTAATGGGGCTTTGATAATTGTCAAAATATGGAGAGTTGTTTTATTATTACCAATCCGCATAGTATAACAAGGAAGTCTATGACTCAGGGATCTTCATATATCTTTATAGTGGTTGGATCTCCATTTTTTTGGTTCAGACTTTCCCTGACTACCAATGGACCCCAGAAACACTGGGACACCTGACTGAGTTATGATCTATATGTTGTGCACTTCCCATTTATTGGTACATTCAAATCACTGGCAATATGGAATCTTTGTAAATAAGTATATATCTTTCTGTGGAGAACACACATTAACCACGCTCAAAATGTTTATAATTGGGACCCCATGGAGTGGCATGCATCGTCTATATCCAACCAACATATTCTAGTATCCCACTGCGGGTGGAAATCCATGGCACCTCTGGAGCAGTTGTGACCACTCTTATTTTTTCTTGAATTGCGTTATGTTATACAATTTGTCATGACAATTCAATACAATCTTGCTCCATCCAGTAAAAAAAACTATACGTTAAATGAAGTTTTTAACATGGGAGTCTATGGGCGAAGGATGGATGCCATCCATCAGCCATATATCGCCAATAGACTCCCATGTTAGAAAACGTACATGTTTAACGTATATGTTTTTCTACTGGATGACTGTGATGTATAGATTTTTTTTTAACATCAAAGTCTATGGGCGACCGATGGCTAAAAGATGGCGGCGGTATGTTTGTCTAACATCTCGTGCCACACATCTCGAGTTATGTCGGATAGAGAAAGTATGGAGGACACATCTGTACATATCAGTGGTTGTGCAACTATATTTTAGTAAATTTTAAATATCAGTCAAGTGGAAAATATTTCCATGTTGACAGTAGTACAATTACATTGCCCAAACTGTTATGTTAGTTCACGATTCAGCATAATAAATAGTAACAAGATAGTAATAGTTTATTCAAAAATGGATCAGGAAAGAAATTTGGAAGCAAAAACAATATAACCATCAAGAATACCTGGAGAGGAAAAAAGTTGCATTCCTCTGTTAATACCCATTCCCCTGCTCTGTCTGACGAATCCCTAAAGAATGAAAAGGTTGAGAATAATGAAACATGCCCTGGCATTTAACCAATGTTTTCTCTTAACAAACTAATACTCCACCCTACGGCAGGATGCCCTGCCCGGCCATGCAGCCAGGAAGCCAGAAACATGCTTGTTTTTCAGTGTAGACCTATAGAGGAAGCATGTTTCATATCCATTGTGTTTTCAAGAAGCAGCAGTCAATGCGTCCTCCAAATAGTCACTTATTTCATTTGAGAGTGCCAGTCCTTATTATTACAGTCCTTAGTGATTGCAAAGATTGTGCCTGATGCGTTGCGATACTAAATGAGCACAACAGGAAATGATAAAATTCTGAATTTATTTCTAATTTATAAAAAAAGGAAACATTTGATTACATATTTTAGGATTTTCTTCATTTGCTTCTTAAACATTTAGGGCACATTCAGATGTGGCAGAATTTTTCCGCTGCAAATGTTGGTGCAGATTTGGGGCAATTACGCAATGAATCTGCACCATTTGCATATTTGACAGGTAATTCAGACGTTGCAGATATCACAGCGGACTTGCCACAGATTTCAGTTTTTGCATTGCAGAGACTGAAATCCGCAGTGAAATTCCGCTTCTTCTCCGCAACGTCATGAGCATGAGGCAGAGGGGAAATTCGCCACCGCAGCCTAATTTCCGCACAGTTATTTTCTGCAACGTCTGAACTAACTTTCCTAAAAATGTATCGAAACAAATGTAAAAAACGGCTGCTGCAGAATTCCACTGCGGACTGTCCGCAGCGGAATTCAACAGCAATTCCGCCACGTGTGAATGTGCCCTTAAACATTAAATTTTAGATTTAGATCTTATTTTCATCTTTTATGTCCATGACACAGCTTTCTGTTCCTTCCAGTTTGGACCACACTTACCTATAGGTTAACATTCTCACACGGTATATAAATAATTCTCCCTATATTTATCTCTGGTGATTAAGGGCTCATTCACAAATTTTTGGTCATCAGACGTCTTTTCGACTATTCTGCCTGAATGACAGAAACATTAAATGCTACATAATACTAAACTTTAATGATTAGGGGCACATCCACACGTGGCGTAATTGCTGTTGAATTCCGCTGCGGACAGTCCGCAGTGGAATTCTGCAGCAGCCGTTTTTTTCATTTCTTTCTATACATTTTTAGGAAAGTTTGTTCAGATGTTGCAGAAAATAACTGTGCTGAAACTAGGCTGCAGGAATTTCCCTCCGCAGCATGCTCATTCCATTGTGGAGAAGAAGCGGAATTTCACTGCAGATTTCAGAAATCTGTGGCAAGTCAGCTGTGATATCTGCAACGTCTGAATTACCTGTTAAATATGCAAATGTTGGTGAAGATTCGTTGCGTAATTGCCCCAAATCTGCACCAACATTTGCAGCGGAAAAATTCTGCCACGTCTGAACATGGCCTTATTGTGGTTTCAGGCCTCACACCAGGCCTGATCTAAACACTAATGAATTTTGCCAGGATCCTGTCACTTTAACGGCACTCCCACATTAAAGTGATAGCGTTTCAAAACAGATTTTAAGGAAAACACTTTATTGTCTCATTATTTAACAAGAACAACAATGTGATCCATATAACAGCAGCCTTTGTTATAATAAACATGCCGTAAGCATTTTGGTGATGTGGTGTAGTGTGAGTGGGAATTTCAAAGGTATGAAGCATTTTGTATAAACTTACAGAAATAAACATGTTTACTACAATTAATACAACTATAACATCTCCAACCAATCAGAAGTCTGCTGTGCCCTTTGCATCACAAGCTCGACATAGAAATTAATTTTTGTTCCTGGAGGCTGGAACATATTTGTTTGATCTATAAGGTTTGTTTCAATAGATCAGGACGTCTCTTGCATTTAAAGGCTATGTACACCTTTGAACTGAATTTCTTTTATTGTTCATTTGCTTTTTAAATGCAAAACTAAGGAACTTACTAAATAATGGAGATTCAGCATTGTCACTGTCATTAAAGACAAGTGTTGGTAGCAAGTATTCATACACGCTACAAGCACTTTTGGTCCTGGCTGCCAGTGGGAGGAAGATAGTGGCGGGGATTTTTTTCCTTATATTGCACATTTAGGGGGGTACAGGGAGGTACCAGCAAGAAACACATTGTCTCCCTGCTGGAGGATCTCTTCAAATGTAATGACATAAGATTTAGAAGTACTGATAACTAAGGTGGGTCAATATATCATACATGATAATGCAGACTATGCATTTCCTGGGAGTCAGTGACGCTATACCTATATTAATGAGGAATGACAGAATTAAGAAGACAGCAGTTCTTTGAGATTTGACAGACTTGTATTGTCTTGATTTACGATCACAAATATTTATGGCCGATGGGATCGTTAATATGAAAATAACCAAATTTAATCAGTTGGTACTTGGCAACAATATATAAAAGACAGGTAGCACTGTACTTGAAGCTATTGCTCTGATGAAAAGTATTTGCGTAGTTGTAGTGTTCTCCCCAAAAAAATTGTAAGAATGTACTGCTAATACTACTACAATTCCCGATCCCATTTTGACTAGTTTTAACCCTTTAGACATTGGCTAACACAATTTAAATAGATTTTGCAGCTTTATAAAGTAGGGCTCACTGCGCAAAATACTGCAAGGCTTAGGCCAGGTTCTCAAAGCCAGGAGTGGATCCTAGAAGTAACTCACTGAAATACAGAAAGGAAAAGTATTAACTCCTTGTTTTCACTTCAAAAGCTGCATCAAAAACTGCACTATGTGAACCTGGCCTTATGCAGTTTTTGATTTCACGCATATATACAGTACATATATTAGGGCATATGAATGAATTGTGTAAATAGGGATCATTGCACCCAACCCTTCCATATAAACTGCAAAATGGATGTGCATGTGTAAATAATAACCACATAAGCCAGCAGCAACAGTATCAAATGAATGAGGCTAAACTGCAATACCATGGAGTTGGCGCCGTTTCTGGAAAAAATCAGCCCATTTTTTCTGATCATGGATAACCCCTTTAACTTTAGGATGTTCCTGTTTGTATATTTGCCATATGTTTTAGCTTTGTATAACAAAATGCAGTTCGGTATAAGTGCCTGGAATCTGCCTATGTTATTTTTTTTGTATATATCAGTGTTTGAAGGATAAGAAGATAAGTTCTCTGCCAATTTGCTAAATTGCTGATTTATGAAGGTTAAAAGACAGCGGGCTGCACTCACATAACACTTTCTAATCTCTACTATTGATTATGGTGACATTTCTTTTATGGTGGATTAGAGAAGCTACAGTTAGGGCATGGCCACACGTGGCGGATTTCCTCCGCAACTGTCCGCATCAATGCCGCACCTAATCCGGGTTGCGGATTACGGCTGCGGATCTGCCCAAAATGTGCAGAAAATTGATGCGGACTAGCTGCTGCGGACTGCGGGAAAAGTGCTTCCCTTCTCCCTATCAGTGAAGGATAGAGAGAAGGGACAGTACTTTCCCTAGTGAAAGTAAACGAATTTCATACTTACCGGCCGTTGTCTTGGTGACGCGTCCCTCTTTCGGCATCCAGCCCGACCTCCCAGGATGACGCGCAAGTCCATGTGACCGCTGCAGCCTGTGCTTGGCCTGTGATTGGCTGCAGCCGTCACTTAGACTGAAACGTCATCCTGGGAGGCCGGACTGGAGACAGAAGCAGGGAGTTCTCGGTAAGTATGAACTTATATTTTTTTACAGGTTGCTGTATATTGGGATTGGTAGTCACTGTCCCGGGTGCAGAAACAGTTACTGCCGATCGCTTAACTCTTTCAGCACCCTGGACAGTGACTATTTACAGACGTCTCCTAGCAACGCTCCCGTCATTACGGGAGCCCCATTGACTTCCTCAGTCTGGCTGTAGACCTAGAAATACATAGGTCCAGCCAGAATGAAGAAATGTCAAGTTAAAAAAGCAAGACGCATCCGCAGCACACATAACATGTGCATGACAGCTGCGGACTTCATTGCGGAAATTAGAATCTCCATTGAAGTCAATGGAGAAATTCCGCCATGAGTCCGCCACTGCTCCGCAACAGACAGAGCATGCTGCGGACACCAAATTCCGCTCCGCAGCCTATGCTCCGCAGCGGAATTTTACGCATCGTCTAAACGAACACTTCTAAATTAAAGTGGAAGTCAATGGAGAAACGGCTCCGCTGCGGATTAACGCTGCGGAGTGTCCACAGCGGAATTTAAGTGAAATTCTGCCACGTGTGAACCCAGCCTTACAATTGTAAAAAGGCTATGTATACCTTTGATGGGCATTTGTTTTTGTATTTATAAACAGGCCTGTCAGTGAGTTTGGTGTATCTTTTTAAGATGCCCCAGAGGAAGCCGGAAGGGCGAAAACCAGGGTCGGGCGAGAGTGTTTTTTGCGTGCCGCTTAGAAATTTTAAAGATTTTTACTTACCTTGATGCTTTTATTTCTTGTTACTTCTAGACATAAGATCCTTTTCCTACCAGGAGTTCTTTGAATGTGGAGAGAGACGATAAGGAGCTTGGTGGAACTACAAGGATAAGAATTACCATCCACACCCTCATTGGATTGCGGACTGTCCACTGCATTTTTCTGGGAGAGAGTCCATACTGATTGATATTGGACTGTTACCAGTGCCGTCTGAGCAGTAAACTTCACTGTACTTTATATCTTTTTAATTAGTCTTTATTAAAAAATTGTTATACTTTTTTAGATACAGCTGCTCTGTATTCTGTATACAGAGCAGCTGTACGTAGTGCTAAATCCTGTGCCTATCAGGTCTGCGGGACTGACGGGTTCAGTGTCGGTGGGTCCTGAGTGTCTATGACACCAAGATTCACCTTTTATCCATCACATCTAAATTCATAACTTACACGTAATAGATTACAGGTGGATCCTGCTTGTTAGAGACATGCAGGACCCGCTGACACTGAACCCGTCAGCTGTATCTAAAAAAGTAAAACAAATTATTAATTTTGAACTTGTTGTATTGATTAAAGTTTGGTACAATATATAGAGTAGTAAAACAAACATTATAATCATTTTGAACATTTCTGCACATGTGACAGTTATAGCAAATAATGTAAGTAATCACAATAAAAATAAGACCCTGTTCACACTGAGTTATTTGGAGTCTGGAATTTTGAGGCAGATTTCGACCTGCCTGCACGCTGTTTGCTGCATTTAACGTGGCATTTTCGGCCACGAACACGGGCAAAAAACGCAGCGAACAATGCTTTTTCTGCCTCCTATTGATGTCAATGGGAGGTCAGAGATGGAAATGCCCGAAGAAAGTGCATGTCGCTTCTTTTTCCCGCAAGCGTTTTTTTGTGCTTGCTGGAAATCAATGCCTTTGCCTCCCATTGAAATCAATGACAGGCGTTTTCGGCAGTTTTTTGCCGCGGTTTCCGCGTCAAAAACCGTGGCAAAAATCTCAGGGCCTAAGACATAGGTTAAACCTAAAACATAAGAATGTATCTAGCATTGCAAAAGTAGTCAAGTAGTACGGATTATGTTACAACGTACACACATATCAAAGTGCGCCATCAACCCATGTACTTAGCTAGAAGAGAGTCCAGTTCTCAGATATTCAGGGGAGAAAAGAGTTATTGGTGATTCGCACCACGCACCCCAGATTTTCATGAATTTCTTGGGACAGCCTATGTTTATATACACCACCTTCTCGAATGGTATTGCAGTGTTGACTAGTTTTTTTCCACTGATAGACAGAAGGAGATGATCTCTCATCCATCTAATTGCTATGCTTTTCTAGCAGAAAATAGCGCATATGATGTGGCCATGATGATTCATCTAGGATACCAATAGGCATACCTGAGGAGTATGTGGTACTGGAATCATAAGGATGCTGGACAATAAAGAGATTACATCAGATCAAAAATAACTAATTTAGGAGCATTCCCATGCCATGTGCCAGAAGTCAGCATGAGGTCTGTCACATCGGTGACACCTATCGTAAGAAAGTTGTCCCATTTTGTGTATATGGACTAGGGATCGATAGCATTGGTGGACGAAGTATAACTGTGTCATGCGGTTATTTATTGCCGTAGAGATATGTATCGGGGATTCTAAGGCTTCTTTCCAGTCTTCTGTAGATTGACCAGGAATTTGTGATTTCCATTTGTCTTCTACTGTTAGTTGTGTGGATTCGAATTTGGTTCCTAGAAGTGGTTATATAAGGCTGAAATAAGGCTATGTGGACCTTGAGAAGTTAAAATGCCAAATAAAGGTTATCCTGAAATAGGACATGAATTATTTGGAAATTGACTCGTTGACTCGGAAATTGGGCTTTAGCGGTACACCAATGCACAATCCTGAGCAGAAGTTTTCATAAATGATATATACGGTCCTATAGCCCAGTCCAATAGGATCAATTACGAGTGAAGCATTTCTGGACCCCCAGCAGTATATTATAGCAGTTCTAGGGAGGCTGCCAGTAATTGAGGCCGTGGCTTCAGGGTGTAGACTAGGCCGTAATTGTAAAAATCGCTGCAGTGACTGCTAACAGACGTAGGTGCAGCCAGGGATGTCTCTGCATCGTTGTCGCTAGTTGTATGTGTCCTAATTAGTAATAGGACAGCAGCGGGAGGCTCCTGCTCCGGCAGCCGCCTTAAATTTAGACCGCAGCTTCAACTCCAAAATTGCTGCAGCGACTGCTAATAGGTGCAGGTGTAGTCAAGGGCGTCTCTGGGCCTCCCTCACTAAGTGTGGAAGTCCCAATAATCATTGGAACGGCGTCAGGAGGCTCCGGTTCTGGCAGCCGCAGAAAATCTAGGCCGCAGCTTCAAAGCGTGCAGTAGGCCGCACCGACCAACAAGCTCACCTCCTGCCAATATGGGTGTCCACCAGTTCCGGATGATCCGCTGATGTCCCCTGTGTATATTTGGAGGGGTTTGGGAGGGTGCAGCAGCGTAGATGAAGCTGGATTCCCCAGGCACAGCGGAACTCCACAGAAATGCGGCCGTTCAGGTTGATGCCAAGGCCAAACCCCGTAAAACAATTTTTTTATAAAGACTAATTAAAACGTTACACCAAACACACTGACTGCCCTGTTTAAATGCCCCTCAAAGGTGTGCATAGCCTTTAAGTAGTATTCTATACACAGTCCAAAATTATATCGTAACGTTTAAGCTACTGGGCCCCAATGCAAAATCTGTAACAGAGCCCCCTATCTATCATGTGCCTTTTATAATACTATACTAGTGTCTTCTTATTTGGCAGAGTGGCCTTTGGGCCCCCTCGGACACCCAGACACTGGTGGGAGTGTCACCTCTACACCACTATAGCTATGCCACAGTCCATACCCTATAGAAAACATAGAAAATCAAAAAACATAGGATGATTCAGTAATAGACTTAACCAAGTTTCCCACTGGTTTACAAGGAGCTCCATTTCTAAGGCAGGTGACCAGTGTATTGAATGTTTTAGCCTCTTAAAGGTCAGTAAAGAATCCCATGTCAGCACATTATGTGATTTACGGCTCATAAAACTGTAGCCTTTCAGCTAGTCGCCCTGTTTTTCCAACAAGAGAGAAATACACACTTTTGTTTTTATTACCAAACCTATTTCATTAGAGAAGATTTGTCACCTGCCTGTAAAGCTGACGTAACAAGAAATGTGCTGTATCTACCATGGGAATGAATCCTACATTTATTGCCCTGAGTAAATTGTTTTCTGTGAAATTAGGAAGCAGAAAGCTAAAAATGAGTTGTGGGGGGGGGGGGGGGGGGTAGAAATTTCATTTGAGCAAGCATGTCTCGGGGCCCCTGCCAGCATCCCTACAACAAAACAAAACCCTATGATGAATGATGTCACACTGTCAGCATATATGACTGCATAGTGACATCATTGGTGGTCAGGTGGTAGGACTAGTTATAGTTTTTGCTCAAGGGCCAAAAGCCTCCCATGTGAGGTGAGATTAATAAGATAATAAACACATGAGGACATCATAGAGGGGCATCCCCTGCTCAAGATCCCCTTTATTTGTCAGAGTGAACAGTACCTGCAAATAGGGGCTCCTGCTTTGAAGGACATGTATCTTTGAATCGGTGTCATGTAATACCACTATTGTCCTACAGCGGCTGTCCGCAGCATCCCCCGGTGAGAACAGCGGATTGCCAGCGGTTCCTCATTTAGAGAAGGAATTGTATGACATAAGAAAAACATGGTATTTTTTCCTGAAACAGCGCCACTTTTTTCCATGTACTGTGTCTGGTATTGCAGTTCAGCCCCATTCAAGGGAAATCTTCGAGACTGCATGTTTTGTGTAAGTTCTTCTTGGCACAGGATCACTACACAGTGTAATTAAAACACATGATTGGAACAATGCAGATGAAAAGTATTATTTTATTAATCTATAAGCTATAGTTTCATAGCATAGCAATACATCAAACAATACACCTAATATAAGATTGTCTCAGGAAATCACAAATTAGGAAAAGGAAAAAATAATATAAAAACAAACTCCAAAAACATAATGTGGTCTAGTTAATGTCACGTTGGTTAGTAACTTTATTACCATCATAAATATTATTCTATATGTCAAAACCTGAAAAAGTTTTATGTGGTAATGTGATTAGTGCTCTAAAGTGGATCTCCAGGACCCCCTCTCGCGGGATATACAATATTTGGAAATCCCGCGTGAAAAAAAAAGTCTCTGTTTTTCACTGCACTGATTTTTGCAATCTCCACTTTTTGTGAGGGTAGGGGGCCAATGTCTATTTTTTTAATGTTATTTTTTCTGAAGCGTTACAAATAAACCCAACACCAGGAGTACATGAGAACATCTTCTACTGTGTCACACTGATCTAAGTAGATGACTATATCCTTAGTAAAGCAGAGGTTGAAGGATACTCCAGTGACTAACACAACAATGCCAAGCTTACATATTCTCGTCTACTTAGATAGATCATGTTACCTTCACATTGTGGAAGGAATGTTCTCAAGGGAAAGGGTCAAGCACATAGAGCCCAAAGCAAAAACTAAAGGATTTCTATGATGATTTGTTGAAGGTCCTCTGCTTTTGTCTTGGCCTGTAAGACACTGAAAGATATGAAATACATGGAAATAACATAAAGCTTGAAAAATAAAATGCTGAACTAGATACAGACAGAATCATTCATATTTCATATTTTCATATCCACTAAGGTCAAGTACATGAGGGCTATAAAGCTCAGTTCTTCATAGTATTAAAGGGATACGTCCTCTTTACTTTTTTAAGTGAAAACAGGAGAAGTTCCCAAGAGGGAGCAACAGAAAACATTCCCAGATGTTTTCTTATGGGAATGTTTTTCCTTGTTCTTTCTTATGGGATCTGTCCCATTTCTTCATTAACAAAAAATAAAGAGGGATCAGATGCCTCCATGACAAATGAGAAATGAGCCCAACTCCAACATTCCCCCATTACCCTTATTTCTGGCGGTACTCCACAGGCAGTGTAAGCATTAGGTTCCTATCATATTACAGTCTCTACAATGATGCGGAGAACATCAGTTGTGAAGGTGCAGAAATCCTTAGTTGTGTGGCCCTATGGCAGGTGCCATGCCTGCTACCCTGGTAGTTATGCCCATATTTACAGCATTTCAAAATGCAAAGGAAAATCTCAAACACATTGGATGTCCATTTGCACGCAAAAATGTATTGTTAAGGGACAAAATGCATGTGAACCAAGCTTTAGGCAAAATGTCACTGACAAATTGAAGCTGAATGCCAGATCCCACTACAGAGTGCACAAATATATTAGAGATAGGCGGCTTCGCCCACACATCATTTTAAGAGGGATTAGGAAAACAGCAAACAGCTCCCCCAGATCTCCGGTTCAGGGAGTGGGGGTGTACAATGTGTGCTAACTGCTTGTAGGTGTCTTATAGATGCCTGTATTTGAAGTGCCACTAACACCAACACCACCACCACTAATAATATAAAAAACAATAGTAAGCAAAACACCTTCTGAGTTGGAAGAATGTAAATAAAGGTCCTTTTACCAGGGCAGATATTCTGCCCGTTAAATGAATACCGATCAACAGTACAGCATGTTGGTCGGTGCTGGTTTACTCCATTTAATGGTTGGGAGTATCAGGATGAACAATCGTTATTACAATCGTCCATCTCGATACATGGACATCTTGTTGGCAGCACATCCCCTGTTTACGCGGGGGGATGTGCTGCCGATAAGTGAAGATTTTTATGGCTGCATAAAAGACAACATCAGCCACCGAACTAGCGTTTGCTCGTTCATCGGCTGTTCGCTGCCCTGTTTACACAGGCCAATAATCGGGCGATAGCGTTCAATCAAAATGTGTGTTTGCCAGATCATTGGCTCGTGTGACAGAGCCTAAATTGGTTAAAATAAGCTGCCGGGAATGTTGTGAATGTACTGACAGTGATTTGTTTGTGTGCTTAGCATTGTTGGACTAATGTATAGCGTGGACAGTTCCATACACGATACATTCATTTTTCACCACGTCGGTGGAATGCTCTTCCTTTACAGTAATGCAGGTTTTCCTGTTTGAATAAACCTCAAACAAGGGGAAATTAATTGTTTGGAATCTTGTATCTAAAGTTCAAGAATGAAGTAGTTGTTTTTGTTCTTCTGTAATAGTTCTTGCAGATACTTTGTATTTACTTAACCTTCTAAGAGTTTATCTTTGTTCTACTTAACCTAAGGAAACGTCCAAATGTGCGAATTGTCACAGTATATACAGGGTGTAGAATATTAAAGCTGGACATAGACAGGAATATATACACCCGACCAAGATTTAGTTATCTTTTATTATCCGATACTTTCATTACAGCACATATGTATTCTCATTCAATAGCTAATTAAACTTTACAATGGTAGATTTTAGATAAAGGCACAGCTGGAAGCTACTGGGTCCTCATACAGAACCTGGACCATCACATGCCATTTATAGGCCTGCTGTTCTCAGACAGTCCTCCTATGTAGGAGAGGGGCATTTGGGCTCCCCAACCCACTTGAGCCGGCGTTTCACTGCATTTTCTGCACTCCCTTATGGTAACAATAAAGAGATAAAGAATGTAAAAAAAATTCCATTGTTCGGAACGGATTATTTTGTTACCATAGCTATTAACAATTATTATTATTATTATTATTATTATTATTATTATTATTATGTCTATGGTCAGCTATAAAGGGGTTGTCCAGAATTAAAAAAAAAACATTGCTGCTATCTTCCAAAAAAACTGCAATACCTGTCTAAGGGCATGCCCCCACGTGGCGGATTTCCTCCGCAGCTGTCCGCATCAATGCCGCACAGAATCTGCGTTGCAGATTCTGCGGCGGATCTGCCCAAAATGTGCAGTAAATTGATGCGGACTAGCTGCTGCGGACTGCGGGAAAAGTGCTTCCCTTCTCTCTATCAGTGCAGGATAGAGAGAAGGGACAGCACTTTCCCTAGTGAAAATAAACGAATTTCATACTTACCGGCCGTTGTCTTGGTGACGCGTCCCTCTTTCGGCATCCAGCCCGACCTCACTGGATGACGCGGCAGTCCATGTGACTGCTGCAGCCTGTGATTGGCTGCAGCCGTCACTTAGACTGAAACGTCATCCTGGGAAGCCGGACTGGAGACAGAAGCAGGGAGTTCTCGGTAAGTATGAACTTCTATTTTTTTTACAGGTAGCTGTATATTGGGATCCAGGGTGCAGAAACAGTTACTGCCGATCGCTTAACTCTTTCAGCACCCTGGACAGTGACTATTTACAGACGTCTCCTAGCAACGCTCCCGTCATTACGGGAGCCCCATTGACTTCCTCAGTCTGGCTGTAGACCTAGAAATACATAGGTCCAGCCAGAATGAAGAAATGTCATGGCAAAAAAGCAAGACGCATCCGCAGCACACATAACATGTGCATGACAGCTGCGGACTTCATTGCGGAATTGAGAATCTCCATTGAAGTCAATGGAGAAATTCCGCCATGAGTCCGCAACCTGTCCGCCACTGGTCCGCAACAGACAGAGCATGCTGCGGACACCAAATTCCGCTCCGCAGCCTATGCTCCGCAGCGGAATTTTACGCATCGTCTAAACGAACACTTCTAAATAGAAGTGGAAGTCAATGGAGAAACGGCTCCGCTGCGGATTAACGCTGCGGAGTGTCTGCAGCGGAATTCAAGTGAAATTCCGCCACGTGTGAACCCAGCCTAAGGGTTGTGCGTGGTATTGCAACTCTTCTCCATTGAAGTGAATGAGGCTGAGCTGCAATACCACACACAACCTGTGGACAGGTGTGGCGCTATATTTTGGAGGGAGAAGCCATTTATTTCTAATCATGTACAACCCTTTTAAAGGAGAGAAGCCTTGTCAGTCAGCCGCTCTCCTCCAATCAGTGGTCTGAATTCCTCATAGGCATCCTATAGGTGCCTGTATTTAAGTACCTCTGTTTCATGACAGTGGCGCACTAATATTTTATTATTTTTCTAAAGATTACACAGCATTTCAGGGGACAACAATAGGAATAGTGATATAAATTACCAATGAGGATTCAGATGGATAGATAGAACATGTCACATATGTAAAAGTATTTGTGCACTGACCGGGTATTCAGGCAGTACATATGGGCCCATGACCTGTAGGGACCCGCAAACTATAGGTCAGTTCGAGCACACATTAAAATGTAGAGCATACAATTCATTCAATGTAGGGCTGAGCTCCAATTCCAGACTCCCCATGTACAAAGTGGTGCTTTTTTTTGTTTTAATACAGACCCATTTTTTTCTTTTTAGACAACCCCTTAAAACTCTTGAGGAAGGGACATGATGGTGTTTATGTTTTGATATATAATCTGTATGTTATGTCATAAAATACTTCTTTAATGCAGCTGTCCCGTCAATAGTTTTCCCATCTTATTGTGCATCTGATAGTTTCCATTCTGTAAGTAGGGTGATCTTGTTACGGAGGTGGGGTCACTGGGTCAGAAGGCAAAACCACACAGCGGACTCCTTGCACAATAGATGTTCCATTATCTCAGTGTCAGCTTTGATATACAGAAGAGAGATGCGCCTGTTCAATTTCATTATTCACTGTAGCATGCGAACAAAGACATGACATCTCAATGTTTCCAGAGAAAACTAATACAATAAAGCCACAATATTTCACTTAAGAAATAATATTTGATTAAAATGTAAGTATTGAGTATGTGAAAGGGGGAAGTTTATGGCCACAGAATGTCATAAGCTTTTACCTGTACTGTATATACTTATCTAAAAAGCATTTTCCCCTAAAATAAAAAATGGACCTTAACACATAAGACCCTGAGTTGTTCTCTTCCGTGGTGTGTTTTATGGAAATAAAGCCCTTAAAGGCATATACTTAAAAGCTGTCTGGAATATTGAAGTCCCATCCCCCCTTCCCAAGGCGACCTAGTGCTATCTTCTTAACCCAGGACCTCTTACCAGTGGCCCACAAGGCATATCATGGGTAAGGCTGCGGCAATACACAGCTTTGGGGAAAAATCATCACAAAGGTAACAGAGAAGGTGCATGATTTTCAAACGCATCATACTTAGATATTTAGCAAAACGTCCTTCACATTTTGCATTTGTAAACCATGCGATTTATGTTACAGCTGGCATATATTTTTAATTGCAAAAAAAGTGTCGAAAGAAAGCAGCAAAAAACAAAGTATGGATCAGTACGGATCTTAGGGTCCATGAATGTGTTCAGTATTACAGACACGTAGGCACTCCATGTGACGATGTATGGTGCTTCCATCTATCTATCTATCTATCTATCTAATCTATCTATCTATCTCATATCTATCTATCTATCTATCTATCTATCTATCTATCTATCTATCTATCTATCTATCTATCTATCTATCTATCTATCTATCTATCTATCTATCTATCTATCTATCTATCTATCTATCTATCTATCTATCTATCTATCTCTCTATCTCTCTCTCTCTCTATCTATCTATCTACCTACCTTACAAATTTAACATATATTTATGTATTTTAATTTGTATTCTTTCCCCGATCAGAAGCCCATTGAGGACTTCACAAATTCCATCAGCTTCAGAGGAAAATAAATCGACCAACAGCTGAATTACAGAATTATGGAAAGGCCAACAAGGCTAAAGCTGAAGATGGCAATGCTTGAGGGGGCAGCAAAAGGGCTGTTTTAGCATGTATACCTGACTAACAAGAATGTGAGACAAATCTTGCTGAAAGGGTAAGATCAGTAAAGTGGAATGGCTCTGCTTCCAAAAGTGACATATGGTGGATTTCACCACAAGTATATTCTGTAACAGGTTGTGGGGGTTAATCTGCCAAGGGAGATATATTCCTAGACGCCTATTAAGAGGTTAACCTAGTGTCTTCCCTGCACACAGGTGCAGGGTGATTAAATAAGAGAAAAGCACTGCTGGGAGAGTGTGTCAGAGGAGAGCAAGAGTGTGAAGACTGGTCTGCTGCTGCCCAGGCCTGATATATACAGAGGGGTGAGAGCTAACCCCTGCAAAGGGCTGGACTGTGTGAGTTATCTGCAGGATATCTCATAAATGCTTCATAGATGAGGGTCCCAGAGGTGGTATTCGCACCTGTCAGGAGAACGGTCTCGTGACCCGCATTCACAGATTTACCCCGGTCATGTTCCCCAAAATTCAATTTAAAAGGTGGCTGCACTGTTTGGGAGCTGAGCTCAAGCTCTCAGACACTTCAGTGGAAAAGTTAATTGAGCTCTATGGGGACCATGTCCGGAATGAATCGGCAAATGTGGCTCTCAGGACCCCATTCTCCCAATAGGTGCAGGTCCCACTTTAAGACCCCCACCTATCAGGCATTTATGGCATATGCCATAAATGTTGATAATGGGAATACTACACCTCTTTCTCTTTAGTTTGTCGCACCCCTAAATGTTATTGCACCGCCATTTATTCACATCAACAGACTAGGGGATCAAGTAAGTGTAAAAGCCATGCATTACAACACCAACAACTGGCAATTCACCACTTGTGTTTGTTGAAAGTAAAAGTCCATTTACACAATGCCATTTTACAGACCTTAGGTACCCTGTGGGCACTTATTCTCCCCTGAAAGCAATGTGTCTAGGGGAGAATACACATGTCGAAAGAACTCCTCTGCCTGCAATTGCACTTGCACTAGATTCCTTATGGAGAGTACCGTACTGTAAATGCATCATAGTACATGCCTTCATGGTTTTCCATTTATTACTCTGTTGCCCTATGAAGTGCCGGTTGTGTATTTTTTGTGTATATTTCAGATATTTATTTTTGATCTGCCCAAATTAAACATACTTATCAAAAACCACTTGCCACATACAATATTCATATGTTCTCGCTGTATTTGTGTGGGTTTCTTCTGGGTAAACCAGTTTCCTCACACACCCCAAAAACATAGCAATAGGAAATTTAGATTGTGAGCCCCAATGGGGACAGTAAGTAAGGACCTCTGTACAGCTCTGCGAAATATGTTGGCACTATATAAGTAACAGAAATAAATAAATATGTCACACAACCTATTATCGTTTACATTTTATGCATATGTCGTGCTGAGGGGAAAACCACAAATGAGAATGAAGCAGACAAAGACAAAAATAAGACTAAACAATAAACAGATGATCACAAAAATAGTGACCCACAGTAATAAAACATTAAAAGGGAAAAACAACAATGTATAGTTCTTAGTAAGCAGACAATAAACCACAAGATGAGATGTGTCTGAAGATTACTGTCCTGTAAAGAAGCCACAAAACATGGAAATGTAAAAGAAGAAAGAAAGATTAGTTAAATATGAAGTGGAAATGCTGATACAAGTCAATGGTGCACATGTGAAACATAACAAGCAACATAGCCGGGTGTATGTCTCAGCAATTCTACAGTAATTGCGTAGGATTTGCATGAACACCTGTATGAACTCATGAACTGGACATTTTAAGACATGTCAGAGCCTTATTTTCCACATAATACATTTAATGTATGTTCATGATGATAACCATGCATCCATGGTAACAAAATGATAATTTCTCTCTAAAAAAAATAAATGTTTTTTTTCTACAGGTGTAGATTATTGGGGACATGTATCATGTAAAATTGTAATCAGGCAGATAATAACCGCAATGAAAGAGCAACAAATGCAGTATTTGCAGTGGTAAAACTCATTTTGATGTCTGTGTTTATTACTCCTAATGATCATTTGATGCTATAAACATTTTGGCATTTCTTGGTTACGTTGTCCAATAAAAAAAAAACAGAAAACTAAAAGGGTGACAATCCTGTCCAAAACTCCAGTTCGGACTAATAGGGTTGCCATTAAAAATAAAATAAGATGTAACAGTTATCTCAGGGTCGCCACCGTTTGCTACCAAGAAAGTGCCCCCTCTGTCTATTGGTTTAGATACCGTCCTAAGTGGTTAAACGTCCAGGTTTTGAGTTATCGCTGATCCCGTTAGAACAGTTTCAGCTGTACATGGGTCTCAGCCGATGCTTCCGCTCCATACTCCCCCCCCCCCACCAACTATGATGTAAATGAACGTCACATGACGGTAAGGGGTTAAGTAAATCCCAGTTTATGTAATTTGTTGTGTGTTCTGTTAACCCTATAGATATTTCTCCATCACTCCTACCATCTGTAGATCCATGTCCAGTTATACTCTAGCTCTGTGATCACTGACCTTGGTGGAATAATGTTCTCTCACTTGTACATTTTATAATTTGGAAACCAAGCCAGGAATAAGTGATTTCAACAGCATCAGTATTTGACCTCGGAACTCATCCTGGCATATCACGAATGTGCAGACAGATAGGACAACACGTGTGAAAACAGTCTGCAGACAAATTCCTGTAACAATACAGCAAGGTTCGTGAGAATTGTCGGTGTATGTAAGAAATAAGCAGAATATATATATTTTTTAGAGGTAATTTTTAATAAGACCTCATAACAAAACAGCGGTACAAATACAAAAGTACAAATCAATGTTGCATACAGCAAATAGTACAATAGTACCAAGTGTATAAGGTCAAATTTTAACAAAAAACATAGATACATTTCTTCATATATCGATATGCATATACATTAGAGAACAAAAACGTAATCAGGAGAATCAGGAGAAAATGTACAATAAAATCTGGTGAGGACCAGTTAATGGAAGAGTTTAGCGGAGGAATGGGGATCGCAGAAAGACGTCATCAAATTCAAGGTCCAATCAAGGGACCTGTTAGAGCGAAAAGCATTTCTTTATGATCATCTGTAGATGATGCTCCCCCGGGGATTTACATAGCCTGATAATATATCCTGCAAATTGCAACCAAAGAGCGAGTCTAAGCTGGAAGTAACGGAAACTGAGATGAGTCGGGATCCAGTGTTTGGGTCTAAGTTGTGTAAAAGTAGGTACTTTACCACTACCACAACCTCCAAGGTCAATATACACAGGGTGGCCCACTCACTAGGGTTAGGAAGTTTATGTAACTGTGGCAGAAGCAGGTTATACCAAAGCGGTGTTCTAGGTGACCAGGACACCTCTTCAAAGTTTAAGAGTAATAATGATCTCTGCCAGACCTTCAGAGTAGTCTGCATTGGGACTGTAAAAGCTACATTCAGATGACCTGACCGGTTTGCGAGCATAAAAAAACGCAGCGTTTTTTCTACATTTCTTGTCCGTGTGCATTGCGTGTGGCATGCGTTTATTACGTCCGTGCAAGCACTTTTTTTTTAACATTTATTTCTCTGCTTTTCTATGTATTTGATGCATCAAATACTGACATCACACGGATGTCGTCCGTGTGTTGTCCGTGGTTTTCATGCACCCATAGACTTCATTGGGCGACTAGGTGCATGAAAACACACCAATATAGGACATGCAGTGAGTTTCATGCAATGGACACACGCTGCATGAAAAACAATGCATGTCTGAATGGCCCCATTGTAATTAATGGGTCCGTGTGCTGTGAGTGATTTCAACGCACAGCACACGGACCAGTATTATGCTCGTCTGTATGAGCCCTAAGTGTGTGTCCGGGGGGGGTGGGCTGTCTATAAATAGAGTTCACCAGAGCTTTACAGGAACTGAGGAGTGAAGCTTCCAGCTCAGTACAAACATTGAAGTGTCTATGGGTAAACCACCACCACGCAAAGAACCAGTTGGCCAGCAAGGAAGAAAATATACAAATTCGGGGGGCAAGCCCACCCTGCTCAGTGGGTAGCTGTAGTGTGCTAGAGCAATTCTAGGAGTACCCCCTGCCCAAATAAAACATCTAAGAACTTTATCAATATTGGAGTACAGTGATAATGGTAGCCATACTGGAGAATTGTGGAATAAGTACAAAAATCTAGGTAGGGACTTCATTTTAAACAAATGAATTCTGCCTGTAACTGTGAGAGGGAGGTGTTTCCATCTTGAGACGCTGTATCAAAGGAGTGATATTATCAGGTATAAAACTACAAATATCAGAGCTAATCGTTATGCCTAGATATGTAATTTTGTCCGCCCATTGCAGTGGGAAAGGAAGTGCAACATCCCTAGCCGCATAGTCTATCACTATTACTAAAGATTTGGACCAATTCACAGGAAGTATAGAGAAGGATGTAAATAAATCAAACAGAGATAACATCGCCTGTAGAGATGGACCTGGATCAAGAGGAATAGTAGCGTATCATCCGCGTAGAGAGAAACACGCTCATCCCTTTCACCCATATCAAAAACTTTTATATCAGGAGAGGCTCTTATAGCTAGTGCAAGTGGCCAATGGCCAATGCAAAAAAGGAAGGGGATAGTCCCCGGGGTCAGTGTGAATGTGGGGGAAATGTGACAATTGGTTTTATTACTTGCTATAGGTTGGGAGTATAATAACTGCACCCATCGGATAAATAAGGGTCCAAATCCAATAAGACCACTCTACCAAGTCGAACGCTTTTTCAAGGTCTAAAGAGGCAACAACTCTGGAGCAACCCGACCCTACATTAGACGATATGTTAGTAAATAGCCTTCGAAAAGTTAACATCTATGGCCTTCCCTGGCATGAAACCAGATTGGTCCGGAGAGATAAAATGAGAAATTATTTTTTGGAGACACATCGACAAAATTTTGTCTAGTATTTTAATATCACAATTAAGGAGTGAAATAGGCCAGTATGAGACACATTCTTTAGGATCTTTACAGGTCTTTGCTGAGAAGGTATTAAAAGGTGAGGAAACCTTAGTCCTAAGATATTCCTCCTCCGCAGCAACCTGCTCAGCCTCCAATACTGTACGTTGTTTAACTAGTTCCCTACTATGCGAGGAGAGATACATGTTAGCGTCGATAATCGGCCACTCATAAAACCTTCCTGCTAGAATATGACACAGCAGTGTAGAAGTATGGCGTATTTTACTGTGGCTACCTTTTGGGGATATTATGGCTGTTTGGGAGGCTATGGATGTCATTTTTACTAGCACACTATGGCTGTTTCTTAGCGTTGTGTTAGCCTTTATAATAGGGGTACCTTGGCTGGCATTGTTATAACAGCACTATTGTGCGCACAGCGAGCTTGCATACACCGGTCCCTCTTGTCCTTCTCCAAAAGTGCTTTATGTTATGTCTTGCTTATAACTAGAGATTCATACAGTGCTCCCCATGAGATTTTTCTGCATAGTGTATTTCTCTTCTGCAGGACGTTGCCCAAGTTTAGACTGTAAAGGCCCTTTTACATGGGTCAATGATGAGACGAACGAGCGGTCATATGAATGCTCGTTCCCGATCATTGACCTGTATAAGCAGGGAAAAGATCAGACGATGAACGAAAAAAACGCTCCTTCATTGGCTCATGACATCTTTTATGCAGCCCAAAAATGGTTTCTTGTCGGCAGCACATCTCCCTGTGTAAACAGCGAGATGTGCTGTCGACATGATGCAAATGGTGTAACAATCGTTGCTACATTTAAAGTGCGCAAACGAACACAAACAAACTGTAGTGTCAATTGGCGCTCGTTTTAAAGGTGGTAAATACGGGCGATATCTACCCGTGTAAAATCACCTAAAGTGTGCTCTTTGGTATGTAGCACGTTATTTAAACACAATGGAGCAATATCCAAGCCATTTGCTCTTTGGCTTGGGTGTGTTTCTATATCGAGGTCTTGTTATAGTTTTTTTTTGTGTTTCATATGTCTGTAGGCCAATCTATAAACTCCATTAGACAGCTACAGAATATCGCCTTATGTCAGCAGTACACTTTCGAGTTTTGTTCTCCTATTTATCTTTCGTCCATGACGCTTTTTAACAGATTTCGGGAAAAAAATTGTCTTGTTCCTGTTGTCCTGTCATCTGTAAGAACACGTTTCTCTCTCACATAACTGTAGATGGGCTGGATCACAATGTCCTGACACATAACACGTCAGTGACGGGCGTGAAAGTAAAATACATAGTACAAATATATTGTAAATGCACAGTAACGTCTACAGGCTGCTACATGCCGAATATCTGTCATGGTTTACTCCGCCAAAGTCTTTCGGTGGCTCTGAAGAAAATTTTATATTTGCCCATGGCTTATAAAACACTCCGGAAATGCAATTGTGTAAACCATTAACAAGTACACACCTATAGCAACAATCATAAACCTCAAAATGTTTATCCCCAGGCTTGACTAATACCTTCTTTTGCCTACTCAGGAATTGGTCACCTACAGGAGTACAAATCATACACACCCTTATGTGAGTCACGCTAACCTCGTATAATCATTCAATACCTGTGAAAGTGCACTGCTTTG
The DNA here is from genome assembly GCF_050947455.1 of Rhinoderma darwinii. NCBI lineage: Eukaryota > Metazoa > Chordata > Amphibia > Anura > Rhinodermatidae > Rhinoderma > Rhinoderma darwinii. Next base: position 32,845,899 of record NC_134692.1, read on the forward strand.
AAGTGTCTGGTCTTCTATTAGCACCATAAATACTGATAGTCATGTTAGATTACCATTGTGACCCAATAAAGTTCACTTTCCTTGTCTATAGACATTAAAGGGGTAGTTTGGGTCTACAAAAAAGGATCTGCATTTTTCCAGGAACAGTGCCCCCCGTTGCCTATGGGGAGTGTCTGGTATTGGAGCTCATCCCCATTCACTTGAAATCAATGAGCTACATACCAAGACACATCCCATGGGGAAGGGCAGCACTGTTTCTAGAAAAAATGCCGTCCCTGAGTTCAATGAAGCTTATCACAGGCGTAACTTGAAGTTCCCAAGTTCCAATGCAAAACAGGGACCCCATATCATATGTCATTTATGATACTGCTTTCTTTTTATGTAGTAGAGGAGCTTTTGGTCCTCTGGGTACCGGGGCCCAGGTATGACTGTTACATCTTCAGCTCCTATAGCTATACCCGTGAAATTCATGTTTAGTGATCCCATAAAAGAGATTAGTTACGGCAGCATTCCTACTAATCTCAGCAATCCGAAAAAGAAAGCGTTAAATAATACATCCACCAAGAACTAGCCACAGACATTCAGATTATGTGACCAACATGACAAATATCAACATTTTTTATCAATAATCTGTATCTATACTAACAAAATGTGATCTGATGGAAATTTAGTGCGTTGTTTGGAAAGTTTTACTGTACCCAACGTGTAATCCATAAACTGTAAAGGATGATATTAGTTCATGTAGGCAATACGTATATGCTATTGTAGTTATTGTAGACCATAATCTCTGCGTATATATAGTCTAATCCTTTAGATTTATCATCTCAACAATTTGAAAAGATTGGGTCGTAAATCTGTTTCTACACAGTGATGTGTCCTATTTGTTTTGTTTGCCCGTTGCACCTGTACAACGTTCTTCACGGCCGATTTGCACCCATGCGGGACGCGTTTTCACGGATCCCTCATAGACTTAAGTCTATAGAGGGATCTGTAAAAAGGGACCAATATAGGACATGTCCTATTTTTTCACGGGCTGTTCAGATGGTCCATGAAAACAACGGCCATCTGAATAGAAAATACATATAAATACATGCAGCCATGTGACGGCCGTTAAAAAAATACGGCCATCACACGGACGATTTCAACGTTCGTCTGAATAAGCCCTTGTGCTAAGGGTGATTTTAGCATACTACAGATACATTTTAGTGTCCAGATTACAGTTGTAACACCTAAAACTTGTGTGGTTGTACTGACTCGAACTTAGATCCCTGAGGATGGCTCACACGCAACAGTTTTAAGAAAACCGACACATTTTTTGTAGTTTTTTGCAGGTAAAAAATACTGTGGCCAGATGTTAGCTGGAATTCAATGGGAAAATATAGAATGCACTAAAACAATGATTTTTATTTAGGCGACTTTTTTGTGTCTCATTTTTTGAGTAAGTTCCGTCCTTTCAAAATCACAGCAAGGCATAACTGTCAATGTGTATTGCATTTATTATAGCGTTTTTGGTGACATTTTTCAGAATATACCATATGTTGCGAAGAGGAAACTTTGCATCACATAATGTTTGAATCACATGATTCTGCGCTAGAAAATATATAAACTTTTTGTGTCAGTATAGTATGTTATTTGCAATGACTTTATTTTTAATGAAAGTACTGTACTGAACGGCTGACCATCTATTGTGTATGGCACTGTCCCGACTCTCTCCCCCAACAGCAGATGTCGGAGGAAAGAAGGGTCGGGTCTGTTGGCTTTCAACATGCCCGATCCTTCTGTCCATTAGTAGTTTCTATTGAAAACACATGCACGCTCGGCCGAGTCAAGCAAGCATGTGTATGGAGGAGTCGGAAGGAACGTATTTTCTGTCGGTCGAACGATTGTTTGGCCAACAGCTATCTAAAGTGTATGGCCAGTCTGTGAGACTGCCTAATGTCACAAAAAAGGTCTTCAGGTTAGCTCTCCCAAGCCTGTTATTAGTGCAAGGAATAGGAACTTCTAAGTCACGTGGGACATTCCTTAAATAATGGAAAAGTAAGCTCCAAGACTGATCATCTTTAAAAAAAAAAAAAAAAGGAAAAGGAGATCCAAGGTGTGTAAAATATCGTAAAAATATATATCATATACAAATAATTAGGTTTGACCACTGCATTTATTACATAGACATGGGTTTTGGAGCCTTTCACGTCAGTAATAAAAGTAGCTAGTTCTTTTTGTTTTGCTTTCAAGCATTCGCAAGTTATCAGCGTGTTTTATGGACCTGGTTCAGAAACAGTCACTTGTGCAAAGGAAACAACTGCTTCCTTATTCTTTATTAAGATTTGAAAGCATGTTTTCATTCCTTATCTAGTGTACACAGCATCCTCTATATTTTTATGAATACTTTTATCTCACTTTTAGACATGGCTTGGCTTTCCATAGTGTACAGAATTCCCCTAACAGTTGCTTATAGCTTTCATGTCATGGTATAGGAGATAGAGAAAAAACACACCATAGATATTGCTCCAATAATGTTGTTACAGGTCAGAGAAGCCCCAAACACTTGGAAAGTCCAGATAAGTTCATGAAAAAATATATTGACGACCCACTAGAACTCTCATCGTTGCTTCCTAAAACAACATAGACCTAGAAAAATGGTTCCTGAGTCACCATTATATGAAGGATCAGAAGTGTAATTTTCTTGTAATAAGCAGTATTTCTAGATAATATGTTCTATCTATTGCAGATAGAAATTGCTCAAGGTCCAGAAAAACAACATCTAGTTTTGGGTATTACTGAAATGACCATTATTATGAAATTATAGGATTTGTGACCAGTAACCAGTAAAGCCCAATTTATGTTATCTCCTCTTGTATAATATTCACTGTGTAGTATATAGATCATTGAATGGGAAGCCATCATTTTGCAAGGCCAATTATGAGGTTTTTGTCATAAGTTCCCATTGAACTACTGGGCCAATTATCAGACAAACGAGCATTCACACAAAGTTCGTTCCCGATTATTGCCCTGTGTAAACAGGGCAACGATCGGCCAATGATCGGACAAGTGCTCGCTCATCGGCTGATTGTATTGTTTATGCTGCATGAAATATTATCATTGTCAGCAGCCCATCTCCCTGTGTAAACAAGGAGATGTGCTGCCGACATGATAGAAATATATTGGGATAAGTGATCGTAGTAACGTTCGCTCGTCCCCATGCATTGCTCCTTGTAAAAGGAGCAAACGAGCGCCAATCAACGAGCAGTCTCATTGATCGGCGCTCGTTTACACGGCCCATGTAAGAAGACCTATACCCACATCTTTGTATCATCTCTGTTGCATATCTTTATGTGAATGCCCTATTGTGTTGGAGGGGGGAAAGATGCAAAGTCCTCAGACCGATGTCTGGCGGGTTACTTAGAGTGAGGGGCGCAGGGAAATCATTGAGACATGGGGGTATTCTCGAGATTGCTTATGGATTGCTGACCATCTCTGCTTCCTGACATGGCGAGACAATGTTTAATACTTTCATTGCTAACAGCAACCACTTGATCCACTACTATGTCTATTACCGTTTTTTAACTCCTTATGTTTTATTGATTTCAGCTTTGATCAGTAATACTAAATTGAGTAGCCAATAATCTGGACTTTCCAATATACATGGCAACGACACATGGGCAGAACACAATGTCATCTAGATGAAAGATTAAAAGGAATCTATTGCACAGGCTGACAGGGGTGGATCAAGGGTATAATGGGCCCCGGGCAGTTCACAAATTGTGGGCCCCCCACCTCAAACTCTGAAGACGCTGTACCGCATATTTGCAGATTTCAGTTTAGGCGGCCACGGATCTGGCACGGTTTTGAATTCGTTGTAAAAGAAGAATGAGCCATACAGAAGAGAAGAAGCAGAATACTGAGACACTAAAGAGGTCAGGAGCTTTAAATTGTTAGTAGTTTCCAGAAAAAAAATCTGCTGTGCGTAAATATAAAGAACCAGTCCCTTGTTTAACCCTTTAAAGTCCAAGTCATTTTTTGTTTTTTTCCATCTTCACTTGCTGCCTTCCTAGAGCCATAACTTTTTTTTATTTTTACGTCAATGGAGTGGTGTGTGAAGGATTATTTTTTGCGGGAGGAGTTGTAGTTTTTATTGGCACCATTTAAAGTACCATATAATGGGTGAATTCGAAAAAACGGATTCCTCCATGGTTTTTTGGGTTTAGTTTTTACTGTATGTATATATTTACCTTATCTTAAGGTAAAACTAGATTTAACATCTACTTTCACCGTAAAGAGGCTCTCTCACCAGATTATAAGTGCCCCTTCTCCTACATATTCTGTAATGTAAATAACAACAGTGGTTTTTCTAAGTCCCACAGTAACTTTACCGAAGTGTCGGGAGTGTGAATAGACATCGCATCCTGGCTGGAGGCGATGTCTGTTCATTCTCAAGACACTTCGGTAAAGTTACTGTGGGAGTAAGTGACAGCAAAGCGTGATCTCGCAAGATCACGCTGTGCTGTGAGTACAGGTGGACATGAATGAAGAGAAGTGTAAGACGCTGATTGGTCAGCGTCATACACTTTTCTTTACAACACCCACTTGGTCAAAAGTTAAAACGCCCAGTTGGGCATTAAGAAACTAATTAGCAAATCTAAAATTGTTCATAACTTGCTCAAAAATGATAGTTTTTCAAAATAAAACCACTATTGTTATCTACATTACAGTGCCTATCAGATTAGGTAGGCGATAGGGCACTTATAATATGGTGACAGAGCCTCTTTAAGATAAGGTAAATATATGCAGCCTCAGAATCAAGCTCAGTACAAATATACAGCCTCAGAACCAAGCTTAGTACATGTATACAGCACCAGAACAAAGCTCAGTACATATATACAGCCCCAGAACAAAGCGCTGTGTATATATATACAGCACCAGAACCAAGCTCGGTACATATATAGAGTGCCAGAACAAAGCTCAATACATAAATATGCAGCCCCAGAACCAAGCTCAGTACATTGTGACAGACCATGTGGAGAGGTTGTGGATGGGGTTTATATTTCCCCAAGATTTCTGTCTTCTGCTATCTGAAAACAACCAGGGACTAAATTCAGCAGAGAATGTGGTTCTCCCTCGGCAATAGGTTTTATCTAAAACCTTTAAAAGGGCCTGGTTGTTGGAGTGGGGAGAGATGGGTGGGTCCCCACTCCATCCTCATAGTCCTGGTCTTGGTCTGTCTAGCTATTAATCAGGGGTCAGGTGTGATAGCCCTTTAAAAAGGCTGCAGTTCAGTCACACTCTCTCTCAGCCTTGGGAGAGGAGCTTGTGAGAGCAAACCAACTGCATTCATAACAGGTTGTATGGTCTGCATGGTTTATGGTGCCAGGCATTAGGCCTGCACTGTGTTAGTTAGGATACCTGACTGTATAGTTAGTGCCGGACAGGCATAGTTTTCTTTTTGTTTGTTTTCTTTTTAGGGTATGTGCACACGGTAGCAGGCTTTTACGTCTGAAATGACAGACTGTTTTCAGGAGAAAACAGCTGCCTCGTTTCAGACGTAATTGCTCCTCCTCGCATTTTGCGAGGCTTCTCTGACAGCCGTAAATTTTGAGCTGTGCTTCATTGAGTTCAATGAAGAACGGCTCAAATTACGTCTGAAAGAAGTGTCCTGCACTTCTTTTGCCGAGGCTGTATTTTTACGCGTCGTCGTTTGACAGCTGTCAAACGACGACGCGTATATGACAGGTTGTCTGCACAGTACGTCGGCAAACCCATTCAAATGAATGGGCAGATGTTTGCCGACGTATTGTAGCCTTATTTTCAGACGTAAAACGAGGCATAATACGCCTCGTTTACGTCTGAAAATAGGTCGTGTGAACCCAGCCTTATTCATGTACAACCTGTAAATAAAACTGGTTGAGGCCAGTAGTACCACATCTTTGCTGTGCAGACTGAAATTTACTGGCGTGTTTGATAACGAGTGCCCGTCTACCCCAGGAGACGACTGTCCCGCTACCTCATTCCCTTACAACATATATACAGCACCAGAACCAAGCTCAGCACTTATATACAGAACTAGAACCAAGCTCAGTACATAAATACAGCCCCAGAACCAAGCTCAGTACATAAATACAGCAACAGAACCAAGCTCAATACATATATACAGCACCAGAATCAAGCTCAGGTTTTAAATACAGCCCCAGAACCAAGCTCAGTACATAAATACAGCACCAGAACCAAGCTCACTACATATATACAGCACTAGAACCAAGCTCAGTACATTAAGGCTGGGTTCACATGACCTATCTTCAGACGTAAACGAGGTGTATTATGCCTCGTTTTACGTCTGAAAATAGGGCTACAATATGTCGGCAAACATCTGCCCATTCATTTGAATGGGTTTGCCGACGTACTGTGCAGACAACCTGTCATTTACGCGTCGTCGTTTGACAGCTGTCAAACGTCGACGCGTAAAAATACAGCCTCGTCAAAAGAAGTGCAGGACACTTCTTTCAGACATAATTTGAGCCGTTCTTCATTGAACTCAATGAAGCACAGCTCAAAATTTACGGCTGTCAGAGAAGCCTCGCAAAATTCGAGGAGGAGAATTTACGTCTGAAACGAGGCAGCTGTTTTCTCCTGAAAACAGTCTGTCTTTTCAGACGTAAATGCCTGCTATCGTGTGCACATACCCACATAGAGCACTAGAACCAACCTTCGTACATAAATACAGCCCCAGAACCAACCTTCGTACATAAATACAGCCCCAGAACCAAGCTCCGTACATAAATACAGCCCGAGAACCAATCTCCGTACATAAATACAGCCAGAGAACCAAGCTCAGTGCATATATACAATGCCAGAACCAAGCTCAGTACATAAATACAGCACCAGAACAAAGCTCATTACATATATACAGCACTATAACAAAGCTCACTACATATATACAGCACTATAACCAAGCTCATTAATATATACAGCACCAGAACAAAGCTCGGTACATATAAACAGCACCAGAACAACTACAGCTCAGTACGGAGATCATTTGCAAATTCAGTTTAACCCTTGCCATATAAGTTTGTACGACATAAAACGACAGCTCCCATTATATCTTGATGGTTAGGGTTGTTTCCAAAAAAGAATGCTACCATCCGTAATCTCGCTGCAGATCATACAGTTACTACAGTACTGATTAGTCACAAGGAGAATAAACATTTATATTGAGTGACTCACAGGTGACACCTCAGATTCTTTTTCGTTCTCTTTCTCTCTTCTTCTCCATCCGGTCCAAACCTCTATGATGACTTCTCCTGGCCACAGCCCATATCTGCAGAGTTTGCCAATCAGATGTCTTCGGCTCCTCACTTTTCCAACATTTCCGCACCTATAAACTAATATAAAATTCTCATGATGCCACACTCTATGCCCCTGAATATAATAGTATCACAAACTACTTCCCTGAATATAATAGCACCGTGCTCTGTCCCGATGAAGTAAATTGTGTTAAACACTGTCAAGTAAAACACCACACACACTAACAATGGCCCCTTGTAGATCGCGCCAGTCACAATCCCCCTTGTAGATCGCGCCAGTCACAATCCCCCTTGTAGATCGCACCAGTCACAATCCCCCTTGTAGATCGCGCCAGTCACAATCCCCCTTGTAGATCGCGCCAGTCACAATCCCCCTTGTAGATCGCGGCAGTCACAATCCCCCTTGTAGATCGCTCCAATCACAATCCCCCTTGTAGATCGCGCCAGTCACAATGCCCTCTGTAGATATCGCCAGTCACAATGCCCCCTGTAGATAGCGCCAGTCACAATGCCCCCTGTAGATAGCGCAAGTCACAATGCCCCCTGTAGATAGAGCCAGTCACAATCCCCCTTGTAGATCGCGCCAGTCACAATGCCCCCTGTAGATAGCGCCAGTCACAATTCCCCCTGTAGATATTGTCCCCTGTAGATATTGTCCCCTGTAGATATTGCCCAGTGTAGATATTGCCCAGTGTAGATAACAACCCTTGTAGATATTGCCCCCAACGCTGCCCACAGAAAAAAAGCAAAACATTCTCACCTGTCCCCATTCCGGCGCCGCCGTCCTCCAGCGACACAGTACTGGTCAGACACCAGGCAGCGTCACCTGGAGTAATGGCGCAGTCGGCGTGATGACATCATCACGCCTCCTGCGTCTTTGTTAAAGCACGAAATGGCGAGGCAGGAACTAATAGTTCCCATCTCGCTAAAGCTATTATCAATTGTATCCTCGCGGATACAATTGGGTGAGAGGTCCCGCTTCACCCCGGTTCTCTGAACCGGCTGTAATTTTAACAACCGGTTTGGGAGAACCGGGGCGAACTGGGCCCCCTTTCAGCCGCAGGACCTGGGCACGTGCCCAGATTGCCCTCATTATAATCTGCACCTGCAGGAAAATTTAACTCAATATGGAAGTCTGCTGCTTTTAACATGGAAGTAGAGCCTTCCTCTGTCATTACCGGAGCTGATCAGGAGATATGTCATGTCTGCTTCAGGGTTTAAATAAAGATATTTAAATTTGTGGTACAAAGCCATATTAAGGCATTTTAGGTTGTAAGTACCCTAAAACAATTGTATTGCTAGGGTGGGGTTCATGGCATTCCCTGCTATTAGCTGTCCCCTGCTTAACAAAGCATGACAAATTGGCTAAGAAAAACGCTAAACATCTATTATTTTCAACGTGCCACAGCAGGATTTGCCCCAGGTTTGTTGGTGACCTGTGCCAAACCTTCTATAGAAGCCCCTTTCCCTCATCGTACACCGTAAAGTGCCGATATAATACAATCATACAGTGCCCAAATAATCCGGCTCAATTAATAAACTAGGAGATATAACCGCGGTCTGTGCAGCTGCCTTTCCATAGATTTCGGCACCAATTGTGGGATCGGGTGCAAACTCTAGGTGCCCAGGGCCAGTGGCACCACCATCACTAGCGACAGGTAATGCGCCATGTGCGACTGCACAGGTTGCACAACACTAAATCTGGGCCCTGGGTGCCTGTCCTCCAGAGCCAAGACCTCCATTGGATGCACCTTTGGGCCCCCATTTATTAGCTGAGCATGCCCCATAACACATGGTTGCCTAAAGCAGAAAACCACTCTAATGAACTGTGACACAAGCAACTTCCTCAAAATGGTCAGTTTTTATAAATATGAAAAAATGAAACAAGGAACCAGAATCTGCTAAGGCTGGGTTCACCCCTGCATTGTGCCATTCCGTTGTTTTGCTACGTCAGAGGAGCAGAACAAGGGAATAACGGAACCAATGGTTTAGTTGCACAACGGATACCGCCGGTTGCCGACGGAACCCATTGACTTTAATAGGTTCAGACGGGGTGTCTGTGATTTTACCGGACACAATAGTGCAGCGTGCTGCGTTATTGTCTCCGGTAATCTCTTCCGGATCTGCCTCAACGCAGATCCGCCTCCAACGGAGCCTGTGACGCAGATGTGAACGAAACCTAACTCAGCTCCTTTACACTGTGGGCTCTATTGGGCTGGGTCCGGTCTCCATTCATCATAGTAGACGTTGTAGAGTAGACAATATTTGTTTTATATTATTTGTCATTTTTTTGCATTTTCTCTTTTTTTTTAATGTATACCACTACCCCTGATTGTAAAGCGCTGCGGAATATGTAGGTGTGATATAAAGATGTAATTGATGATTAATGATAATTAGTCTCAATAGATTCTCAGCCATATAATTCTTTATCAAGTATATTTCATATATGTCAAATGTACAACCATTCCGTCTTGCTTTACATTCGTCTCTAATGCATCAGCAGAATGAAACGAGGCATACAATATCAGTTTTGCACAGACCTCTATTGTGTACAATGCCAGACTCCTCCGCAACTTTCTAATTGAAGATAATGGCTTGCTTGGTTCTCTAAGACCGTACTGTCGTGGGATAGAACTAAAGGCTTTTATAAAGTAACATCTAAATGAAATGAAGGGTGAAAGTCATTTAATTATACTCTACAGAACAAAGTAAGCACCAGTAGAAGTCTACAAGACTAAACATAAAACCTATGATGACTCATCTGTGCTTTGTCTGTTGCATTGGAAAAGGCTTTAGGCTGGGTTCACATGGGTCGGCTATGCTGCGTAAAACTGTGCAGCGTATTTGACCTAGAACCTGTAGCATATTTAGTCTGAAAAACCACACCACGTTGAGGTGCAGTTTCTCGGGCGGTATTTCCGCTGCGGAGAGCAGCGCTAGAAAAAAGAAACGTTCAGAATTTCCCCGGCCGTAACCATGGCGATGCATCCCTCTGACGTCCTGCAGCTCGGCCTCCTGGGACAACATTTCATTCCATGTGCCTGCTGCAGCCTGTGATTGACTGCAGCAGTCACATGGTGACGCAGGAGCAGAGAGTTCTGGGTAAGTATAAGATTTTTATTTTTCCTAGTCCCAATTTTTGCAGTGGAACAGCAGCTTTTCCGCCACAAAAATCGCAAGATCTGCTATTTGTTGTGGGTATTACCTCCCTATTGAATTCAATGGGGAAAACTCGCAACATAAAAACTGGCAGCCAAGTGTACCGTAGGACAAAAATTACCTCTATATCTTTAAATATTTTCTGCAAAAATTCTATTTCAACGTATCATCTGGGCCATTTTTATTTGACCTTCATAAAGATATGTTATTAGCACTCCCTTAATTCAAGGCAAGCAATTGCACTTTGAAATTTAGTAGGCGGAACAGATACAGGCCTTATTGTACCGGATGAAATGTATACTATTATTTAGTGGCAATGATTTACTGCAGGCTGCAAATATATGTGATGGAGGAAGGCAAGACTTTACTACCCAATAAGAATTGATTGATGCAACGTATGATGGACGCTTGAGTGTTTACGGTTACACCAGCCTTTTAAAATGCCTGTCTGACAGGTGTAGAAGAAACAGCCCAATCTGTGCCGTCTGCCAGGACTACCTCACTTAGCACACAACATCATACAGTACACACTACTCGGGGCTATGTCTTTTCAAGTAGAGACAAGCCACAAAAAATCTGGGTGTTGGCTTAAAACAAGTCATGGGAGAGAAATTTTCCTTTAAGTCAATTACTTGTATCATTCTTGAGGCCATCAGTTTAAACACGTATTTCTGCGTTTATACTAGATCCCTGATAAAGAATGGTGCTTGAAAGATTTCATATGTATACAACGGGTATCCTTGGTGACAAAACAGTGGATCAGCTGAAGCATGCCATGTCTATAGATGTTCTAGTGTCATCGTGTAGAGGATCCCGCATGATTATATGGTGTTTAATGGGGAGAACCCTCTTTATATACCTGCAGCAAATGTGATATTAGTGCTGTTTTTTTTTGTCAAATAGTGGCCCAAATATGTCAAGGCTTCTTAGCGGCAGACACTGCAGAGAGTAGATGATATATTCAGATCCATGTATGTCACACTCTAAATGCTAGTAAAGAGCTGGTGGAGAATACTGATATGAGCCACCAGAAGTTCTGCCCCCAGCAATGCAGAAACAATAATGCCTACTGGCCCCTAAACTGGATGAGCAGTTCCCTAGGTAAGCAATTTTTGGGGATTTATTTTTGAATAAATCATGAACAAGGGGCAGCATGGACTTCATATCTTGCTGTTCTGTACAGGCTGCATTTACCACATAGGAAAACTAGACACAGGCCAACATCTTCATGTAGTCGGAATTACTAAGAGTGTACACTAAGAGGGGAGCCATAACAAATGGGGCCTTCCCCAGGGTGCCCAGGCATGCCTCGTATAGAGATCAGCAACTCTGTGGGTGATGTTCAGTAAGGGCAGCGGAATTGATGCAGATTTTCAGTGCAAATTCCGCACTGAAAATCCACAGCAATTTACAGTGCCAGAAGAGGTTTAAATGTAGCAAAAAAATATTTGAGCGGACATGAGGGCATGCTGCAGATTTTCTAATCCGCAGCATGACCATTCTGTTGTCAATTTTCACAGTCGTTTTACAAAGCATAGGGTTAAATCCCCGTTAAAATTACATGCAGATCTCACACTGTAGTAGGAAAGCCCCCAGCGTATACAGGATGTTAAACGTAACCATAGGTATATGTTGGTATACATTCTTTCTGCTATATGGAATACCCTAAAATGGTGGATTAGAGGCAGAGGGGCACAACTGGAGGACACCAGGTAATATTACTCCATGTGCACCATCATATTTAAAATGTTGTCCCAGGACCAGAGGGTCACTTTACTGCAGTAATAATATTTTATGTATTATAATAAATCCAGTCCTTTGTAATATGTTGTGTGTATATATATATATATATATATATATATATATATATATATATATATATATATATATATATATTAATATTTTTTAATTATTATTTTTTTGTATTTATTTTTTTGTTAGATGTTTGATAGAATATAAGACTCTTGTTCTGCCTTGTTTTTTTCTCTTCCTATTTGATTCCATCTGTCTTTGCACTGTGGTATTTCAGAGCAATGTATGGTATGAATAACTAAAATATGTCAAGCACTGCAATGACAAATGTCTGTGAATTAACTATTCATCTGAACAATGTCCCATTTTTGATTCACTGCTAAGATCCCACGCACTTAATGTATTTCTGAGCTCATTAAAAGGGTTGTTAAAAATGCAAACATGAAATGAAAAATCAGAATAGAAGCTCAGCTTGAATGAGCTTTTACCCACAAGTACTTTGCTGAGATTTTCAAAGTCAGTGGCAGAGGCTTACACAAAAGATAGAGGGACCTATAGCGAAAATCAAAATAGGCCCCCCCCCCCCCCATCATGGTGCTGGGTTTTGCCACCCAGGACAGAAGAGCCTTCTGTTTATTTCCCCCTCCACACCCTTTCTATGACTCTTAGGCCAATTATCTATTCCTTTGCTTGCTAACCATGCAGTTCTTCTGAAGAAGCGAGTCCTGCACAGGTTTTCACCACCCACTAGCACAGGGGATAGTCGGCCTCTATGGTATGTACTTACTTGGTCAATGGTATTCAAAAATCTTACAATAAAACCAAGAAATTTATTTAGCAATGATCCACTCTGTCAACTTCCGTTGTCTTTGACCTAATATAGTCTTTTTAGGACCAAATTTAGATAGACGCCCATAAGCTGACTACAAATTTATTCAGTCTATAATTGGAGGAGGAAAGGAGAACGCCAAATTCAGTAATTTCACATAGCTCTATTTTCAAAAAGTTGCATTTTTGTAAAAATAATATACTAGGAAATTGCTGTAGAAGCAATTCCCTAAAAACAAGTCAAAATGTAGTTCTAAATACTGGCATCCCTGCAATGTCTATACCGGAAGTTCTCAGACTTTACATGTTGAGTTGGCAGAAAACTGGTGTGATGAGCAGAATAGCCAAGAGGGCACTGGTGAACAGTTGTAACTGGCGAGGCCATCATCTCCCATTGGACGCAGGGGCCCTTTATGCTAATGAAACTTCTTGCAATTTCATATGAGCTCGTCTACATTTCCCAAACTGCCCTGCTTGGAGATATTTACTATTACCCTAATCAGTTTTGGTAAAATTCTCTTTTTATGCTCTTAGTGTAAATGTCAGTCATTGTACAGCTCATAATATAGTGTAAGCATGTTCTGAGGACATGACATTTAGAAGACACTTGACTCCCCCCCCCCCCCCCCCCGGATCACTATTTGCTGACAGATGGGATAGTAATGATATCTTTGCCTTCTGTCTTCTGGTCCTGTGGGGTTTTACATCCCCTGTAAAATTCTCACAATATAAAAGCTCTATATGGCCCTTAAGGCTACATAATGCGTGTATTGATAGCAAAAGATGGTCCCACGTGAGAGGCGAAGTCTAGTAATAGTGGTACTGAATTGGTAAATGACATGGTGCTCAGGGCTCGTTGCATATGAATGTTATGCAAAATTTATGTAGACATGTCAACATTTCTATTAACACAATGTAACATCCAAAATACAGATTATAGAAATGTTATAGAAAATGTGACTACTTATAAAAGAAGACAAATGAGAAGAGGGTGCTTTGCTCACATCATCCAGACTGATTATTTTGTCAGCTCTTTCTATCCTAAGATGGGGGGTGAGGTGGCATGAACATGCATCTGGAGTGCCAGAGCCACCCTCAGGGCAATACAGGTGGTACTGCTATCAGGGGCCCAGGCAAACAAAGGGCCCAGACTCATCTGTGTGCTGCCACTCACTTGCTACCCATGGGACTTACGAAGATTCATTTACAAAATAAAAGGGCCCTATTTAATAGGTGGCGATGGGTAAACCTGGTGTGTCTAGGGGATGTGTGCTTGTGTGCGTCTAGGGGATGTGTGCTTGTGTGCGTCTAGGGGATGTGTGCTTGTGTGCGTCTAGGGGATGTGTGCTTGTGTGCGTCTAGGGGATGTGTGCTTGTGTGCGTCTAGGGGATGTGTGCTTGTGTGCGTCTAGGGGATGTGTGCTTGTGTGTTTCTAGGGGATGTGTGCTTGTGTGCATTTAGGGGATGTGTGCTTGTGTGTTTCTAGGGGATGTGTGATTGTGTGAGTCTAGGGGATGTGTGATTGGAGTGTGTCTAGGGGATGTGTGCTGGAGTGTGTCTAGGGGATGTGTGCTGGAGTGTGTCTAGGGGATGTGTGCTGGAGTGTGTCTAGGGGATGTGTGCTGGAGTGTGTCTAGGGGATGTGTGCTGGAGTGTGTCTAGGGGATGTGTGCTGGAGTGTGTCTAGGGGATGTGTGCTGGAGTGTGTCTAGGGGATGTGTGCTGGAGTGTGTCTAGGGGATGTGTACTGGAGTGTGTCTAGGGGATGTGTGCTCGAGTGCGTCTAGGGGATGTGTGCTCGAGTGCGTCTAGGGGATGTGTGCTCGTGTGCGTCTAGGGGATGTGTGCTCGTGTGCGTCTAGGAGATGTGTGCTTGTGTGCGTCTAGGGGATGTGTGCTCGTGTGCGTCTAGGAGATGTGTGCTTGTGTGCGTCTAGGGGATGTGTGCTTGTGTGCGTCTAGGGGATGTGTGCTTGTGTGTGTCTAGGGGATGTGTGCCTGTGTGCGTCTAGGGGATGTGTGCCTGTGTGCGTCTAGGGGATGTGTGACTGTGTGCGCCTAGGGGATGTGTGCTTGTGTGCGTCTAGGGGATGTGTGCACGAGTGTCTAGGGGATGTGTGCTTGTGTGCGTCTAAGCGATGTGTGCATTGTGTGTGTTCACGGCTGTGTCTAGTTTAGCATAGCAATGTATGGATCATGGTTATAGATTGAAGCTGTACCAACTATACTGTGAGTGTGTCCATCTTGTCTGTGGGCATACGCTGTACGCCTATCGTCCTGGGCATTCAGAAGTACCATTGAGGGGAGCAATCTGCTATAGATCCCTCCTTACCATGCTGTTTCTGCTGACAGGCACACCCATTAGCCTTCCCTGAAGTTGCTCGCTGTTCCTAGCCACATTGATTCCAGCCATATAATCCAACAGGACCAAAAGGGGATGATAGTGGAATAATTTGTGCATTTTGTTAATACTTTGAGTTACAAAAACATGCCTTTCTTTATACTCAAAATGTCTCCTAAAAGTGGAGGGGCATTTTAAGCCAATTTGAAGTCAATGTCCAGTGTAGTCGGGCTCCATGTACATCCAGGATGTCTCTAATCCACCATTGTCTAGGGAAATTGTGCTCTATACTCATGCCATGTAGAGGTGCTTCACCTATCTCCAGTATAGCGGACCTTCATGTATGTCCATGGTGGCCGGATGATATAGAAATACACCACACATTATTTTTGTGCTGTGTGTTTGGTAGCGGTGTGGTTTGTGCCGGTTAAAATGTGTTTCTGGGGCAGCTGTGTGTTGGCTACAGCATGTGCGTATTAGAAAGCTGTTCTCTGTGTGCTCTTAGGTAGCTGTGCAATTTGTGAGTGCTGGGTAGCTACAGTATGTGCTGTGTGTCTATGTGCTGTGTGTCTATGTGTTGGGTGGCTTTGTTCTTCGTGAATGATCAGTGGCTGTGTGCTGAGTTTTCACCTTGTTGACTTCGCACATTTGCTCAGGTAGTTGAATAAGCATAAAATACTGTACGTGGAGGGGCGTGGCCAGCTATGGGAGAGTGAAGACGTGCTCTCTCCAGCTCCTCTCTTAGCGTTCCCGAAATCGGCTGACATCCGCTCCCAGCTATGGGGAAGAATTCAAAAAAAACGAAGGCAGCAGCCCCTACATGCCCCTCATCGCCCCAGCGCGATATCGGGGATTATTTTGGGCGACAGCCCCAGATGCAGCTGCGGGCTGCGACGCGGGCCGAGGCCGGTGGTCAAGATGGCCGCCCGACCTCTACATCCCCAACGGACCAGTGCACAGGGGTGCCGGAGATGGCAGCAGGACACGTCCACTCACCCTCTGAGGTGCAGATCTTGAAGGTCCCCGGTCCTCTGTCTCCTTCCCGGGCTGTGATGTATCCTGCGGCACGGCCGACAGCGCCTGCCGATCTCCAAGATGGCCGCCGGGACCATGAGGCGTGCGGATGCGGGCCTGCTCTGGAGAGCACGGCCCTCCTCTCAGCTGCTCCGGAAGAGAGTGTGCCAACGCAGAAGGTACCAGACCCAGAGGCACCAGATCCCCGGTCTAGCTGGGAGGCATTAGGGGCCCCTGTAGCGGCGGACGCCGTTCCCCTGTCACAGGACCATGTGGCCTCTCAAGATGGCGGCCGGCTTTCTCCGGAGGGCCTGCGCATGCCAGGACACCACCCTCCCCCGTCACTGCTCTCATGGCCTGCGGGCCCTCTCCTTCCGAGACCCGACAGCGGCCTACTACCATCCCCGGGAGTGAGAGACACCACACCTGCCCTGCCTGCAGTGCTGCAGTTGGAGGAGATAGCTAGGAGGCACAGTGAGTACCGAGGCCCTGAGCCTCCCATCACCCAGCTCACCTCACACGCTGTGGGACTGATAGCTCCAGATCTTCCCCTCCCACCCAGGGACCCTGGGCTGGCGGGGGCCTCTCCCTCTTGGTCCTCTGGCTCCGCATGGCACAGCTTCCCCAATGCCCCAACAACCATAGCCTCGACCCTGCCTATGGGAGCTCCCCAGCACCCTGGGGCTATGCCTGCACTACCTGCAAGTGGCCAAGGTCCTCAATTGCACCCACTCCCGTCGCCTGAAGTGGACACCCCAGCCAGTAGGGGATTAAGTTTTACTGACCCGTCGTCTGGATCTATATGTGAAAATCGGCCGGCGACTCTCTCAGATATCCGCCAGCTTGTTCAATTGTTGCCTACTAGGGCTGATATGACGTCCTTTGCCAGACAGATCGTTGAAGAATGCAAGCTGGAGTTTACACAGTTTCGTGCTGAACTTTCCTCACTTTCTACGAGGGTGGACACTCTTACGCAGGACCGGGTTGCTGATAATGCCACTATTGCAGATATCCAATCCACTATTCAGCAGCACTCAGCTCAGTTGTTCACTTTGCAGCAGCACCTTGATGATATTGAAAACCGTAATAGGAGGAACAACCTACGTGTTCGAGGATTGCCCGAATCTGTTCCTGCGTCTGAGCTGTTTTCGACTCTCTCCACCATCTTCAATACTTTACTAGGCCGTCCGCCGAATACCCATATAGAGATCGACCGGGCACATAGAGCTCTCCGCCCTGTAAGTGTTGATGATCCTCGGCCGAGGGATGTCATCTGCCGAATCCATTTTTACGCAATCAAGGACTCTATCCTCCAAAAAATCCGACGGCAGCCCATCATTCTCCACCAAGGCACGCAGTTGCGTATTTTGCCGGATTTATCTCGACACACGCTGGCGCAAAGAGCTGCTCTCAAACCCCTGCTGGAGGTGCTCCGGAACCGGGACATCATCTACAGGTGGGGCTTCCCGTTTGCCCTGATGGTTCGACAGGAGGGCCGTACCTATACTGTGCGATCCCCGGCCGACCTGCCTGGTTTCTTGCGGGACTTGAACCTTCCTCATGTTGCATTACCGGAGTGGCCCTCGTTGTTATCCTCTGCTGGCGGGGGATCGCGGGGGAGACGCCCGTTCTCTGGGCCCCTAGCTGTGGCGGAGGGTCGTCCTCCGCGTGGACCTCGCAGACGATCTAGACGCCGACAAGAACGTGACCCTACTCCACCCATGGAGACCGCCCGTTCGGCATGATGATCCGGACTGTCGCTCCTGGAATTCCTCCTTTTACTTACTTACTTGATGTCTGATTTCAAGATTGCTTGTTGCTCTGAGTATTACCTTCAGATGCCTTCCAATGTCTTCCTCTCTCGTTATTTAAAGTGTGCAAATGATGTTAAGCTGTTAATACTTATATTATTGTACGCTAGGGAGTGCGGATAACTCTTATGCATAGTTGTCACCTTCCCCCTGTAGGTTTTGGACCGAATTTTTGGTCTTCCGCAATTGTGCGCTTAGTTTGTGCGGCAGTTGTTTTCGTACTGCCTTTTTTGTTTGATTTTATGTCTGTGTTTTTCTCTAATGCTCTGTTCTTTACTCCTAGCTTGTTTCCCTCCTCTGCTTCCCTCCTGGTGATCCTGGACTCCGATCCTTCGTGCGCTACCCGGCATACCTCAGTGAGCCGTTTAGTCTGCATCCATGGCTGACCTTAATATTGCCTCCTTCAACGTGAAGGGGCTGAATGTTCCTGAAAAGCGGGCGCAAATCTTACACCATCTACACAAGCGTAAGGTACACATCGCATGCTTCCAGGAGACACATTTTAAGGAGGGACATGCCCCTACTATCAAGCACAAACACTACACTACGTGGCATTTCAGTAATAATCCCCTTTCCAGATCGTGTGGAGTTGCCATAGCCCTCCACAAGTCTCTCCCCCATCAGGTTGTCAATCTTGTTGTGGATCCCGAGGCGAGATACCTCATCTTAGTGCTTAATATTGGTGGGAGGGAATTCACGGTGATTAACGCTTATGCTCCTAACCAGGGTCAGGTGCCCTTCATTCTTCAACTTATAGAAACCGCCCTTCCGGTGGTCCGGGGGACTGTGGTGCTGTGCGGAGACTTTAACCTTACTCTGGATCCGACGGTGGATAATTCTACTGGTCGTTCTAGTGTTGCATACGGTGCTATTAGGCGGGCGAGGCGAGCTCTCCTACAACTTCAACTGTGTGATGCATGGCGCATTCAACATCCCACGGATAAGGATTATAGTTTTTACTCCCATCCGCATGGCACCTACAGTCGCTTGGATTACATTTTCCTTCAGCAACATGCTCTCCCCTGGGTAGCCTCTACGTCCATTGGCAGTATCCTGTGGTCTGACCATGCCCCGGTATATTGTACTTTACATCTCCCCTTCATCACTAAAGGCCCCTGGACTTGGAGACTGAATGAGTCCCTGCTCCTGGATGGGGTGTGCCATGCTGATTTGCTTCAAACTGTGGAACATTTCACACTTGATCATGCCCAGGATGACACGTCCCCCTTGGTTCGTTGGGAAGCCCTTAAATGCGTTCTCAGGGGGGTCCTCATAAAACACGGGGCGCGCCTTAAAAGAGAAAGGGCCCACTCCCTTAAAATTGCTCTCCAAAAAATTAGCGCTCTTGAACTGGCTCACAAACGTGCGCTGTCTCTTCCGATTTTACGGGAGTTACAGGTTGCCCGACAGGACGCCAGACGGCTGTTGGACTCTGCCCAGCAGCGCGCTCTCCAAGTCTGTCGCAGTAAATTCTACGAGTTTGGCAATAAGAGCGGACGTATGTTGGCCAGAGCTGTAAAAACTAGAATTGCCCAGTCACACATCCCAAATACTAAGGCTCCTTCTGGCCAAGTTGTTCACACGACCCCAGAGATAGCGGAGTGCTTCCATAGCTTTTTCTCTGATCTTTACAACCTTGACCCTCCCACCCCCGCCCCCTCCCATCCGCCGGACCGGGATTCTTTCTCATCCCCCTTCACACCGTTGTCTGGGGAGATAGCTGAGGAACTTGACTCGGACTTCACTTCCTCGGAACTCCTCAGGGTTATAACCGATCTTCCAGGGGGGAAGAGTCCTGGCCCGGATGGCTACACTGCCAAGTTCTACAAGGTGTTGGCGGACCGGTTGCTACCGCTTTTGTTGTTAGCTTTTAACTCTATTTCCCCGGAGGTCCTGTTTCCTCCTAGTTCCACCTTGGCTCATGTCGTAGTGATCCCTAAGCCGGGTAAGGACCCTCAATTATGCTCCAGTTATCGTCCCATCTCCTTGCTAAATGTAGACCTAAAAATGTACGCTAAATTGCTCGCCAATAGATTGAATAAATACCTGCCTGAACTAATCCACCCGGACCAGGTGGGGTTTGTGCCTGGTCGGGAGGCCCGTGACAACACCCTTAAAACCTTCGATATCATTCACCACGCCCAGACTAACCGAATCCCGCTCATGATCCTGTCCCTGGATGCTGAAAAGGCATTTGACAGAATATCGTGGCCTGCCCTTTACCAAACCCTTCGGCATGTGGGAATAGGACCTTCTCTCTTGGCAAAAATTATGGCATTGTATCGCACGCCTTCGGCCCAAATAAAAATAAATGGCTCCCTCTCGGCACCTTTCCCTATTTACAATGGCACACGACAGGGCTGTCCCCTATCCCCCCTGTTGTATGTCCTGGTTATGGAACACCTCATGGCCTCCATTCGGAGCAACACGGATATTAAGGGTATTAACATTGGAGGGAAGGAATACAAGTGCTCGGCATTTGCTGATGACCTATTGGTCTATCTCACAGACCCTCATGTCTCTCTTCCTTCACTGATGTCCGAGTTGTCTCGTTTTGGAACATGGTCTAATTTCAAAATCAATTTCTCTAAGTCTGAGGCGTTAAATGTTTCTCTTCCAGGCCCGTTAGTATCGCTTCTCCAAAGTAATTTCCCCTTTTCATGGCCCTCCAGGGGTATTACATATTTGGGTGCCCGTATAAGTGGGGACCTTACACAATTGTTTACAAATAATTTTATCCCCCTACTGGCCAAGTTTCGCACTGATCTTAATTCCTGGCATAAGACTGAGTTTTCCTGGTTTGGTCGTATCAATATTATTAAGATGTCTCTCCTCCCCCGCTTACTTTATCTCCTGCAGACGATCCCCATCTCTATTCCATCCTCCTATTGGTTGCGGCTTCAGCGATGCTTCGGCTCCTTCATTTGGCCGACTGGTCGTCCACGTCTGAGCCGGGCTCTGCTGACTCGTTCCAGGGGTACGGGTGGGGTTGGTCTGCCGGATTGTCGGCTCTACTATATGGCATCAACTCACGCACGTGTTTTAGATTTTTTTCATAACCGAGAATCAAAACTATGGGTCCGTTTGGCTCAACAACTATGTCCCAGTACCCTATCATCCCTGCCGTGGATCCTGCCCGGGAACAGACCGACTCAAGCCTCCTTTGTTGTTTACCATACCCTCATGGCGTTGAGGTCCTTAGGGCCTGGATGTTCGCTTATAGACCCCCTGGGTCCTTTAACTCCTATCACAGATAATCCAGCCTTTCCTGCTGGTAAGGCTGGTCGCTCCTTCCTAGGCAGGCCGCCCACCGGCCCCATGTATTTTGCTCAGGTCCTCTCCGCTTCCTCTCTTCTCCCCCTAACCTCCATCTGCCCCGATGCCGTGCCCCTCACTCGCCATATATATGAATATGCCCAGTTAAAACATTTTTATGGAACAGTTAACCGACGCGCACACCTTCACAGGTTGTTGACGGACTTTGAGCGCCTATGTGTCTCCTCCCAGCCACCTACCCATACCATATCCACAATATATAAATTACTCCTTTCACAGCGTTCCCAACAACTACCCTCCTTCTGCGGGGCCTGGGAGAGAGAATTACATACTACATTTACTGACGCACAGTGGAAGCGGTGTTTCTCCCTCTCACAAAAAGCCTCTATAGCCATTAGGGCCCAGGAAACTAGTTACAAAATTGTCTCTAGATGGTATAGGGTCCCGGCTGCGCTTCATAAATGGTATCCGTCTGTGCCTGACAATTGTTGGCGTTGTGGTGCTGTAGGAGGTTCTATGTCTCATGTTTGGTGGAGTTGCCCCTTGTTGAGGAGTTTTTGGGATGCGGTGCTTAAATTAATATTGGAGGTTACTGGAGTCTATGTCCCCAACTCTCCGGAAGCAGCTCTTTTATTCATGTTCCCGATGCCAATACACGTTTATAAAAGCTCCCTAACTAGACATCTCCTTCAGGCGGCAAAGTCAGTGATCCCGCGCAGGTGGAAAACGGCCATACCCCCAACATTAGATGAGTGGTTTCGGGAAGTTGCCTTGATACAGCGAATGGAACACTTGGTGGCCCACTCCCCGGCATCTGTGGTAAAATACACGTCTACATGGTCTCCTTGGATAGTGTTTCTTTCTTCTCCTTCCTACCTCACGGCGGTAACCTGAGTCGGCCTATACCCCTGTGAAATGTACTATGGCTTTTGCGCGCTGCTGATTTTCATTCATAATACGCCAGAACTGGAGTCCAGGATCCCCTTGTCCTCTCCCCTCCCTCCTATCCCTCCCTCTCTTGGGGCCTTTTTCTATACTTTCTCTTCCCCGTCTAGGGTAATGTGCCTCTTCTTCTCTGTTTGAATTAAGTGGTCTCGTTGTACATTCTGTTGTTATGCCTCTAGGATTACTCATGCTACTGTTGTATACCGACCATTCTTTTTCATGTTGAGATGTGTTGCACATTATTGATTTTCCTTTTGGTGTTTTGTTTGTTTTTTCTTTGGTCCACTGACCTTGTTTGTTTTTATTTAAGGTGTGGAGGCCTTCCCTCCACTATGTTTTGTAAATTTTGTGTTCTGAAACTCAATAAAAATTTTGAATAAGAAAAAAAAAAAATACTGTACGTGGTGTGCAACGTAATCCGCTCCACTGAAAGTTTCATAAAGGAGTCCAACACTGGATGCTGTCCGCTGCCTCCTCACAGGTTAATTGTTGGTGTCTACGAGGATACCAGCAGTTTGCTGCAAGCCACATGTTATAAATCGATCAAAGGGGATGAAAATACTTGCATATTACATATTACAGAAGTGGAGCATTTTAAGCTGTCATGGTGTGAATATGTTAAATGTGGTCAGGCTCCATGTACATGCAGTTTGCTTCCACTCCATTGCTCGGGTCCATGGTCATGCAAGGCTGTCAGGTCCATAGTAGCTAAGTTCTGGGTATGACTGGGGTGGCTGTACACCATGTGTATCCAGGGTGGCTGCAATAAATGTACATCCAAAATGGCTGGATGATCTCCACCCTATGTCTTGAAGTTCCTGATGGCAGATGGAACTGAGAGTAAAACATTATAGTGCTTACTTGATAACAGCAATTTGCTACTAGTACCAGAGAAATTGGGAATGACCGCAAAATGTCTTCTTCCTATATATTATAAAATGGCCTTTTTTTTTTATATATTTCCCCAGATTTTGGACGAAAGCTGATGAGAAGTGGAGATTCATGTTTTTTTGTTCATGTGTTTTGTGCTTTTGGTGTTTAGCCCTGCTGTGCACTGTGAGTGCAGGACAGCAGTGCACTGTGAGTTTAGGATAGCAGAGCACTGTGAGTTTAGGATAGCAGTGCACTGTGAGTTTAGGATAGCAGAGCACTGTGAGTGCAGGACAGCATTGCACTGTGAGTTTAGGATAGCAGAGCACTGTGAGTTTAGGATAGCAGTGCACTGTGAGTTTAGGATAGCAGAGCACTGTGAGTGCAGGACAGCAGTGCACTGTGAGTTTAGGATAGCAATGCGCTGAGAGCGCAAGGTAGCAGAGCGCTGTGTGTAGGGTAGCCGTGCGCTGTGAGTGCAGGATAGCAGTACGCTGAGAGTGCAGGGTAGAACTGTGTGTTGTGAGTGCAGGGTAGCAGAGGGCTGTGTGTAGTGTAGCAGAGCTTTGTGTGTAGGGTAGTAGTATGCTGAGAGTGCAGGGTAGCACTGTGTGTTGTGAGTGCAGGGTAGCAGAAGCCTTAGGTTATGTTCACATGGAGTGTTTTCAGCTGTTTTTCGGGCCGTAAACGTCCTGAAAAACGGCTGAAAAATCGGAAGCACAACGCCTCCAAATATCTGCCCATCGATTTCAATGGGAAAAACGGTGTTCTGTTCTGATGGGGCGTTTTTTATGCGGCTGTTTTTCAAAACGGTCGCGTAAAAAAACGGCCGCGAAAAAGAAGTGCATGTTACTTCTTCAGCTGTTTTTGGAGCTGTTTTTCATAGACTCTATAGAAAAACAGCTCCAAAAACGGCCGTGAAAAACGCGAGTATGATTAAAAAACGTCTGAAAATCAAGAGCTGTTTTCCCTTTGAATACAGCTTCGTATTTTGAGATGTTTTTTATTTTGTGTGTGCACATACCCCAAGTCACAAAACTAAACCAAAAGTAGCATGCCTTCTCTATTAGAAAATGTAACATTTGACTAATTTGTTGCAAAGTCAAAGAAACAAAAAACACAAATAAAAAATGAGAATGTCAATATTGAGACAATGTGTTTTTATAATGATGATGATGCTGGTAGCTATGGTAGTAATCTCACCCATGTTTCTTAGGCCCTATTCACACGAACGTATTATACATCCATGCTACGCGCGTGATTTTCACGCGCGTCGCACGGACCTATGTTAGTGAATGGGGCCATTCAGACTGTCAGTGATTTCCACGCAGCGTATGTGCGCTGCGTGAAACTCACAACATGTCCTATATCTGACCGTGTTTCGCGCAGCACGCACCCATTGAAGTTAATGGGTGCGTGCAAATCTCGCACGGCACACAGAAGCACTTCCGGGTGCCGCCGTGATGCGCACTACAGTAGTAAAATAAATGAATGAAAACAGAAAAGCACCTCGTGCTTTTCTGTTTGTAAACATAAAAACAGAGTGTCAGGGCAGATTCAGACGAACGTTGCGTTTTTGCGCGCGCAAACAACGCAGCGTTTTGCGCGCGCAAAAACCATTTGACAGCTGCGTGTGTCATCCGTGTATGATGCGCGGCTGCGTGATTTTCGCCCAGCCGCCATCATAGAGATGAGGCTAGTCGACGCCCGTCACTGTCCAAGGTGCTGAAAGAGCTAACTGATCGGCAGTAACTCTTTCAGCACCCTCGACAGTGAATGCCGAACACAATATCGAGAAACCTGTTAAAAAAAAAGAAAAAGTTCGTACTTACCGAGAACTTCCCTCCCGGCCGTTGCCTTGGTGACGCGCCTCTCTTGACATCGGGCCCCACCTCCCTGGATGACGCGGCAGTCCATGTGACCGCTGCAGCCTGTGCTTGGCTTGTGATTGGCTGCAGCTGTCACTTGGACTGAATTGTCATCCCGGGAGGTCAGACTGGAGGAAGAAGCCGGGAGTTATCGGTAAGTCAGAACTTCGTTTTTTTTTACAGGTTCATGTTTATTGGGATCGGTAGTCACTGTCCATTGTGCTGAAACAGTTTAACTCTTTCAGCACCCTGGACAGTGACTATCTCCTGACGTCGCGTACCGGGTTCGGCCAAAACGAGTTCGGTTCGATTGTCCGGGTTCGCTCATCTCAAAGACACTCCATTTGGATGTTTGGAAAGAGAAAAGCACGTGGTGCTTTTCTGGTTACATTCATCCTTTTGACAGCTGGTGCGCAGTCTTCCGTGCGACCTGCGTGGTTTTCACGCACCCATTGATTTCAATGGGTGCGTGATGCGCGAAATACGCGGAGATATTGAACCTGTCGCGTTTTGTACGCAGCGAACAAACGCTGCGCACAAATCACGCACGGTTTGAACTGCCCCATTGACTTCTATAGGGCTGTGCGTGGCGCGCAAAAAATACGCGGCCTGCACGCACGAAAATCACGCTCGTGTGAATACCCCCTCATAATGATGCCGGCTGCGCGAAAATCACGCAGCCACGCACCATATGCTGATGACACACGGAGCTTTTGTGCGCGCAAAACGCAGCATTTTTTGTGCACGAAAAACAGACACGTCCGTGTGAATAAGGCCTTAATGTGACTCAGGAATTCTGACATATATTTGTTTGTCTGGAAAGTCTAAGTCCCTGTTCACACAGTTTTTTGACACGTTTTGTAACGTCCAAAAATGCCTCCCATTGATTTCAATGGGAGGCGAAGTCGATTTTTTCCCGCAAGCGGAAAAAAACGCTTGCGGGAAAAAGAAGCGACATGCCCTATCTTGTGTCATTTAGGTCTCTGACCTCCCATGAACATCAATGGGAGGCAGAGAAAGCATATTTCGCTGCGTTTTTGCCCGTGGCACTCAATGGGCGCGAGCGAAAAACGCAGCAAACGGCGTGCAGGCAGATCAAAATCTGCCTCAAAATTCCAAACGGAGTATTGAGGCATAAATTTCTGCCAGCAAAAAACTGTGTGAACAGGGCCTAAATCCACCAGATTGTGGGGGCCCACTCAGATGTGTTTCGTCCCCCCCCCCCCGTACTAAACCCCTAGCTACGCCTCTGCTGCGGAAAACAGAGCAGGAAAAATTGCCTTCACTAACTTTGCCATAGATACACGTCTATCGTCTCAGTGCAGCTCGCCCTGCTTTGATGACACTGCAGCCCATGTGACCGCCACAACCTGTTATTGGCTGCAGCAGTCACATGGAATGAAACGTCACCGCAGGAGGCCAGCAGCACAGAGAACAGCCAGGGGAACAAGGAACCGTCGCTATGACAATGCCAGCAAAGTAAGTATTGACTGTCCAGTCCCTAAAAATTTATGGCCTAACCCCAGGATAGGCCATCAATGGCTGATGGGTCGGGGTCCGACTCCTTCAACCCCCGCCGATCAGCGAGTTTTACTTCTCCTTCATTTCTACTTGCTCACTGTGAATCGTCGACATGCACTTAGCAGCGATTCACAGGCATTGCAGCTTTCTTCTCCCCTTCACTTCCATGGGAGAAGGTTCCTCTACCTGTGAATCGCCGCTACATGTGCGTCGGAAATTCACAGTGAGCAAGTACAAACAGCTGATCAGTGGGGTCCCGGGAGTCAGACCCCAACTCATCAGCTATTGATGGCTTATCCTGAGGATAGACCATCAATTTTTTTAGTTAAACAAGATTTTTGTGGTTGAATTACAGCTTTTCTGCCACAAAAATCACATCTGCTATTTATTTTGCGTCTTTTACCTCCCAAGTGAATTCAATGGGGAAAAAACGCAACAAAAGTGCAACGATTCCGCAGTGTAAATCGACATGATGCGGCTTAAAGAACCGCTCCGCATGTCAATTTATGAACATTTTCTCAGCTGATTTTTTTCCGCTGCGTGTGGATGAGATTTGTTGAAATCTCATCCACTTTGCTGCTACGGTAATAAGCTGCAGATTATCTGCAATGAAATCCGTTGCGGAAAATCCGCAGCTAATCCGCTCAGTGTGCACATATCCAAATTAGGATTTCAGGCACTTAGTAAAGAAACCTAGAAGCTAAATGGAAAACTGTCGAGTAAATGTTCCACTTCCCATGTCGTATCACATGAATGTGTCATTCACAGCTCGCATTCCTGCTGCCAATATCAACCAAATAGTATTTAGCAAAGGTAAACTGTGTTTTAGGCAGGAGCACTGAGCTTCCTTTAACACCACACAAGTATCAGTGCTGAAAGCAATGTATATATCACCTCTTACTAGAATTACTCTATTCTCAATACATGGTTGACCTAATAGGAGCAATGTCATTTCTGCATAATTATGAGCCTTCACAGGCTGGCTGGCGGCTTTATGACTTTTCAGCCATATTAATGTTTTCCTATCTGCTCATATTTTATTGAAAGGTCGTCCAAGATGGAAAGCGATATGTTAACAAGAAATGCGTCTTCAAGTTTTAAAGAGAAAGTGTCTGACATAGCAAAATAATGAAACCAATAAGGGTACGTTCACACGCAGTAGCAAAATATGTCTGAAATTGCTTAAAGAGGCTCTGTCACCAGATTTTGCAACCCCTATCTCCTATTGCAGCAGATCGGCGCTGCAATGTAGATAAGAGTAACGTTTTTATTTTTAAAAAACAAGCATTTTTGGCAAAGTTATGACCATTTTTGTATTTATGTAAATGAGGCTTGCTAAAGTCCAACTGGGCGTGTTTAAAGTAAGTGTATGTTCACACGGCCTATTTACGGACGTAATTCGGGCGTTTTTGCCCCGAATTACGTCTGAAAATAGCGCCTCAATAGCGCTGACAAACATCTGCCCATTGAAAGCAATGGGCAGACGTTTGTCTGTTCACACGAGGCGTATATTTACGCGCCGCTGTCAAATGACGGCGCGTAAATAGACGCCCGCGTCAAAGAAGTGACCTGTCACTTCTTTGGCCGTAATTGGAGCCGTTATTCATTGACTCCAATGAATAGCAGCGCTAATTACGGCCGTAATGGACGCGGCGTTCAAGCGCCTGCACATGCCGGTACGGCTGAAATTACGGGGATGTTTTCAGGCTGAAACATCCCCGTAATTTCAGCCGTAACGGACGCCCTCGTGTGAACATACCCTAAAAGTACAACTGGGCGTGTATTGTGTTCGTTACATCTGGGCGTTTTTACTTCTTTTACTAGCTGGGCGTTGTGTATAGAAGTATCATCCACTTCTCTTCAGAACGCCCAGCTTCTGGCAGTGCAGACACACAGCGTGTTCTCGAGAGATCACGCTGTGATGTCACTCACTTCCTGCCCCAGGTCCTGCATCGTGTCGGACGTGCGAGGACACATCGGCACCAGAGGCTAGAGTTGATTCTGCAGCAGCATCAACGTTTGCAGGTAAGTAGCTACATCGACTTACCTGCAAACGCTGATGCTGCTGCAGAATCATCTGTAGCCTCTGGTGCCGATGTGTCCTCGCACGTCCGACACGATGCAGGACCTGGGGCAGGAAGTGAGTGACATCACAGCGTGATCTCTCGAGAACACGCTGTGTGTCTGCACTGCCAGAAGCTGGGTGTTAACGAACAGAAGTGGATGATGCTGATTCGTCAGCATCATACACTCCCATTCCTAACGCCCAGCTAGTAAAAGAAGTAAAAACGCCCCGATGTACGCACATAATACACGCCCAGTTGGGCTTTTACTTTAAACACGCCCAGTTGTACTTTTGCA
Organism: Rhinoderma darwinii; assembly: GCF_050947455.1. NCBI lineage: Eukaryota > Metazoa > Chordata > Amphibia > Anura > Rhinodermatidae > Rhinoderma > Rhinoderma darwinii. The sequence goes on from NC_134692.1 coordinate 32,874,941, forward strand.
AGCCTCATTTGCATAAATACAAAAATGGTCATAACTTGGCCAAAAATGCTCGTTTTTAAAAAATAAAAACGTTACTCTTATCTCCATTGCAGCGCCTATCTGCTGCTATAGCAGATAGGGGTTGCAAAATCTGGTGACAGAGCCTCTTTAACGCATCTGTCACCCATAGGCTATAATGGAATTTATTTAACAGATACATCATGAAAAGTGATTGAAAAATCCATGATAAATATGTTAAACGGATGCCTGTGACGTATACCATACAGTGGCATACATCACCCATAGGCTACCAAGCGGTATATATTGTTTTGCTGGATGCATAATTAACTAAGCTATTCCAGCCAGCAAAAAATATGGTATAAACTATATATACCACCCGACGGAGGTCAGAAGAACACTCGGTATAATGGAAGCCTATGATTACATTTGACGTATGCTAGTCGACTTTGCTTTCGATACAACTGTATGCAAAAAAAAAAAGTTTATACTGCGTGGCATACGTTTTGTTTTTTAGAATGGCAGTCAGTGGCAGATAAATGCACAGTTACATACCTTAGGCCCATAAATTTAGTGTATAGGTTGGGAGCATTTTCTGATTTATATGCCAAATGGTGGGAAAAACAAGTGCCCCTAAGCAGAACAAAATTAACAAATTTCATGCTGATAGTTTGTTAGAAAAAGACATAACAGTCGGTGTCCCCTAATTATACGATTGGCTCTGCATACAAATATTTTGTCGCTGTACAAAAGTCATGTGACCACAATCTGCCTCATTTATGAAAATGAGTACAAATAAGAGCTGGAGGTCTTGTCCACAGCAACCAATCAGATTTCAGCTTTTACTTTTACACAGCAGATCTGCCCGATTCTACAGCACGTTACTATATGGATTGTGCACGTGATTCTGGATCAGATCTAGAGCTTTGCAGTAATATAAACCTGATCGCAGCAGTTTGGTGCCTCCCGCATCCCATCTGCATGTTGCACAGAATCCTCTAAAATCAGTATTTCTGGTTAGATACGTGTCTACCCTCCAACATGACTACTCTGTCCCATTCACAGTAGTAGGTCATGGGTACAGCAATCGCACCTCTGTGTGAGAAGGGCTGAGCCGCCAGCAGACTGGCTATCTGAGGAATCACACCACACAGCAAGTTTTCTTCAACACCCGGACTCACCGTTTTATATACAGCACCTTAGTTTTTATCCAGTGTGTTATAACAATGTCTTACCAAATACAACTTTTACCCCTTATAATCTGGCCTATTTTTGGCCTTAAAGGGGTTGTCCACTTTCTGAAAACTGAAGACCTATCCACCGGATAGGTCATCAGTATATGATCGGTGCATGTCCGACATGCAGACCCCGCACCGATTCGCAACTCCGGCTGCCTCCGTGCGCCGGATGTTTGAAACGGGATGCAGTAGTTGGAGCCGGAAGCAGACAACTGCTTCGACCACTGCATAGCAGCCGTTCGGCAGAACTGCAGCTCTGCTCCTATTCACTTGAATAAGTTGAATAGGAGCAGTGCTGCAATACTGCAGCTCGGCCGCTATTCTTTGACCAAAGCCATCTGCTTCCGGGTAAAATCGTCCGGCGCTTGGAGGCAGCCGGAGTGGCGGATCGGTGCGGGGTCTGGGTGGATAGGTCATCAGTTGTCAGAAAGTTGAAAACCCCTTTAAGGACAAAGACCAAACGTTTTTTGTTGTTTTTTTTGTTTGTTTTTTCATCGGCGCATGGTAGCACAAACCCCACAATACTCAATCAAAATGAAATAAAACATGACAACAGTTTCTTTGGATAAAAATGGCCACGGTGTTTATTAAGGGTAACCTAAGATAAAATAATTCGAAGAGAATAACCATAAATAATCGAATAAATAATAAAATATAAATATTTTGACCAATAAAAACCAAGTCCGCCCAGCATTAGCTGGGTGACAAACCCCTCTAACAAACAACGTGACGTGAAGGAATTTAAGAACAATAGGGCGGGAGGGTGGGCGACGGTCCAATCTTCAAAAACTGGCTGCTTGACCACGATGAACTGCTCCTTTTATGTCCAATTTTCCCGCCTTTAGGATTTTATCAATGACCAATCAGCTGGCCTTCCACAAAACTGCCTGGAGATAGAATCTGCCAGAACCTGCTCATGCAATTGCACAGCTGACCTAGGTCCAATCAGCTGGGACCAACTCCAAACTGCCCAGAGACAGAAACATCTGGAAACCGGCTCGTGCCACCAGCACAGCTTACCCGGGGGACACCACGATGGTAAGTACCATTCTAATATAAAATAACAAATGGAGAAAAGAGGGAAAGGGGGAGAGAAAAACATACCAAGCAAAAAAACATATTTTATTAACAACTTATGGGGGGCCGTGCGACCATGTGTCCCCCAGGCAATAGCCTGGGGGGCCCCTGACATTCTAAGAGCCATAACTCATTGGGGGAGATTCATGAAAGCGATCTAACAGAAAAACTTTCTTTGTTGCCCATAGCAACCAATCACAGCGCAGCTTTTATTTCCCATAGTGCTCTTGAAAAAGTAAAGCTGCGCTGGGGACTGGTTGCTATGGGCAACAAAGACAGTTTTCATGAATCTTCCCCTTTATTTTTCAGTGGACGTAGTCGTATATCGACTTTATTCTACAGGTCGTTACGTTTGCGATGATTTTAAATGTGTATTTTTTTATTTAGGGGGAGACTTTTTTTTCTTTACTAAACTTTATTAAACTTGATTTTATTTATTTTTTGTCATTCTAGGGGACTTGAAGCTGGGTTCATTTGATGGCTTACCTAGTGATTTGGAAGTGTCTGTCAGTGTTAGGGTATGAACATACCACACAAACGTAAAATACGTCTGAAATTCCGGAGCTATTTTCAGGCGAAAACAGCTCCTGAATTTCAGATGTTTTTGCAAGTGCACTCGTTTTTCGCGGCGTCCATTACGTACGTAATTGGAGCTGTTTTTCAATGGAGTCAATGAAAAAGGCTCCAACTACGTCCCAAGAAGTGACATGCACTTCTTTGAGGTGGCCATCATTTTACGCGCCGTCTTTTGACAGCGGCGCGTAAAAAAAAGCCCGTCTGCACAGAACACCGTAAGACCCATTGAAATCAATGGGCAGATGTTTGCCGACAGTTTGGAGCTGTTTTAACGGCCGTAATTCCAGGCGAAAAACACCTGAATTACGTCCGTAAATAGGGCGTGTGAACATACCCTTAGGGTATGTTCACACGGCCTATTTTCGGTAGTTTTTCGGGCCGTAAACGCCCCAAAAACGTCTGGAAAATCGGAAACAGAATGCCTCCAAACATCTGCCCATTGATTGCAGTGGGAAAAACGGCGTTCTGTTGCGATGGGCCGTTTTTACGTGGCCGTTTTGACTCTATGGCAAACCGCTCCAAAAACGGGCGTAAAATAATTCAGCGAAAAACGGCGTGAAAATCGCTAGTGGCTTAAAAACCATCTGAAAATCAGGAGCTGTTTTCCCTTGAAAACAGATCCGTATGTTCAAATGTTTTTGAGTTTGCGTGTGAACATACCCTTAGACCCTTTTCACACAGAGTTTTTGCAGGCAGAATGAATCTGCCTAATTTTGAGGCAGATTTTGACCTGCCTGCGCTTTTTTGACGCTGTTTTCACAAAGTTTTTCGCCCACGGTCATTAAAGCTCATGCAAGGACCAAGGGCAAAAAAACGCTGCAAAAAAGCTCAGAAACTAGCGGCGTGTGTTTTTTCTGCCTCCCATTTATTTTAGTGGGAGGTCACAGGCAGAACCGACAAGAAGGGACATGTCGCTTTTTTCCCCCACGAGCGGCTAAAAGCCACCCGGGGGGAAAAAATGCCTCTGTCTCTCATTGAAGTCAATGGGGGGCGATTTCGGTGTTTTTTAGGCGTTAAGACACTGTTTCCACGCGGTTTCCACATCAAAATTAGTGCCAAAAAACTGGGCCTTACACTGACAGCCTTTCCTATGGGAGACCTGGGGGCTTTTGTTAGGATCTTAGCTGCCATGGAAACCCATCAGCCGATGGACATACAGAGGGGGCCCCCTTCCTGTGTCAGGCTCCTTAGATGCTGCGGGCACTATTGATTGCAGCACCTAAGGGGTTAAACAACCGGGATCAGAGGTTCTCTAGGTAAGACGTAATTTATGATGCACGTTTACATCATGGTGCCTTGGGGAGTTAAAGGACTAGGAATGGTATGGCACATCGCTAGCACATGCCATAACATTCTGATCGGTGTAGGTCCAACCTCTGGGACCCCCGCAAATGCAGAAAATGAAGGGACTGGGGTCCCTTTGGCTTTTTTTTTTGGCTCCCAGCCATCCACAGTGCAGGGAACTGCCACAGAGCTCCATTCAGGTAAAAACCAAGAGACTTGATATATATACCAGTGAAAGTGAAATATGTAGCTGTATAATGTGAGCAGAGTCATAGACGTGTGTAACATTTGTGAGATGAATGTTGTACAGGATGTGACTAATGCCAAGTGATTATCATATGGGTTGTTCCTACAGCAGGATCGTACAAATGCATCCTGGACATGAATAGAGACTTGAAATCATAATAGGTCACATATGAAGAAAGTCTAAGGTCAATGTAAAATAATTTGTTCTGCTATCACGGAAATCACTGCAATATCCTATTTTTTTTTCCTTCTTTGCCACTGAACCTCATTGTCATGCTAGTTTAGGTTGTGGTCACAAAAAGTTCAATTGGCAATTTGGCACATACACTATTCACATTAGTTTCAAGCAGTAGCGTTATCCATGCGGTAGCAAACATCACAATAGATCATGGTGATGCTCAGCGCAAAATCATATAAGGATGTCAGGGGCGCACGCAGGGGGGGGGGGGGGTACCCAGTTCCTTTTTTTTTTTAAACGCAGAATGTTTTAGGTAGGATTTTTTCTTTTCTAGCATTTTTCTATAGGCTTCTCTATAGGACTGCAAAAACGTCTGTACAAAATGACACTAAAGAAACCACCATAAGTGAATGTAAAAAAAAGGGCAAAAAAAATACACACTTAAAGAGGCTCTGTCACCAGATTTTGCAGCCCCTATCTGCTATTGCAGCAGATCGGCGCTGCAATGTAGATTACAGTAACGTTTTTATTTTAAAAAAACGAGCATTTTTGGCCAAGTTATGGCCATTTTTGTATTTATGCAAATGAGGCTTGCAAAAGTACAACTGGGCGTGTTGAAAAGTAAAAGTACAACTGGGCGTGTTGAAAAGTAAAAGTACAACTGGGCGTGTATTATGCGCGTACATCGGGGCGTGTTTACTACTTTTACTAGCTGGGCGCTCTGAAGAGAAGTAACATCCTCTTCTCTTCACAACGCCCAGCTTCTGGCAGTGCAGATCTGTGACGTCACTCACAGGTCCTGCATCGTGTTGGCCACATCGGCACCAGAGGCTACAGTTGATTCTGCAGCAGCATCAGCGTTTGCAGGTAAGTAGCTACATCGACTTACCTGCAAACGCTGATGCTGCTGCAGAATCAACTGTAGCCTCTGGTGCCGGTGTCCTCGCTCGTCTGACACGATGCAGGACCTGTGAGTGACGTCACAGATCTGCACTGCCAGAAGCTGGGCGTTCTGAAGAGAAGTGGATGATACTTCTCATCAGAACGCCCAGCTAGTAAAAGTAGTAAACACGCCCCGATGTACGCACATAATACACGCCCAGTTGTACTTTTACTTTTCAACACGCCCAGTTGGACTTTTGCAAGCCTCATTTGCATAAATACAAAAATGGTCATAACTTGGCCAAAAATGCTGTAATCTACATTGCATCGCCTATCTGCTGCAATAGCAGATAGGGGTTGCAAAATCTGGTGACAGAGCCTCTTTAAGTCATTTTTTACATGCGTTTTAAAACACTGGGGGAAAAAAGTGTGTGAAGGAGGTCTTAAAGGGACACGATCTAAAGGGGGAAAAAATTAAAGCAAATATAAATCTGTCCGCAAACTTCTTAAATAAAATATAACACAAAGAAGAGAGGGACCGGTCTCCTTCTAAAACCCTGCATCTGGATTGGACAATAATAAGAGGGCGAACAGACCAGTCATGAGGGTTCCTGATGCAGCAACCTATTTTACAGCCAGAGATTGGTCTGATTTGATGTCAATGAGATGAAGAGGGAAACGCAATTTTCACAGACTGTTTAGATTATGGAAAGGTACAGGGAATACGTACCAAAGAAACAGTCAATGCAGCTGCTATGGGTCCTGGTGGAAGGGGCACCCTGCCATGAGCGACCTGTCCTAAAAGGTACTGGAAAATGTACTTTAGTCATAAAAATAGGATGGGGGGCACCAGAACCTCATCTTGTGGGTGATTAGGGGTGTGGTGGTATCAAGCAGTGTCTGAAAGAGGCCTAGTTTTATCATTGATATGGGGCCCCTAGTTCTTTATGTACACAACTGTTTAGAGGAGGAGGATATTATGATGTTTTTACATTTAGTGTCCCCTTAAAGGGAAGGTGTCCTGTTTTGTTTTTTAAGTTTTTATCATATTGCTTTTAATATAATATTTTCAAGATTTTTATTTAATTGTGTTCTCATGTTTTACTTTTTAATGTATTCTTACTTTTACTTCTCTATGGGGGCTGACATTTTTTTTTTCATCTCTGTATGTGTCGATTAACGGCACATACAACCCCATAGAGAATGCGTACGGGAGCCGTTCCATTCTCAGTTGCGTGCGCCGTCTGTGTGGGAACGGCACATGCGCCGCTCCCACACAGACGAAAACAAAGCTCGTTCGTAGAGCAAAATCAGGCGATATTTTCATGTGGACCGGAAGCCTCTGCCGGACAGTAAGATGACGACTTCCAGCCGCGGCTTCCAGCCATATGTTCAACGAAGCGAAGGCGCAAGGAAGAAGAGTGTAGACCAGCGGAGGCGGCGGCAGGAGCAGGTAATTTATGCTCGTGTATGATGTGTGTATTATGTTCGTGTATGATGTGTGTATTATATTCGTGTATGTTCGTGTATGATGTGTGTATTATATTCGTGAATGTTCGTATATGATGTGTGTATTATATTCGTGTATGTTCGTGTGATACTGTCTGCTGAGCCCTGTATCTAATCGTCCTAGCACTGTGCAGACGCTCAGAAAATGGCGGCACACAGTGTAGTAGGTTTGAAGACATTGAAACCCTTCCTTCTCCTGGCACTAGCCAGAAGAAGGCAGGGGGTATTGTGTGAGGACACTAGAGCGAGTGTGTCCACCCCAACTTTGCAGCATAAATCAATGAGGTTGCTTTACCACACTGACCATGCTGCAATTTTATAACATGGAAATGTTATAAATTAGAATTAGAATCTAATTTATAATATTTCCTGACTTGTGAAAAAATAAAAAAAAATAAAACAATGTGTAATCACTTAAATACTAATTGTTTAACTGAAATTTTTTTTATAATTTCTAGCGACACATTCCCTTTAAAGCTGCCGTAGATAGGCAGATACCAGCGCAACCAGTAACAAGCATTTACATCCATAATCTGTAAATAACTAAATAATGGTTTCCAGACAATGAATGTCCTTTACATTTTTTGGACCATTTTAGTGTCCTAATGTATTTCTTTTTCTGCACAAGGTCATTATTGTGAACTCAAACTATGAACACCATTTAGCCTTAACATTAAAACCACTGATAGGTGAAGTGATTATCTTGTTACAATGGAGCCTGACAAAAAGTGAGGATATATGAGGCAGCATCAGTCAGTTCTTGAAGTTGATGAAAGCAAGAAAAATGGGCAAGCATAAGGACCTGAGGGCCAAATTGTGATGACTAGACGACTGGATCCTTTAATGGCAGTGGTCTCTTTCAGCAGGATAATGCGCCCTGCCACCATGCCACACTGCCAAAATTGTTCAGGAATGGGCTGAGGAGCATAACAAAGAGTTCAAGATGGCCTCCAAATTCCCCAGATCTTAATCTGATCAAGTATCTGTGGGATGTGCTGGAAAAACAAGTCTGATCTATGGAGGCCCCATCTCGCACCTTACAGGTCTTAAAAGATCTGCTGCTATCGTCTTGATGCCAGATACCACAGGACACCATCAGAGATCTTGTGGAGTCCATGCCTCGATGGGTCAGAGCTGTTTTGACCTTCACAAAATTAGGCAAGTGGTTTTAAGAGTGTAATCACACAGTGCGGTTTTGCCGCGGTTTACGTGTTAACTGCAAAATCGCAGCAAATCATGGTAAAACTGCAATAGTTTTTTTCAGTGAGGTTTTCGCCAAAACCGCACCGTGTGATTACACCCTAATGTTATGGCTGAATGGTGTAAATGGTGATCTGTTAATAACTTCCTATATGAGAAATGCAAGGATCATAGTCCATACACTTTATGGCAGGAAAAGCATAGAGTAAGATCTTCGTACTTTATTTATACAGAAGTTCTTCTGATAGTGAAAAAAATAGATTGTTATAAGGAGGGAGTGTTTTTCCCCATTAATCCCTCTATTCTATAAGATTTAAATGAACTTCCATGTTACATTTTATTGCAAAAACCACTTGTCTTACGGACATGTCATATCCGATCATTGGTAAACGAAAGCTCTTGAATTATCAAATATATGAATACATATAGCAAATATGGAGCAGCTGGGTGACGCAAGGTTTGACCAGGCACATTATCTCCTCTATACCCTCATGAAGGTTCCACATAAGCTGAAACCAGACAGGGCGAGCTCAGCCATTTACACATTTAAGTGTGAATTCATTGCAGATGATTGGTACTGGAGCAGGCTCATGACCCAGGGTATAGATTCAGTTTGTTGCCCTAGCCCTCTATCTAAATACATTGGTCGAGTCAGTGTGTCTTGTTGGTGCCCCTCCTGACATGATGTGCACCCCTCTTAAAAAAAAATGGGCGCATCTCTGGCAGAAAAATCAAATCTTTTCCAGCTATGCGTTTTCTGGCGTAAAATACAGTAAATTTATTGTGGCGCAATGGTCCCGCCCCAACCACTAAGTCCTGTACCCTCTTTTGAAAGTGGCAGAGGCGGCGTAGTAATAGAATCTTGTGCAAATAGTAACTTTTTGATCAAAATGCGGCTTTTCTATACCAGAAAACTGGGGTGGAGGGCTTCGTAAATTTTCCCCTAGAATTCTGCCATATAGTATTTCACTGATTCTTCAATATACCTAGAAGAGGCTTAACTTGAAGCTCCTGGTCCCCAGGAGAAATGTAAAACAGAGAAATGTAAAAATGATGATAGAGAAAAATGAATATATCAGAATAGGTTGTTTAGTTTTTTAACTTACACATCGCTTTAAAGCAGATCTGCTAAGTCATATATGCTGCCCTATCATAGGAAAGAGGGGGTCCGAGTCCGGCTTATGTTTGCCTAGAATCACCGATTTGAGCCCGCAAGTCTGGATTTCTCAAATCTCACACAATGATTGACATCTGTCCATGTTCACGTGGGCGGGGAATGTTTTTTTGACAAATCAGCTTCTCTATGCCTTATTTCCACTTGACCAGTTACTTAAAAGTCCATATATATTTTTGCAATCTAGTCTTCTATAGAGTCCATAGACCTAGTACCAAGGCTTTTGGTGGATTTAAGGGATCATGCACATGGCAATATTATGACTCCGTATAACCTCCGAGTTGTATAGAGCTATAATATGACACCCATAGACTTCTATGGGGCCCTACTATACATGCGGCCTTATTATGGAGGAGTCATTTTTCTAGTGCAGCCATACTGAGGCATTATACAGCCTATGGCTCTGCCATGTGCATGAGACCTAAAGCTGCAGGAAAGTATACATTTGCCTTATACAGAAATTACTGTAATCACAGTTACAATTACAGATCACACTTTGCGTAAATACTGAAGATTTTCTGTAACGGAATTCATTGCGGAAAATCCGCAGCATAATACAGTAGCAGCAACGTGGATGAGACAAAACAAATCTCATCCACACGCTGCATAAATACTGAGCGGAAAAAACACTCCAAAATTGACATGTGGTGCGGTTTTTTAATCCACAGCATGTCAATTGTATTTGAGTAAATGCTGCTTATTTGTCGCCGATTTTCCCTATCGAATTTAATGGGAGGTAAAACCCGCAACAAATAGCAGATGTTGCCGTTTTTTGCGGAGGAATCGCAGCAATTCTGCTGCAAAAAACTGAACTCAAGAAAAATAAAATGTGATACTTACCCAGAAGTCTGTGTTTCTTCCTCCAGGCCTTCCTCCTGGGATGACGTTTCATCCCATGTAACCGCTGCAGCCAATCACAGGCTGTGGCATGTAGGATATGATTTGATTGACGTTTCATCCCTTGTGACTGCCGCTGCAGCCAGTCACAGGCTGCAGCGGTCTTGAAACGTCCACAGGATAGGTCCTCATTATACAATCGGTGGGGGTCCGGCACTTGGTCCCTGCACGGGAGATATTTAGGGGTCGGTGTTGGAAGTAGAAGGCTTTTACCATTGTATAGCGACCATACTGCAGTACTGCAGCTCTGCTCCTATTCAAGTGAATCTCAGCAGAGCTGAAATAATCCAGCATGGACGCTATACAGTGTTCGGAGTCTTCTGCTTTCGTCACGGACCCCTGCATAGCTCCTGGTGCCCGCAGGCAGCTGGAACAGCTGATCGGTGTAGGGTCTGGGTGTGGGGACCACCCCCCCCCCCCGGGCCAGATTAAGGCTGCCAGCAGTAGGGTTCTCCACGACAATGGCATTTGAAGCTTAGTACAACCTATTATAAACTCAGCCCCACAAAATAGAAACCAGAGAGCTTGAGAGATTATAAACAAAGTCTACAAAGTTAAACATTAAAGGCAGTGACTTACATTTGATGCCCATCATTCTTCGCTCTGTACCCATAGATTGTGGGTGGCATGTAGTGAGTGTAGCTTCGACTTTGCTAAGTGATAAAAAGAAATGCAGATAACATTACACTCATTGCAGGATAGGCCGGTCGCTCTCATGAAACATAAGCATGATTAAACCAGGGGTCTTATAAAGAACACGCTATGCTAGAGGTCACCGAGACATCAGTGACCAAATGTAAAATGTACATTATATATAAAATATGTATAATTAAAGATGTTTTCTCATCTCATACATTTATGGCATATCCACAGGATAGCACAATGAGCTACACTGTTTTCGTAACTCGGGAGTCTTATACATTATCTCATACATTTATGGTATATCCACAGAATAGCTTGTTATTCTATTTGTTTAACCCAATTGACTTCTATTGGAGTTATGCAAACAGCTAGTTCTAACTAGTTCTGTACCTCCCATCCACTTTAGAAGACTTGACAGGTGTCAGGAGATCTGCGTTCTAGAGATAGTTGCGGGTCCCAGAAGTGGTTCCTGCATCTATCAGACATTTATAGCATATCATGGGGATATACCATGAAATTATGAGATGGGATTCAAAAAACCCATTTCATTACTGCAATATTTCTTATAAGCAAACAGTGAGGTTCGTGGCACACAGTTTAGTCAATGGTGGGTGATCTGATGACCAAAAGTAATACCCCCCCCCCCATAAACGCTAATATAGCGACTAAGTAAGAGAATAAGAAAACATATGTTAAATTAGTTTTAAATACTTTTTTAAATACTATAATATTACAAGTACACCTGTAAAATAGACAGTTATAAACACCAATTATAGGCATCAATTAAAGAATCCTTCTGTAATGGCAGGAAGGAGGTGAAGGGAAAGTGAGCCCTAATCTACCCACCGCCCTGTCCCTGCCTACTTGCAACGACCCGCCCTAGGCGACGAGGTACAACTGGGCGGCGGTCCCTACGCTGTCTAAGTGCACAGGAAAACAAACAGGGAACACGCAAGGGAAGGGGCAGTAGCCACGGAACGCCACGAGGAAACGGAGCGGCGAACGGACAGTCAGGACCAGGACGAAGTGAGTACCCCCAAGCGGGTAAGGAGACAGAAGCAAGCCAGGGGCAAAGCAAGCAGGTCAAGCAGAACTGCAGCAAGGCAGAAGCACGGCAGAAGCAGGCTGGAGCAAGCAGCAGTGGGACCAGGAATCCAAAAGAATTACAAGCACTGAGGGAGAGAACAGGGCAGGTAATAAAGGACAGGGGGCGGAGCTAACTCCGACAGACCAGGCCGCGATAGGCTCTCCCACTCCTGAGCCTGCCACCCTGGTTGGTGGGAGATGGTGTCAGTCGAACAGGTCTGGCCTCAGGTGTGGATTGATTAATCCCAGGAGTATACCTAGATGAAGTACCTGGCAGATCCCTAACAGTACTCCCCCTTTTATGAGGGGCCACCGGACCCTTACTAAGGGGGCCCGGTTTAGTGGGGAAGAGAAGGTGGAACCTCCTGATCAATACCCCAGCGTGAACATCACGGGCAGGTACCCAAGTCCTCTCCTCCGGCCCGTATCCTCTCCAATGGACCAGGTACTGGAGGGAGCCCTGGACCATCCTACTGTCCATAATCTTGGCCACCTCGAATTCCACCCCCTCAGGGGTGAGAACGGGAACAGGAGGTATCCTCGAGGGGGACCAGGACGGGGAGCAGCGTTTAAGGAGGGAGGCATGGAAGACGTCATGTATGCGAAATGATGGGGGGAGCTCCAGACGGAAGGATACAGGGTTGAGGACTTCAATGATCTTATAAGGTCCAATAAATCGGGGAGCAAACTTCCTGGACGGGACCTTAAGGCGCAAGTTCCTGGACGACAACCAGACCAAATCCCCGACGACAAACCGGGGGTTAGCAGAACGTCTACTATCCGCCTGAATCTTTTGTGCGCTCTGGGACGCCTCTAGGTTCTTCTGAACCTGGGCCCAGACAGTGCACAGTTCCCGATGAACATCCTCTACCTCAGGATTATTGGAACAACCAGGGGAGACGGAGGAGAATCTTGGGTTAAACCCGAAATTACAGAAAAACGGGGAGACCCCTGACGAGTTACTGACCCGGTTATTCAAGGAAAATTCAGCAAGGGGAAGGAATGAGACCCAATCGAATTGACAGTCAGAGATGAAACACCTTAAATATTGTTCCAGGGATTGGTTGGTCCTTTCCGTTTGGCCATTAGTTTCGGGATGGAAGGCGGAGGAGAAGGACAGATCAATCTCCAACTTTTTACAAAAAGCTCTCCAAAATAAGGAAACAAATTGTACCCCTCTGTCAGAAACGATATTGACTGGGGCCCCATGGAGATGCAGGATGTGTTTCACAAACAAAGAAGCTAACGTCTTGGCGTTAGGTAGCTTCTTAAGGGGCACAAAGTGGCACATCTTGCTGAAGCGGTCGACTACCACCCACACCACCGACTTGCCCTGAGATGGAGGCAAATCGGTGATAAAATCCATGGAGATATGGGTCCAAGGTCTCTGGGGAATGGGCAAGGAACGTAGTAGGCCCGCAGGTCGGGACCTAGGGGTTTTGGACCTAGCGCAAACCTCACAAGCGGCGACGTAAGCCCTAACGTCTTTAGGCAACCCAGGCCACCAATAGTTTCTGGTAATGAGGTGTTTGGTGCCCAAGATGCCAGGATGACCAGATAGAGCGGAGTCATGGTTTTCCCTGAGTACCCTCAGCCGGTATTGCAGGGGAACAAACAGTTTGTCCCCAGGGACGTTCCCGGGAGCTGCACCCTGATCAGCCGCGATATCAGAAGCTAAATCAGAATCCGTGGCAGAGACGATTATACCAGGGGGTAAAATACAAGCAGGATCCTTCTCGGAAGGAGGATTGGCCATGAAACTACGTGACAGAGCATCAGCCTTAATATTCTTGGACCCAGCCCTATAGGTAACCAAGAAATTAAATCTGGTAAAGAATAGTGCCCACCGAGCTTGTCTAGGATTAAGCCTCCGGGCCGATTCTAGGAAAACCAGATTCTTGTGATCCGTAAGGACCGTTACCTGGTGTCTGGCCCCCTCCAGGAAGTGCCGCCACTCCTCAAAGGCCCATTTAATGACTAGAAGTTCGCGGTTGCCAATATCATAGTTACTCTCCGTGGGCGAAAACTTCCTAGAGAAGTAAGCACAGGGGCGGAGATGGGTGAGGGAGCTGGTACCCTGGGACAAGACGGCCCCCACTCCCACCTCGGAAGCGTCAACCTCCACAATAAATGGCTCCTCTTGGTTGGGCTGAATCAGCACGGGGGCCGAGATAAAGCACTTCTTGAGGGTCTCAAAGGCCTGGACGGCCTCAGGGGGCCAATGGAGGACATCAGCACCCTTGCGGGTAAGGTCCGTAAGAGGCTTAGCGACGACCGAGAAGTTGGCAATAAATCTCCTGTAATAGTTGGCGAACCCTAAAAAACACTGTAACGCCTTAAGGGAGGCAGGTTGGACCCATTCCGCCACAGCCTGAACCTTGGCAGGGTCCATGCGGAATTCATGAGGAGTGAGGATTTGCCCTAAAAATGGTATCTCCTGTACCCCAAAGACACATTTTTCAGTCTTAGCAAACAGATTATTCTCCCGAAGGACCTGGAGCACCTTCCTGACATGCTCCACGTGGGAGGACCAGTCCTTGGAAAACACCAGTATGTCATCAAGGTACACAACAAGAAAATTACCCAGGTACTCTCTCAGGATTTCATTAATAAAATTCTGGAAGACAGCAGGGGCATTACACAACCCAAAGGGCATGACCAGGTATTCGAAATGACCCTCGGGTGTGTTGAACGCAGTTTTCCACTCATCCCCCTCTTTGATGCGGATAAGGTTATATGCCCCCCGTAGATCGAACTTAGAAAACCATTGGGCTCCCTGAACCTGATTAAAAAGATCCGGAATCAAAGGAAGTGGGTACTGGTTCCTTACGGTGACCTTATTCAGGTTACGATAATCAATGCACGGCCTAAGACCACCATCCTTCTTCCCCACGAAGAAGAAGCCAGCACCTACAGGAGAAGTCGAGGGGCGAATGAAACCCTTGGCCAGGCATTCTTGGATATACACCCTCATGGCTTCATGTTCAGGACATGAAAGATTAAATATCCTACCCTTAGGAAGCTTGGCACCAGGCACCAAATCGATAGCGCAATCGTAATCTCTATGGGGGGGCAACACCTCGGAGGCCTCCTTAGAAAACACATCGGCGAAGTCCTGAACAAACTCAGGAAGCGTGTTTACCTCCTCCCGGGGAGAAATAGTGTTAACAGAAAGACATGACATAAGACATTCATTACCCCATTTGGTGAGATCCCCAGTATTCCAATCAAACGTGGGATTATGCAACTGCAACCAGGGAAGGCCTAAAACCAGATCAGACGATAATCCCTGCATCACCAGTACAGAGCACTGCTCCAAATGCATGGAGCCAACCAGGAGTTCAAAAACAGGAGTATGCTGAGTAAAATAACCATTAGCAAGGGGAGTTGAGTCGATTCCTACTACAGGGATAGGATAAGGTAAATCAATACAAGGCATCTTTAGAGACATAGCAAATTCCACAGACATGATATTAGCAGATGAGCCAGAATCCACGAAAGCACTGCCCGTGGCAGACCGGCCAGCAAACGAGACCTGAAAGGGAAGCAAAATTTTATTGCGTTTCACATTAACGGGAAATACCTGTGCGCCCAAGTGACCTCCCCGATGATCACTTAGGCGCGGAAGTTTTCCGGCTTCTTATTCTTGCGCCTGGGACAGGTGTTCAGTAGATGCTTGTCGTCCCCACAGTAGAAGCAGAGACCATTCATTCTGCGAAACTCCCTACGTTGTCGAGGGGACATGGAGGCCCCGAGTTGCATAGGTACCTCCGAGTCCTCCGTGGAGGGGCGAGGAGACGGGACCTCGGGGGGGGGATCGCAGAAAAGTCAGAGGGGAGCACACTGAAGCGTTCTAGCTGACGTTCCCTGAGACGTCGGTCAAGTCGTACTGCTAGGGCCATAACCTGGTCAAGGGAGTCAGACGAGGGGTAGCTAACCAGCAGATCCTTCAGGGCGTCAGATAATCCTAACCTAAACTGGCACCTTAGGGCCGGATCGTTCCACTGAGAAGCTACGCACCACTTCCTAAAATCAGAACAGTATTCCTCAACAGGTCTCCTACCCTGACGTAAGGTCACCAGCTGACTCTCGGCTAAAGCAGTCCTGTCAGTCTCGTCGTAAATGAGTCCGAGGGCAGAGAAAAAACGATCAACAGAGGAAAGTTCAGGGGCGTCAGGAGCCAAGGAGAAGGCCCACTCTTGGGGCCATTCCTGGAGTCGGGATATGATGATACCCACCCGCTGGTTCTCGGAACCTGAGGAGTGGGGCTTTAGGCGGAAATACAGTCTGCAACTCTCCCGGAAGGAGAGAAACGTCTTACGGTCCCCTGAGAACCGGTCAGGTAACTTGAGGTCGGGTTCTAGAGGTGAGGTGAGGGGTACTACTAAAGCAGCGTCACCCTGATTGACCCTTTGGGCCAGGGCCTGGACCTGTAGGGAGAGGCCCTGCATCTGCTGGGTCAGGGTCTCAAGGGGGTCCATGATAGCGTCAGCGTAGGAGAAATGGTAGACTAGGTAATGGCTTGTAATTATGTAATGGCAGGAAGGAGGTGAAGGGAAAGTGAGCCCTAATCTACCCACCGCCCTGTCCCTGCCTACTTGCAACGACCCGACCTAGGCGACGAGGTACAACTGGGCGGCGGTCCCTACGCTGTCTAAGTGCACAGGAAAACAAACAGGGAACACGCAAGGGAAGGGGCAGTAGCCACGGAACGCCACGAGGAAACGGAGCGGCGAACGGACAGTCGGGACCAGGACGAAGTGAGTACCCCCAAGCGGGTAAGGAGACAGAAGCAAGCCAGGGGCAAAGCAAGCAGGTCAAGCAGAACTGCAGCAAGGCAGAAGCACGGCAGAAGCAGGCTGGAGCAAGCAGCAGTGGTGTAATGGCAGGAAGGAGGTGAAGGGAAAGTGAGCCCTAATCTACCCACCGCCCTGTCCCTGCCTACTTGCAACGACCCGCCCTAGGCGACGAGGTACAACTGGGCGGCGGTCCCTACGCTGTCTAAGTGCACAGGAAAACAAACAGGGAACATGCAAGGGAAGGGGCAGTAGCCACGGAACGCCACGAGGAAACGGAGCGGCGAACGGACAGTCAGGACCAGGACGAAGTGAGAACACCCAAGCGGGCAAGGAGACAGAAGCAAGCCAGGGGCAAAGCAAGCAGGTCAAGCAGAACTGCAGCAAGGCAGAAGCACGGCAGAAGCAGGCTGGAGCAAGCAGCAGTGGGGCCAGGAATCCAAAAGAATTACAAGCACTGAGGGAGAGAACAGGGCAGGTAATAAAGGACAGGGGGCGGAGCTAACTCCGACAGACCAGGCCGCGATAGGCTCTCCCACTCCTGAGCCTGCCACCCTGGTTGGTGGGAGATGGTGTCAGTCGAACAGGTCTGGCCTCAGGTGTGGATTGATTAATCCCAGGAGTATACCTAGATGAAGTACCTGGCAGATCCCTAACAGTACTCCCCCTTTTATGAGGGGCCACCGGACCCTTACTAAGGGGACCCGGTTTAGTGGGGAAGAGAAGGTGGAACCTCCTGATCAATACCCCAGCGTGAACATCACGGGCAGGTACCCAAGTCCTCTCCTCCGGCCCGTATCCTCTCCAATGGACCAGGTACTGGAGGGAGCCCTGGACCATCCTACTGTCCATAATCTTGGCCACCTCGAATTCCACCCCCTCAGGGGTGAGAACGGGAACAGGAGGTTTCCTCGAGGGGGACCAGGACGGGGAGCAGCGTTTAAGGAGGGAGGCATGGAAGACGTCATGTATGCGAAATGATGGGGGGAGCTCCAGACGGAAGGATACAGGGTTGAGGACTTCAATGATCTTATAAGGTCCAATAAATCGGGGAGCAAACTTCCTGGACGGGACCTTAAGGCGCAAGTTCCTGGACGACAACCAGACCAAATCCCCGACGACAAACCGGGGGTTAGCAGAACGTCTACTATCCGCCTGAATCTTTTGTGCGCTCTGGGACGCCTCTAGGTTCTTCTGAACCTGGGCCCAGACAGTGCACAGTTCCCGATGAACATCCTCTACCTCAGGATTATTGGAACAACCAGGGGAGACGGAGGAGAATCTTGGGTTAAACCCGAAATTACAGAAAAACGGGGAGACCCCTGACGAGTTACTGACCCGGTTATTCAAGGAAAATTCAGCAAGGGGAAGGAATGAGACCCAATCGAATTGACAGTCAGAGATGAAACACCTTAAATATTGTTCCAGGGATTGGTTGGTCCTTTCCGTTTGGCCATTAGTTTCGGGATGGAAGGCGGAGGAGAAGGACAGATCAATCTCCAACTTTTTACAAAAAGCTCTCCAAAATAAGGAAACAAATTGTACCCCTCTGTCCGAAACGATATTGACTGGGGCCCCATGGAGACGCAGGATGTGTTTCACAAACAAAGAAGCTAACGTCTTGGCGTTAGGTAGCTTCTTAAGGGGCACAAAGTGGCACATCTTGCTGAAGCGGTCGACTACCACCCACACCACTGACTTGCCCTGAGATGGAGGCAAATCGGTGATAAAATCCATGGAGATATGGGTCCAAGGTCTCTGGGGAATGGGCAAGGAACGTAGTAGGCCCGCAGGTCGGGACCTAGGGGTTTTGGACCTAGCGCAAACCTCACAAGCGGTGACGTAAGCCCTAACGTCTTTAGGCAACCCAGGCCACCAATAGTTTCTGGTAATGAGGTGTTTGGTGCCCAAGATGCCAGGATGACCAGATAGAGCGGAGTCATGGTTTTCCCTGAGTACCCTCAGCCGGTATTGCAGGGGAACAAACAGTTTGTCCCCAGGGACGTTCCCGGGAGCTGCACCCTGATCAGCCGCGATATCAGAAGCTAAATCAGAATCCGTGGCAGAGACGATTATACCAGGGGGTAAAATACAAGCAGGATCCTTCTCAGAAGGAGGATTGGCCATGAAACTACGTGACAGAGCATCAGCCTTAATATTCTTGGACCCAGCCCTATAGGTAACCAAGAAATTAAATCTGGTAAAGAATAGTGCCCACCGAGCTTGTCTAGGATTAAGCCTCCGGGCCGATTCTAGGAAAACCAGATTCTTGTGATCCGTAAGGACCGTTACCTGGTGTCTGGCCCCCTCCAGGAAGTGCCGCCACTCCTCAAAAGCCCATTTAATGGCTAGAAGTTCGCGGTTGCCAATATCATAGTTACTCTCCGTGGGCGAAAACTTCCTAGAGAAGTAAGCACAGGGGCGGAGATGGGTGAGGGAGCTGGTACCCTGGGACAAGACGGCCCCCACTCCCACCTCGGAAGCGTCAACCTCCACAATAAATGGCTCCTCTTGGTTGGGCTGAATCAGCACGGGGGCCGAGATAAAGCACTTCTTGAGGGTCTCAAAGGCCTGGACGGCCTGAGGGGGCCAATGGAGGACATCAGCACCCTTGCGGGTAAGGTCCGTAAGAGGCTTAGCGACGACAGAGAAGTTGGCAATAAATCTCCTGTAATAGTTGGCGAACCCTAAAAAACACTGTAACGCCTTAAGGGAGGCAGGTTGGACCCATTCCGCCACAGCCTGAACCTTGGCAGGGTCCATGCGGAATTCATGAGGAGTGAGGATTTGCCCTAAAAATGGTATCTCCTGTACCCCAAAGACACATTTTTCAGTCTTAGCAAACAGATTATTCTCCCGAAGGACCTGGAGCACCTTCCTGACATGCTCCACGTGGGAGGACCAGTCCTTGGAAAACACCAGTATGTCATCAAGGTACACAACAAGAAAATTACCCAGGTACTCTCTCAGGATTTCATTAATAAAATTCTGGAAGACAGCAGGGGCATTACACAACCCAAAGGGCATGACCAGGTATTCGAAATGACCCTCGGGTGTGTTGAACGCAGTTTTCCACTCATCCCCCTCTTTGATGCGGATAAGGTTATATGCCCCCCGTAGATCGAACTTAGAAAACCATTGGGCTCCCTGAACCTGATTAAAAAGATCCGGAATCAAAGGAAGTGGGTACTGGTTCCTTACGGTGACCTTATTCAGGTTACGATAATCAATGCACGGCCTAAGACCACCATCCTTCTTCCCCACGAAGAAGAAACCAGCACCTACAGGAGAAGTCGAGGGGCGAATGAAACCCTTGGCCAGGCATTCTTGGATATACACCCTCATGGCTTCACGTTCAGGACATGAAAGATTAAATATCCTACCCTTAGGAAGCTTGGCACCAGGCACCAAATTGATAGCGCAATCGTAATCTCTATGGGGGGGCAACACCTCGGAGGCCTCCTTAGAAAACACATCGGCGAAGTCCTGAACAAACTCAGGAAGCGTGTTTACCTCCTCCCGGGGAGAAATAGAGTTAACAGAAAGACATGACATAAGACATTCATTACCCCATTTGGTGAGATCCCCAGTATTCCAATCAAACGTGGGATTATGCAACTGCAACCAGGGAAGGCCTAAAACCAGATCAGACGATAATCCCTGCATCACCAGTACAGAGCACTGCTCCAAATGCATGGAGCCAACCAGGAGTTCAAAAACAGGAGTATGCTGAGTAAAATAACCATTAGCAAGGGGAGTTGAGTCGATTCCTACTACAGGGATAGGATAAGGTAAATCAATACAAGGCATCTTTAGAGACATAGCAAATTCCACAGACATGATATTAGCAGATGAGCGTGAATCCATGAAAGCACTGCCCGTGGCAGCCCGGCCAGCAAACGAGACCTGAAAGGGAAGCAAAATTTTATTGCGTTTCACATTAACGGGAAATACCTGTGCGCCCAAGTGACCTCCCCGATGATGACTTAGGCGCGGAAGTTTTCCGGCTTCTTATTCTTGCGCCTGGGACAGGTGTTCAGTAGATGCTTGTCGTCCCCACAGTAGAAGCAGAGACCATTCATTCTGCGAAACTCCCTACGTTGTCGAAGGGACATGGAGGCCCCGAGTTGCATAGGTACCTCCGAGTCCTCCGTGGAGGGGCGAGGAGACGGGACCTCGGGGGGGATCGCAGAAAAGTCAGAGGGGAGCACACTGAAGCGTTCTAGCTGACGTTCCCTGAGACGTCGGTCAAGTCGTACTGCTAGGGCCATAACCTGGTCAAGGGAGTCAGACGAGGGGTAGCTAACCAGCAGATCCTTCAGGGCGTCAGATAATCCTAACCTAAACTGGCACCTTAGGCCCGGATCGTTCCACTGAGAAGCTACGCACCACCTCCTAAAATCAGAACAGTATTCCTCAACCGGTCTCCTACCCTGACGTAAGGTCACCAGCTGACTCTCGGCTAAAGCAGTCCTGTCAGTCTCGTCGTAAATGAGTCCGAGGGCAGAGAAAAAACGATCAACAGAGGAAAGTTCAGGGGCGTCAGGAGCCAAGGAGAAGGCCCACTCTTGGGGCCCTTCCTGGAGTCGGGATATGATGATACCCACCCGCTGGTTCTCGGAACCTGAGGAGTGGGGCTTTAGGCGGAAATACAGTCTGCAACTCTCCCGGAAGGAGAGAAACGTCTTACGGTCCCCTGAGAACCGGTCAGGTAACTTGAGGTCGGGTTCTAGAGGTGAGGTGAGGGGTACTACTAAAGCAGCGTCACCCTGATTGACCCTTTGGGCCAGGGCCTGGACCTGTAGGGAGAGGCCCTGCATCTGCTGGGTCAGGGTCTCAAGGGGGTCCATGATAGCGTCAGCGTAGGAGAAATGGTAGACTAGGTAAGGGCTTGTAATTATGTAATGGCAGGAAGGAGGTGAAGGGAAAGTGAGCCCTAATCTACCCACCGCCCTGTCCCTGCCTACTTGCAACGACCCGCCCTAGGCGACGAGGTACAACTGGGCGGCGGTCCCTACGCTGTCTAAGTGCACAGGAAAACAAACAGGGAACATGCAAGGGAAGGGGCAGTAGCCACGGAACGCCACGAGGAAACGGAGCGGCGAACGGACAGTCAGGACCAGGACGAAGTGAGAACACCCAAGCGGGCAAGGAGACAGAAGCAAGCCAGGGGCAAAGCAAGCAGGTCAAGCAGAACTGCAGCAAGGCAGAAGCACGGCAGAAGCAGGCTGGAGCAAGCAGCAGTGGGGCCAGGAATCCAAAAGAATTACAAGCACTGAGGGAGAGAACAGGGCAGGTAATAAAGGACAGGGGGCGGAGCTAACTCCGACAGACCAGGCCGCGATAGGCTCTCCCACTCCTGAGCCTGCCACCCTGGTTGGTGGGAGATGGTGTCAGTCGAACAGGTCTGGCCTCAGGTGTGGATTGATTAATCCCAGGAGTATACCTAGATGAAGTACCTGGCAGATCCCTAACAAGTGGGGCCAGGAATCCAAAAGAATTACAAGCACTGAGGGAGAGAACAGGGCAGGTAATAAAGGACAGGGGGCGGAGCTAACTCCGACAGACCAGGCCGCGATAGGCTCTCCCACTCCTGAGCCTGCCACCCTGGTTGGTGGGAGATGGTGTCAGTCGAACAGGTCTGGCCTCAGGTGTGGATTGATTAATCCCAGGAGTATACCTAGATGAAGTACCTGGCAGATCCCTAACACCTTCATTACACCACTGCCCCTATAGATAGCGCCACACAGACCCCCTGTAGATAGAGTCACACAGACCCCCTGTAGATAGCGTCACACAGACCCCCCTATAGATAGCGCCACACAGACCCCCCTGTAGATAGCGTCACACAGACCCCCTGTAGATAGCGCCACACAGACCCACATCTAGATAGCGCCACACAGACCCCCTGTATATATCGCCACACAGACCCCCCTGTAGATTGCGCCACACAGCCCCATGTAGATATTACCCCATGTTGATACTGTATATACTGCCACACAGACCCCCATGTATATACTGTCACACAGCTCCCTTGTATATACTGCCACACAGACCCCCATATATACTGCCACACAGACCCCCATATATACTGCCACACAAACCCCCATATATACTCCCACACAGCCACCCCTTGTATATACTGCAACACAGCCCCCCTTGTATGTACTGCCACACAGACCCTTGTATATACTGCCACACACAGCCCCCACTTGTAGATAGCCACACACAGCCCCCATTGTAGATAGCCATACACAGCCCCCCTTGTCGATAGCCACACTGCCCCCTTGAAGATAGCCACACAGCCCCCCTTGTAGATAGCCACACACAGCCCCCCTTGTAGATAGCCACACACAGCCCCCCTTGTAGATAGCCACACACAGCCCCCCTTGTCGATAGCCACACTGCCCCCTTGTAGATAGCCACACAGCCCCCCTTGTAGATAGCCACACACAGCCCCCCTAGTAGATAGCCACACACAGCCCCCCATTTAGATAGCTACACACAGCCCCCCTGTAGTTAGCCACACACAGCCCCCCTTCTGGATAGCACCCCCATTCCCTTGTAAGTAGCGCCGCACAACCGCCCCCCTTCCCTTGTACTTAGTGCAAACAGAGTGGAGAGTGGTAGCCTACCGCTACAACTCTCCGCTCTGCCTGACACGACTCACCGTCAGGACGAGGAGGAGGTGGTCATGCGGCGAAGATCGGATCACTTTTGTTTGAGGTCGTTGACGGCACAGGACTGGACCAGTTCAGTCTCATGTCAGGTGACTGGATTGGTCCACTCCCGGCACCGACCTCACTTGTCAGCGGAGATTGAGAAACTTCCGCCCGCCGCACTGACAGTACCCAGGCTTAAAAGTTCAGTGAGCGGGGGGGGGGGGGGCCGTGGAAGGTGCACGGCCGCGCATCCGCGCACCTTTTAGGGGACATTGGCTGCAGGCCACTCAGTTTAGCGAATAGCGGACAAGGGAGCCAGCTCCCTGCAGTTCCGCCATTGTATTCAATTGCATCTGCGCCCTGACGCAAATACAATTGAACATGGAAGTCGCCGGGGGCCTGGGGCCCCCCTTGAGCAGGGGGGGGACGCGGGGCCTGGAGCTGGAGCTCCAAGATCTCCAATGATAATCCGGCCCTGCCCCCCCTGATCGTATACTGATGACCTAAACTGTGGAGAGGTCATCAGTATAAAGAACAGCCCCAAAACTGAACAATCTCTTAACCCCTTAATGACCAGCCTATTTTAAACCTTAATGACCAAGCCATTTTTTATGTTTTTCCATCGTCGCATTCCAAGAGCTATAACCTTTTTATTTTTGCGTCGACATAGCTGTCTTGTTTTTTGCGGGACAAGTTGTATTTTTTAATACCACCATTTTGGGGGACATATTATTTATTGATTAACTTTTATTAACTTTTTTTTGGGAGGGAATAGAAAAAAACCTGAAATTTCGCCACACTTTTTCGCGTCTTAAATCAACGCCGTTTACCGTGTGATATAAATAATACAATAACTTTATTCAGCGGGTTGTTAGGATTGCAACGATACCAAATTTGTATAGTTTTTGTATGTTTTACTACTTTTACACAGTAAAAACGCTTTGTTTTCAAAATTATTTGTTTTTGTGTCTCCATATTTGAAGAGCCGTAACGTTTTTATTTTTTCGCCAATGCGGTTGTATGAGGGCTTTTTTTTTGCGGAAAGACTTGTAGTTTTTATTGGTACCATTTTGGAGTAGATGCGACTTTCTGATCACTTTTTATCACATTTTTTTTAAGTCAGGATTCACAGAAAACAGCAATTTTTCCATAGTTTTTTATTAAATTTTTTACGGCGTTCACCGTGCGGGTTAAATAATGTAATAGATTTATAGTCGGGGTCGTTACGGACGCGGCGATACCAAACATGTGTAACTTTTTAACTTGATTTTGTTTTTTTAATAGTAAATCATTTTGTAAGGGGAAAAGGTGGGTTTTTCATTTTTTTTCAAATTTTTTT
The DNA here is from genome assembly GCF_050947455.1 of Rhinoderma darwinii. Classification (NCBI taxonomy): domain Eukaryota; kingdom Metazoa; phylum Chordata; class Amphibia; order Anura; family Rhinodermatidae; genus Rhinoderma; species Rhinoderma darwinii. The sequence goes on from NC_134692.1 coordinate 32,899,724, forward strand.
TTAAATTAACTCTATTAAACTTTTATTTTTATTTTTTTACTAGTCCCACTAGGGGACTTTAATATGCGATTCTGCGATCGCTATTATAATACACTGCAATACTTTTGTATTGCAGTGTATTACTGCCTGTCCGTTTAACACGGACAGGCATCTGCTAGGTCATGCCTCTGGCATGATCTAACAGGCATTCGCTCCAGGCAGACCTGGGGGCCTTTATTAGGCCCCCGGCTGCCATTGAAGACACAGACACTCGGCGATCGTATCGCCGGGTGTCGGTGGGAGAGAGAGGGAGCTCCCTCCCTCTCTCCAAAACCGCTCAGATGCGGTGCACGCTATTGTGCACCGCATCTGAGGGGTTAAACGAGTGAGATTGATACTTATATCGATCTCACACGGCAGCTGAGAGCAGGGAGATTTGACGGCTCCCTGCTCTGTTTACTCATCCTGATGCAGTGCCGTAAAAAGGCATATGCATCAGAATAAAGCCCGTTAGTGGCCGCCGTTAAAAGGCGTATTGGCGGTCACTAACGGGTTAAAATCTCCTGACCAAATACCCGGTTTCTCAATAACACCACTCGGTGTCTTCGAAGATTTGCAACAATGCCTTTAGGTTTGCATCCTATGTCCCCTGTGCTTTCTATACATGTAAACTAGGGACAGTCAGATGATTTGTTCCTGTAGGTTTTTGTTTCTGACAATGGTCGGATTCTAATTTGCATCTTCTGAAAAGAAGGTTTTGTTCACTTTTATTTAGTTGTCCAAGATGATGTATTTTCTTTAAAGCAGTTGGAAGACTTTGACCCATTGATTTAGCATTCCTACAGTGACAGACATTGGGGGAGATTTACTTAGACTGGTGTTTCATGTGCCAGTCTTAGGATGGATTCACACGGCACAGAAATGTTGCAGATTTTCCATGTAGAATTTCCGTGAGGAAAATCCGGGGCGAATTACAGTCCCATGTAGGATAAGATTTGCATAAGATTTGAAGAAATCTCATCCACATGTTGCGGAACATTTTTCAAACCACATCATGATCACTCTGTTCTGGATCTTCACTGCGGATTTCAGCCTTTTCAATGTAGAAAAGGTGAAACACGCAGCAAAATACGCACATAAAACCTGCCGATTTTGCTGCAGAAACACTGCGGAAATGCTGCAGATATGCTGTGAAAAATCTGCAGTACTTCCGTCCTGTGTGTATCTAGCGTAAGAATGATCGGTGCTGGAGTCTTAAACAATTTGACGCATCTTCGGATGTCCGTGCGCCAAAAAGGGAAATCTTTGCCAGCTATGAACTGGCATTGATAGTTTCTGGTGAAAACTATATTAAATGATCCTGCCCGTACAGCTAAGCCCCACCTGCTTTTTGGAAAAGTGGTAGAGGCACTGGAAAAAGCAAAAAGTCGCAACATTTTTGCACAAAAAACAAATTGCGACTTTTTTATGCCAGAAAACTGGCATATGTTGCTTAATAAATTTCCTCCATTATCTTTCGGAACTAACTAAAGGGCAGGCATTATAAGGGTATGTTCACACGGCCTATTTACGGACGTAATTCGGACGTTTTTGCCCCGAATTACGTCTGAAAATAGCGCCTCAATAGCGCTGACAAACATCTGCCCATTGAAAGCAATGGGCAGACGTTTGTCTGTTCACACGAGGCGTATATTTACGCGCCGCTGTCAAATGACGGCGCGTAAATAGACGCCCGCGTAGAAGAAGTGACCTGTCACTTCTTTGGCCGTAATTGGAGCCGCTATACATTGACTCCAATGAATAGCAGCGCTAATTACGGCCGTAATTGACGCGGCGTTCAAGCGCCTGCACATGCCGGTACGGCTGAAATTACGGGGATGTTTTCAGGCTGAAACATCCCCGTAATTTCAGCCGTTACGGACCCCCGCCGTGTGAACATACCCTAAGGGTTAATAGTAAAATCCGATACTTATAGCCTCCTGTTGTGGAACTCTTCATAATGACGAATGATACATTTTTCTTCAGAGTACTGTATTTTCCCACAAGTTCAACTCGTCACCCAGATTTGGGTGAACTTTGGCTATGTTCACACGGAGTATTTTGGGGGAGGAATATCTGCCTCAAAATTCCGTTTGGAACTTTGAGGCAGATATTCCTCTCCCTGCTCGCCGATTTTCGCGGCGATTATCGTGCCGTTTTTTGCCCGCGGCCATTGAGCGCCGCGGGCATAAAACAGCGAGGAATACCCTTTCTCCTGCCTCCCATTGAAGTCAATGGGAGGTCAGAGGCGGAAGCGCCCGAAGATAGGGCATGTCGCTTCTTTTTCCCGCGAGGCAGTTTTACTGCTCGCGGGAAAAAGACGCCGACGCCTTCCATTGAAATCAATGGAAGGCGTTCTCGGGCCGTTTTTGCCGAGTTTTGCGACGCGGTTTCCGCGTCAAAAAACTCGGCAAACTACCCCGTGTGAACATAGCCTTAAAGTGCAGCTACTCGCTAGTTCAAATATTTCACTTTAGGGCGCATTCACACTAACGTTGCGAACCTCGGACGTGAAAAACAAATGTTTTTCACGTCGGAGGTGCATCCGTGCTGTACTCGGCGGGTCACGTTATCACGCATCCCCCATAGACTAGAGTCTGTCCTATTTTCTCACGGACACTTCGCAAGGTCCGTTGAAACAACGGCCGTGTGAACGGCCCCATTGAATTACATAGGTCCGCTTGACGGCCGTTGTTTTAACGGCCGTCACACGGACGTATAACACGTTCATATGAATAAGGCCTTAAAGTGACTGCCCAGGATTCTTTCTGGACTTTTCCTTGGCAGTGATACTAAAGAACACTACAGTTAGCCTCTCCTCCAACTTGAACTGGCTGATAACAGTGAACAGCAACATATTGTATTCAAGCTGCACATCGTATTGGTGCAAAATACTCTTACTATGACATCATCCGTCACAGATTGTAATAAAAATAACACTAAAAAAAGTTAAAAGTCTTGTCCAGTACCTTGTAATTGAGGCGTATTCACCATATAGTGAAAAGTTATCCAACTTTCTAATATACTTTGTATTTCAATTTCTCACCATTTTCCAGATTTTTTTTGCTGCCAGTGAATTCGGAGGTTGAATACAGACCTGGTCCTTCTTTCACAAAGCTGCAGTTTGTTACAATATATCCAGTCATGGCACTCCCTACTGAGCTAAACACTCTGAACTCTGATACATTTTACCTACACTGATACATTGTAGCAAACTGTCAGAGCTGGAGAGAGATTTGTACAGCTGATATATCTAGCTTACATAGACAGTATTACATAGAATAGATACACTGTAACAAACCTCCAGATGTGAGAAGTAGGAGGTTTGTATCGTTTTTTTCAGTCTCCGGATATAAATAAGAATGTGTTCCTTTGCTCACAACAAACAGAGATCTTAGAAATGGTGAAGAATTGAACCCCAGTGGGGCACATTTCTCATAACACATAAAATTAGGCCAGATATGTAAATTAGCAAACTGACCAAAAAATCCTTGACACAACTCAGAACACACTAAACCGCCTCATGGCTGTCATAAAAATGTTGCAAATCTATAATAAATTTGGCAACAATCACAAATTGCTTTCCCACGCTTTTTTTATTTTGAACATTTTTATTTATTTTTTGTCCAAAAAAATGCTGCGGCCAGATGTTTAAAAAAAATCTATAGTATTAGATGTAAATGCCTACATGCACAGCATTTCGGTTTATAGCGTATTTGTTCCTCATTATCACAAAGTTGCAGAACTTTTCATTACAGTTATTAAAGGGGAACTCCATAGACATTTATGGCATATGCATAGGATATGTCTCGCATCTAATGCAAAATGTCTCCCTTCCCATGTGGGACCCCCATCAACAGCCTAACTAACTCATGGACCCCAATGCAAAATATGTAACAAAGCCCTCCTATGTATATGCCATAAGTGTCTATGGTTAGAATACCCCTTTAACACGTTATTAAAAATGTGCCTTACATGTACGGCGGTAGTCGAAGGGGAAGTATTAAGCGGGCTTAGGAGGTGATGCCCACTCCATATGCAGCGGGTGTAAGCTGTATATTACAGTTCACACCCTGCTCTAGGGGCTAACTCTGATCCCGGACATTTAGCTGAGGGTAAATAGCGACCGTAGCATCTAAGCCGATCGCCACAGCGATTTAGTGGGACTACAAAAATGTTATAAAAGGTTAATAAATAAACATTAAAAGTTCAAAAAATTCCCCTTTTCCCATTTTTTATGTAAAAAAATGTAAACAATAAAAAAAGTGCTGTTTTTCGGGTCACTTAGCTTCCAAAATAAAATTGAATACAAAGTGATCAAAAAGTCGTATGAATCCAAAAATTATACAAAAAAAACTACGATGCGGCCCCCGCAAAAAAATTGATGGAAAACGAAAAAATTTCAGACTATAGCGACACAAAACTTGTTTCAACAAATAGTTTTTATTATGCAAAAGTAGTAAAACCTAAAAAAAACACTTGGGTATTGCGTAATCGTAACGTGTCATTTTTAGCGCACAGTGAATGCCTTAAAAACGAAGCCCAAAACAATGGAGGAATCACCCAAAAAAAAATAATTATTTCAAGTTTCCCAGTACATTATTCGGTACAATAAATGGTGCCATAAAAAACGACAACCTGTCCCGCAAAAACCAAGCCCTACTACGGCTTTACCGATGGAAAAATAAAAAGTTATGGCTTTCGGAATGTGAGGAGGAAAAAACAAATATAAAAAAAATGCGGAGGGAAGGGGTTAAAACTAGTGATCACAATATAAATCCTACTACTGCAAATCCTTCTCCATCTTCATAGATACAATGTAATATTCACAGTAAATGTGTGCAGAATGCCCACACCCTGCTGCTCTACCTGTGGCACATGGGCATGACTTGGTGAAGCAGCCCAGCCTGGCTCTCTGCCCACATTTCCTGGCTGTGCCTGTGCATTGTGCAGCCCCTCCCTAGGACAGTACATAGTATTATCAGTCAGCCCTCACAGTCAAAGCACCTGCTGTAGTGCCCGGAAACTGGGCAGAGTCTGAGAGAAGTGGGCAGGGCAGGGAAACCCTGGAGAAGAAGAAGAGACCTTACCCCCAGGCTGCAGACAAGACGGGCGGGGTCTGCCTGCTCCTATAAAAGCCCCATCTCTCCAGAGAACAACGACAGCATTGAGCTGCAGAGTGGGACGGGGAAAGGGCACAGGGAGGGGGGCAGGAATAAAAAGTCACAGGGTGAGAAATACCACAGGACTTGGATACTTGGCACACACATGGCGACTCAGGGGAGGATGGCATGGCTTTACCTGCTCTGCTCTGCTGTTCTGCTTGGCACTGGGATCAATGCCTTTAACCTGGATACTGACAATGTCATCCTGAAGCAAGGAGAAGAGGGCAGTTTCTTTGGCTTCTCATTGGCCATGCACCGGCAACTGGAACCTGAGGACAAGAGGCTGTAAGTGCAACATTGCGTTCTGCTCTGGAGGTCCGGAAACTTTCTGCTACCTGTGATCATGTTGTATGTAATATCAGGGATGGAGATCTCTTCTGGAGGATATTAGGGTCATGATCACTGCTCCTGAGGTGATAGGCAGCAATGGGAGCCACAAAAATTATTTAAAGGGACAGTGATGTCAAAGTCTGTCTTGGTTGCTGTTGAATGCAATGTTATTATTTTCTGTTGTCAGCGATCTCAGACTGGGGGAGCTGACTGTAGGGTTATTCAATTTGGATTACTGATCTGAGGTCCAGAAAAATGTCTGCCCCCTTGATCACTACTTTATCTCACATAAGAACCTGAGATATTTGCATACACGTCTGATGTCAGGGGTCTGGCTGCTGGAACCCCTGGCGATCAACTGTTTATAGCCACCAGCACATTTACCATGTCAGAAGTCCACAAGACCAATAGTCAATAATTTGGCTAATAAAAGGGGTCCAAATCTGGCATATGGATGTCCTGAGGGATCAACCCTATTTAGACTAGATTCACACAAGCAGTTTTGGTGCAGTTTTTCATGCAGTGTTTTTTAAGATAAAACAAAATATCAGTTTTTCCTCTAGAATTTTCCTTCGTTTTGTATCCACTTATGGCTTTGGCTCCAAAAACGGCACCAAAAACTGCATGTGTGAGAATAGCTCTCTTTGTAAGCTGCAGAATTTGGGGCAGAATGAGAGTCCAGAATGAATCCAGTGTTTTCATGGTTGAATCTTCTGTAAAATTCCACCTTGTAGGACGAGACGTTCCAAACGGTTTCCTAAGCAGTTTATACGGTGACCCGCAGCTGAGCTCAGTACATGCTTTGTGTTCACTGTATATAAGACCATGATCACACACACAGTTTTTGATGCAGTTTTTGGCTCAGATTTTTGAGTCCAAGCCAGTGGATCCAAAATGAATGAAAACTATAAAGAAAAGACTGATGAATCTCCTTTCTTTTGTATCCACTTCTGTGTTTGGCTAAAAAAAAACAGAGCCAAAAACTGCCACAAAAGCTGCATCAAAACTGTGTGTGTGATCGTGGCTTTAGGGAATGACACAGATTACTGATTCACAGCACTTTTTGCCCAGTGCCTAGAATGTATTGGTGTATAGAGTTGTCGCCATTGTCTTTGAACATCTGCTTAGGTGAGTGGACTTTGTAACTGCGGAGTAAATGATTAAACTGGTGAATAATATATTAAACATTGCCCTTTATGACTTTTTCAAATCTCTATTCTTCATGTTATTCCAGAAAGACTGGAAAAATGTGTTATAAGTGAAACCTACAGAGCAAAATGACTTCATAGTATGCAATGAATGGGTCAGTTAGGACCATAGGAACTAAACTGTATTTCTATTGACTACAATCCTCATCATCTTGCTGCAGCTCAGTTTGCACAATAGCTTAAAAGCCACAGGTTACCCCAGTCTGAAGAGCATTTACCCCAAAATAAAAATCATATCGATTCTTGGGTTGTCCGCTTTTTTGTTAAAAATTCTACTTAGCAATTTTATTTTTTTGTTATCTTCATATGTGAGAAGACTGGGTGACAACAAATTATACCATATATCCAGCGATTCTGCGTAGTTTCCCTCCGGCGTGGTACAGAAACTGATGCCGGAACCGATCCCATTCTTTAACATAGGAGCAGTTCTGGTATCAGTTGCGTCCGTTTTTAACACCGGATGTCTACCTTCGCCAGACAGAAAAATGTTGCATGCAACTTTTTCATCTCCGACTTTTTTATCGCCGGATCGGTGCACGAAATTTAATCAGTTGTGTCCGACCCAGGCTAAAAACAACTGGCCAGACGCAACTGATACTGTATGTGAACCCAGCCTTACAGCTGACAGAGGAGTTGTCACTCAGCTGCCTCACGCTGCCGACCAGTAAACCTGCCTAGTTATGTAGTAATGCAGGAGTGTGTCAATGCATAACTAGTCAGATTCGCCATTAATCCGTCAGTTGGGTGTAACCCTGTGGGAGCTGTATTGGCCGCTATATTGGTTGTCACCCAAGTTTCCCAGGAAGCGCTATAATAAAAAATACTGATAAAATTTTTTTTTTAAGAAGGGCTTATTTACACAAGCATGTCGGATTTGCGTCTGCAAAAAAGAACAGTTTTTCATCCATATTAATGTCCGTGTCTGTGTGGTTTCCGCGTGTCATCCGTTTTTTTCCTCCGTTTTCTCTGCAAGCACTATCTAGGTCACTTTTCTTCTGCATTTCTTAGCAGATGATCCGTGAAAACGGACAACACGTGGATGTCGTCCTTGTGCTGTGTTTTTTTTTATCATGCACCCATAGACTCCAACGGGCGAGTTTCTCACAAGGGACACACACGCCATTAAAAAAACACCAGATGTATGATTAGCCCCATTGACTTGTATAGGTCAGTGTGCTGCCCGTTGTTATAACAGACAGCATACAAGCCAGAAATACGTTCGTGTGAATAAGGCGTAAGTTGATAGAAAACGACAACTTAATGATATAAAGGGATTTTCCAACTGTTTTTTTTTTTTGCAAAACCTGTAAGGGTATGTTCACGCTGCATATTTTCGGAACGCCTCCAAACATCTGCCCATTGATTTCAATGGGAAAAATGGTGTCCTGTTCCGATTGAAAAACGGCCGCGAAAAAGAAGTGCAGGTCACTTCTTGAGACGTTTTTGGAGTCGTTTTTCATTGACTCTATAGAAAAACAGCTCCAAAAACAGACGTAACAAACGCAGCAAAAACCGCAAGTGGCTTAAAAAACGTCTGAAAATCAGGAGCTGTTTTCCCTTGAAAACAGCTCCGTATTTTGAGACGTTTGTGTGTGAACATTACCCTAAGAATTAGCGGGGGAAAACTTTTCCTGTCACTTATTCACTAGGCCTCTGTAACATTATGGATAGTCATTGGATGACACAGTCATGTGATGTTATATCACTATGGACACAATGTCACTGAGGCCTAGTGGATTCACAGGCCCGATAGAGACTAGAGGTGGAAATTTTGTTCTGAACCAAGAATCACAGCAAAAAAATTTGCATTTTTTAAATTTACTCAAGGAAAATGCCGTTTTTTATGTTCTGTAAGGCCTTTTTGTACTGTTTGTATTACTTTTTTCTGTAATCTTTTTTTTTTTTTACGCATAAAAGTCAGGGTGCCCTGAACACATTCTACATTTTCCTGTCCAGTCACAGGTAGAAACTTGAAGCTGTGTTTTTCACACAAAATATAAATGGAAAAATAACTGGGGTGAAAAAAGCATTCGTGTGAACGAGCCGTAATGGGGATTTTTTAAATTAGATTTTTAGTTGGGGAAAATGTTGTAAAGAAGGGTGTCAGTCAGGGGAGCTGAGTCACCCATCACGCTGCACCCTAAATCCTGATCTTGCACCATCTGCTAAAGTCGGGTAACTTCATCCTGAGATCCATAAGAGAAGGGGTGGAAACTCTATAGGTAGAAGTTTTAATACATACATTTTGTTGGACCTCATCCTTAGCACAGTAATTATATTCACATTTGAAGGGTTAATTGCCCCCCATAACCCCTGCCCCCACTTGTAGTTTGTCCCTGTGGGAATTCTTTAGAGACTCTCTCTCCCCCATCCACTAATGTTTGCATTGTTCAATGTGCTTGCTTTGGCTTTTCACACCCCAATGACTTCTCTATGTGCTGACTGTCAGCTCTCTAATAAAACATCACTGTAAGATTAGAATAGAAATTTCAAGGCGGTCCGGAAACGACAGAATTTTTTTTGTGAAACCGCAGGTCTGTTGTGGCTTTGATGTACATTGTACATTCTTCATGTTTATTATTAGTCTTTGCTAAAGATTTATTTTCAACAGGGAATTAACATCAATTTATTTAAACTTTGGTTAAATAGGCCATTAATGTGTCACGAGTGTGGGTCCGACCCGCACTATCAGCGACGCAACCCCATCGCACATTGATGTAATAGAAAGCCAATTAAAGGGGGTTTACACTGGTTGATTATCTGGCAGACAATCGTTCAGGGTATGTTCACACGCTGAGCCAAAAACGTCTGAAAATACGGAGCTGTTTTCAAGGGAAAACAGCACATGATTTTCAGACGTTTTTTGAGCAACTCACGTTTTTCGCTGCGTTTTTCGTGGCGTTTTTCGTGCCGTTTTATCGACCGTTTTTGGAGCTGTTTTCAATAGAGTCTATGAGAAAACGGCTCCAAAAACGTCCCAAGAAGTGCCCTGCACTTCTTTTGACGAGGCTGTAATTTTACGCGTCGTCTTTTGACAGCGGTCAAACGACGACGCGTTAATTACAGGTCGTCTGCACAGTACGTCGGCAAACCCATTCAAATGAATGGGCAGATGTTTGCCGACGTATTGGAGCCGTATTTTCAGACGTAAAACAAGGCATAATACGCCTCGTTTACGTCTGAAAATAGGTTTGTTTGAACCCAGCCTTAGGGTATGTGCACACGCTAGCTGTCATTTACGTGTGAAAAGACAGGCTGTTTTCAAGAGAAAACAGCTGCCTCGTTTCACACGTAAATGCTCCTCCTCGCATTTTGCGAGCCGTCTGAGACGCTCGTAAATCTTGAGCTGTGCTTCATTGAGTTCAATGAAGAACAGCTCAAATTACGTGGCAAAGAAGTGCCCTGCACTTCTTTGCCGAGGCAGTCCATTTAGGCTGGGTTCACACGACCTATTTTCAGACGTAAACGAGGCATATTATGCCTCGTTTTACGTCTGAAAATAAGGCTACAATACGTCGGCAAACATCTGCCCATTCATTTGAATGGGTTTGCCGACGTACTGTGCAGACGACCTGTAATTTACGCGTCGTCGTTTGACAGCTGTCAAACGACGACGCGTAAATGGACTGCCTCGGCAAAGAAGTGCAGGGCACTTCTTTGCCACATAATTTGAGCTGTTCTTCATTGAACTCAATGAAGCACAGCTCAAGACTTACGAGCGTCTCAGACAGCTCGCAAAATGCGAGGAGGAGCATTTACGTGTGAAACGAGCCAGCTGTTAACAGTCTGTCTTTTCACACGTAAATGCCTCTCATCGTGTGAACATACCCTTACGCGTCGTCGTTTGACAGCTGTCAAACGACGACGCGTAAATTACAGGTCGTCTGCACAATACGTCGGCAAACCCATTCAAATGAATGGGCAGATGTTTGCCGACGTATTGGAGCCCTATTTTCAGACGTAAAACGAGGCATAATACGCCTCGTTTACGTCTGAAAATAGGTCGTGTGAACCCAGCCTTACAGAACGCTCATTGACAATAATTGCCCTGGGTAAACAGGGCAGCGATCAGCAGATGAACGAGCAAACGCTCCATCATCTGCTGATTGTATCGTTTTCAAAAAGTAAAATATTATCGTTGTCGGCAGCACATGTCGCTGTGTAAACAGGGAGACGCGCTGCCGACATGATAATAATGGATGGGGACGAGCGATCGGAGTAACGACCGCTCGTCCCCATCCATAGCTCCGTGTGAAAGGAGCAAGCGAGCACCGATCAACGATGTCTCGTTGATCGGCGCTCACTGCACCGGCCTATTGTCGGCCAGTGGAAATGGCCCTTAACGTACCAGTATGTTTTTTGGGTGTTAGGCCTTGTTCACAAAGTGCAGATTTTCATTTCCAGAAACCGACCTTAAACAGAAGAAATATATAGAAGGTCTTATAGGTCTGATCTTCTAGATCCAATTTTGGTTTTGTATTAAGAAAAATGCATGTAAAATCTGCAGCAAATCTATGTTAACAAGGCAAAAAGGCCCTTTTACACGGGCCAACGATTGGGAAAATGAGCGTTTATATGAACACTCGTTCCCAATCATTGCCCTGTGCAAACAGGGCATCGCTCAGTTTGCTCGTTCATCGGCTGATCATATAGTTTATGCAGCAAAAAATATTATCGTTGTCGGCAGCAAGTCTCCCAGGGAGATGTCCTGCTGACATGATGGTAATGTATAGGGTCGAGCGATCGTAGGAACTATCGCTCGTCCCCATAATTTACTGATCATAGCTCCTTGTGAATGGCGCAAACGAGCGCTGATCAACAAGCTGTCTCGTTGATCAGTGCTCATTGTTACAGCTTATATTGGTCTGTGTAAAAGGACCCTAAAGCTACATGCACACATTGCGTAATTTGGTGCAGGAAATCCGTATCTAAACCGCAGGTAATTCCCCAGGTAAAATCCACACATAATAATGCGTTTTTTAAATGCATTTTAGGCCTTATTCACATGAACGTGTCATACTTCCGTGCTACGCGCGTGATTTTCACGCGCGTCGCACGGACCTATGTTAGTGAATGAGGCCGTTCAGACTGTCAGTGAATTTCACGCAGCGTATGTCCCCTGTGTAAAACTCACGACATGTCCTATATTTGGCCGTGTTTCGCTCAGCACGCACCCATTGAAGTCAATGGGTGCGTGCAAATCGCGCACGGCATACGGAAGCACTTCCGGGTGCCGCGAGTGATGCCCGCTACAGTAGTAAAATAAATGAATGAAAACAGAAAAGCAACACGTGCTTTTCTGTTTGTCAACATAAAACCTGAGTGTCATAATGATGGCGGCTGCACGAAAATCACGCAGCCACGGACCATATGCTGATGCCACACGGACCTTTTGCGCACGCAAAACGCAGCATTTTTTGCACGCGCAAAACAGACATCCGTGTGAATAAGGCCTCAGGTGCAGTTTTGATGCGGAAATAGGTCCGTTTTTATGCTGCGGATGTTGGTGCATTTTTTTTATACACTTGTCAGATATAATTCACAAGCGGAAATGCAAGCTAAATTGACGTGCTTCGGATTTTAAAATACGCAACGCAGGTCAATTTATATCCGGAAAAATTCTGCAATGTGGAACTTGCAAAAATCCATAAACCTGTTGCAAAAGCAACCCCATTCAGAGAAATTAACAGATTTTCAGTCGCAGAAAATTTCTGCAACAATATGTCCAGCTCAAACTGATATTTCAGAGAGTGATTATTTGGAGTTACATCTGGCCAAAATATTTATGTCAAATTTGTTGTTGATGATGCAAACTATTTTTGGATTGCCGCAACCTCTTCAGTGTTGTTCCAAAAACATTGCTGCATCTGTACATGTGACTGCAACTGGCGCTGCAGTTCAGACCCCATCATTCTGCCTATTGATGGGAGTTCCAGAAGAGGCTGGACGCAGCTGCAGGCTTGAGGGAAGCCGACATGACCGTCCTGGTAGGGAAAGGGTTAATGTTAAGAGGTGAGGGAAAGGTGAAGGAGCTGAAGGAGGGACGGGGAGGAGCTAGGGGGGACGGGGGGGCCGTTACTGCGCTTCCCGCTGTTTCTCGGCATTGAGCCGGAAGCAGCGGGAGGAGTAATACACAAGAAGCAAAGCTCCCCGTTGCCCGGCTTTTTAGTATGGCAGAGGCCCTGATTTTAGAGCGGCTGCGTGCCGCTGCTGTGCACCACGGTCCCGGATGGCTGGAGGAGACCGTGGCTGCATTAACGCGGATCCCGGACGCCGTTTCGCCACGTCGGGCACGGCGTTCGGGGTCTGTTGTAAGGGACAGGCTCCCCTCCCCCGGCCCCCCTACGAGCATGGCTATGGCGGCGGGGGGGGAGTCGGCAACAACCGCTCCTGCGCTGGGCAGGCAGAGAGCGGTAGCAGGGGTGACGGCGACGCAGGCTGTGTCGACCCGTCCCTCTCGGCGGTCCCGACCTCCAGAGCGCCTGAGTCCGGAGGTAGTCCCGCGGACACGGCGTCGCAGAGGGAGCCCGATCCCGGACGCTGCAGGCCAGGCAGCTGGGAGGACCGCCCCTTCCCAGGCCCTGCGTCCTGGCAGGAATCCCAGGCCGCGACGGGGTCCGGCGGTAAGCAGGGAGTCGCAGGCCGGGCTCCCTGTCACCCCTCCCCCATCAGATGGAAGAGGTCGAGAGCAAGGTACGGCCGCCCCGCATGGTGATGTTCCGGCCAGGGGGCAGGCTTCGTCAGGATCGTCTAGACGGACGACTAGATCTGCAGCGACGTCGAGGCAACAGGTCCGGTCGGAAGTCTGGGTCCCGGCGGTCGGGCGGCAGGTTGCCGGCTCATCGGTCAGCGCGTCCTCATCCCCTTTCCGAAGAGGTCGTTGGGAGGGACAGTCGTCGGCGAGAGAAGAACTGGAGGAAGGTGAACTGGACGTCTATCGTCGAGGTCAGGATGGTCCGGCTGACGGGAACACAGCGCCTGTGCAGCCCGGTGAGTGTATAACTCCATTATTGTCTTATCCAGCGATTTTTATGTCGGGTGTCGGCGGGGGGGCTGCTAGCATAGCATCGGGGGCCGGTAGTGGCGCGGGCGGACGCGACGGAGCGGGTTTGGCGGATGTAGTGGGTTGCTTACGGGAGCTGGTGGGGCGCCTGGATAGGGCCGCGGCGCCGGTAGTAACGGAAGTGTCCCCTGCGGTAGTTTGGGAAGGCCCCAGGGAAGTGGGATCGTTGCAGGCGCGTCCTGTGGTGGCGGTTAGAGAGGCGGTCGCGGTGTCGGTGCAGACTGAGGCACAGAAGGACGGCGATCGAGTGCGCATGGACGATCGTGCTCGGGGGGAGGTGTATGTTTGTTTTGAGGGTCCGTTGGGGGCGCATTTAAAGCAGGAGGTGCGTGATCGGATCTGGAAAGATGAATATGTTGAAATTTTTTCTCTCTTGCCGCTGGCTAAATTCAATTTGGATAAGAGCAAGCGGGATGAGAGTAAAAAGGACGAGGAGGAACGGCGGCGGTATAGGCTTATCCCGCAGACGTTCGTTAATTGGTCGCAGGCGTTCGCCATATTGGCTAGTGTGATAGGGGAAAAGGCGCCGGAAAATTGTTCGGCGTTATTTTGTTATTTTGATGCTATTGGGGAGGCTCATAGGGCGTATGGGGGTCAGGCGTGGCTGCGATATGATGAGCAATTCCGTCAGCGGAAGGCGGTTCGGCCGGCGATTCGGTGGGACCAGAAGGATATTGCTCTCTGGTTACGGGTTACGGCTCCGGTTAGGCAGCCCTTTCCCGGGAGCGGTGGCCAGGGAGGCCAGACTAGTCAGAGTGGACCAAGCGGCGGGGGAAAGGCGGGGTTTTGCTGGCAATTCAATGAAGGCCAGTGCAAGTTCGGGGCCACGTGCAAGTTCAAGCACGTGTGCTCCGAGTGTAATGGGGCATCACACGGGGCGGCAAAATGTCTGCGGAAAAAGAGGTCCGGGAACCAGCACGGGGCTGGTCAAGGGGGTGTCGCCGGTGAGGGTGGAAAGGATGGCCCCTTATCTAAATGAGTATCCGGATAGGGCGGCAGCTAAGTTGCTTTATGAAGGGTTTAGTGTTGGTTTTGTTATTCCTCCGCCTCCTTATGAGGTTCCGGTTACGCGGAGAAATTTAAAATCGGCTTACTTGCATGCGGAAGTCGTGTCGGAAAAGTTGTTAAAAGAAGTTTCGTTGGGGCGCATGTCGGGGCCATTTGTGGAGTCGCCGGTGAAAGATTTAGTTGTGTCCCCTTTGGGTATTGTCCCTAAACGCGAGCCCGGAAAGTTTCGTTTGATTCAACATTTATCGTATCCCAAAGGTTCGTCGGTAAATGACGGGATTGATCACGAGTTGTGTTCCGTAGTTTATACCTCATTCGATAAGGCGGTGGGGTTAGTGCGGGCTGCGGGTCCGGGGGCGCTGCTAGCAAAAACCGACATCGAGGCGGCGTTCAGGTTGTTGCCGGTGCATCCAGAAAGCCAACGGCTGTTGGGTTGTTTTTGGAATGGGGCCTTTTACGTGGATCGGTGCCTTCCGATGGGGTGTTCTCTTTCTTGTGCATACTTCGAGGCGTTTAGTAGCTTCATGGAGTGGGTAACGAGGGGAGTATCCGGGGTCGATTCGTTGATCCATTACTTAGATGATTTTTTGTGCGTTGGCCCGGGGGGTTCGCCGGTTTGCGGTAACTTGCTTCATGCCCTGCAGAAGGTGGCGAGGGATTTTGGGATCCCTTTGGCGCCGGAAAAAACGGAGGGCCCGGTAGCGACGATTTGTTTCTTGGGAATCGAAATTGACTCGGTGGCAATGGAGTGTCGGCTCCCGGCGGATAAGTTGGGTGCTTTGAGGCTGGAGGTGCGACGGGCTTGTAGAAGGAAGAAAATGTCGCTGAGGGAGCTTCAGTCGCTGCTGGGGAAGTTGAATTTCGCCTGCCGGATTATGCCGATGGGGAGGGTGTTTGGTAGGAGGTTGGCGGCGGCAACGACGGGAGTGCGGGCGCCGCATCATTTTGTGAGGCTCAAGGGGGAGCACCGAGCTGATCTTCAGGTTTGGGATGACTTCTTGGGCCAGTACAATGGTCGCTCGCTATGGATGGCCCCAGCGCAGGATACGAGTGATCTGAATATTTTCACGGATGCGGCTGGGGCGGGTGGCTTTGGAGCTTACGGGGGAGGTCCGTGGTGCGCAGGTCAATGGCCGGCTAGCTGGGTGTCCAGTGGATTGACGCGGAATCTGGCCCTGCTCGAGCTGTTTCCCATCGTGGTGGCGGCTACCATTTGGGGGGACAGGCTCAGGGATAAGAAGGTCCGTTTTTACTGCGACAACATGGGGGTGGTGCTTGCCATTAATAACATCACGGCGTCCTCTCCTCCGGTAGTTCAATTGTTGCGGCATTTAGTGTTGGTGTGTTTGTCGCTGAACGCGTGGGTGGTGGCGGTGCATGTCCCGGGTGTACGGAATTGTGTTGCTGATGCTCTTTCTCGCTCGCAGTGGGACCGGTTTCGGCAATTGGCCCCGGGAGCGGAACGTCTCGGTTTGGCGTGTCCGGATCATCTATGGGATCTGGTATCGGTCCCGTAGAGCAGCTGTTACAAAGGTCTTTGGCGCGCACGACGTGGAGGGCTTATGCTGCTTGTTGGAGGCAGTGGGAGGAGTGGGTAAGAGAGTTGGGTGATGTTAATACGGATAAAGACAGGTTGGTGGCACTTTTGTATTGGTTAGGGGATGCCTGGGAGGGGGGGGTTTTCAGTAGCGAAGGTGAACCGGTTTATATCCGCGGGGAGGTGAGCCTTTTTGCAGATCGGTTGGAGGTATGGTTGCGTAGATCAAAAACTGACCAATTAGGGAAGAAAAAACTGATAGTTTTGTTCGCTCTCCCGGGGTCGGTCATGTGCCCAGTAGAGTGCATGCGGGGTTTTACAAAAAACAGGGGGTCTCCAGATTTGCCTTTGTTACGTCATGTGGACGGGTCGTTCTTGTCCAGGTTTCAGTTTGGAGCTGTTTTAAAAAATGTTTGACGGCGGTTGGGGTTGCGGCAGGCTCATATTCATCTCATTCCTTCCGGATTGGCGCAGCAACGGAAGCAGGGCGCTGGGGGTTGAATGATGAGGGGGTGAGGCGTATTGGTCGTTGGGAGTCAAAAAGGTTTAAGTCCTATGTCCGCCCCCATATGTTGTAATTTTGTTGTTTATGCTTGCAAATGTTATATGGTGGTGCCTAACTGTGTTTTCCGTTTCAGATTCGCCTCCTTGTCTGGTGTGGTTGATGGGTCATTCGTACGTGCACTGGGGGGCTTTGAGGGCGGACGTCCGCCCGGATGGTCGCCAGTTGCGCATTCCGCGACAGGATGCGGTTGTGCATTGGCTGGGGTTTAGAGGTATGTCGTGGAACAGGGTGTTGGCGGAATTCCAGACATATGTGCGGCTTGATAGGGTTCCGGAGGTTTTAGTGTTGCACGTGGGTGGGAATGACTTAGGAGTCCGCCCTTTTCGTGAGTTGGTGCGGGATATCAAACATGATTTGTTGTGTTTGTGGGTATCTTGTCCCAAGTTGGTGGTAGTGTGGTCGGACATAGTCCCAAGGAAGCATTGGCGGTTAGCTAGATCGGTGGAGAGAGTCAATAAGGCTCGGATAAAAGTTAACCGGGCGGTGTCCCGTTTTGTGGCAAAGAACGGGGGCATTTGCGTGAGGCATAGGGATTTGGAGTCAGGATTGGGGAATTTCTGGAGGAGTGACGGGGTTCATCTGACCGAGGTTGGCATTGATATTTGGAGCTTGGCTATAGCAGAAGGCATAGAAAGGGCGGTGGTGGTGTGGAGGAACTCACAGGCTTAAGGTGGTCAAGGCCTGTTTCGCGGTGGCGGGGGGAGTCCTTGAGGCCAGTCAGTACAAAATGGTGGGGGGGTCGCATCGGGGGTATGCGTCCCCCAAAAAAGGTACATGGTTGAAGACTTCATCGGGTGTTATCCCTTTGAAGTGGTCTTCTGGTAGAAGGTATGTCACTTGAAGGCTTCATCGGGTGTTATCCCTTTGAAGTGGACTTCTAGTGGTCGGTATATCACTTGAGGGCTTCAACGGGTGTTATCCCCTTGAAGTGGACTTCTAGTGGTTGGAGCCATCTGCAGAGGTGAACGGTGCTTCCGAGCTGGTTTACGGCTGGAGGTAATTAGTGGTTTGCAGATGGCTAATTCGGTGTGTTCTTGAAAGGAACATCTGAAGGGGCTTCAAGGACTTCCTCTGCTCGGGTTAATGTTAACGTTTAATTGTTATTTATGATTCTGACCCATGTTGGGTCATGTGAATTATTAGGAGGAATTCTCTGGTGGATTCCTAACTAGTTATCCGAATGTTTCGGATTTAAATTGTTTTTATAAAACTGTGAAATTAATAAACGGCTGCTGTGGCCATTTCACATCCAACCTCGGTGTCATGTGTCGTTACTAAATGGGGGTGGGGGATAGTATGGTTTAAGGTTAACACATGACTCTACCTAGGCAGGTCAAGAAGAGGCTGGACGCAGCTGCAGGCTTGAGGGAAGCCGACATGACCGTCCTGGTAGGGAAAGGGTTAATGTTAAGAGGTGAGGGAAAGGTGAAGGAGCTGAAGGAGGGACGGGGAGGAGCTAGGGGGGACGGGGGGGCCGTTACTGCGCTTCCCGCTGTTTCTCGGCATTGAGCCGGAAGCAGCGGGAGGAGTAATACACAAGAAGCAAAGCTCCCACCCTCCCACCCTTGTTTTGTTACTCCTTAGGTCTTCTGTACGTCCGTATATGAGCGTTGTGTTTTATTTTGTGTGTTTATTTAACATGTTTTTCTTTTTTCCGGAGTAGGTTCTGTTGTCATGGCAGCTGGCGGGGGGAGTCCTTGAGGCCAGTCAGTACAAAATGGTGGGGGGGTCGCATCGGGGGTATGCGTCCCCCAAAAAAGGTACATGGTTGAAGACTTCATCGGGTGTTATCCCTTTGAAGTGGTCTTCTGGTAGAAGGTATGTCACTTGAAGGCTTCATCGGGTGTTATCCCTTTGAAGTGGACTTCTAGTGGTCGGTATATCACTTGAGGGCTTCAACGGGTGTTATCCCCTTGAAGTGGACTTCTAGTGGTTGGAGCCATCTGCAGAGGTGAACGGTGCTTCCGAGCTGGTTTACGGCTGGAGGTAATTAGTGGTTTGCAGATGGCTAATTCGGTGTGTTCTTGAAAGGAACATCTGAAGGGGCTTCAAGGACTTCCTCTGCTCGGGTTAATGTTAACGTTTAATTGTTATTTATGATTCTGACCCATGTTGGGTCATGTGAATTATTAGGAGGAATTCTCTGGTGGATTCCTAACTAGTTATCCGAATGTTTCGGATTTAAATTGTTTTTATAAAACTGTGAAATTAATAAACGGCTGCTGTGGCCATTTCACATCCAACCTCGGTGTCATGTGTCGTTACTAAATGGGGGTGGGGGATAGTATGGTTTAAGGTTAACACATGACTCTACCTAGGCAGGTCAAGAGGAACAAGGAACCGTCGCTATGACAATGCCAGCGAAGTATGTATAGAATGTCCAGTCCCTAAAAATTGATGGCCTATCCTCAGGATAGGCCATCAATAGCTGATGGGTCGGGGTCCGACTCCGGCAACCCCCGCCGATCGATGGGAGTTCCAGAGGTCGGACCTCCACCGACCACAAATTAATGGCCTACTATCAAAGATAGGATAGGCCGTCAATGAAAATGACTGAAAAAACCCTTTAGGCTACATTCACACGAGCTTGACAGATTTAGGCACGTAAAAAACTCGTAAATCTGTCCATGTGCGTAGCAGTTTTTTTTTTGTATCAGTGTGATTTGCGTGTGTTTTTCACGAACTTGCAAGCACTACTTTTTTTTTTTCATGTAATTGATGCGCGAAACACGGATAACGCACGATGTGTGTGGTTCTGCTCTCCGTGGTTTTCACACACCCATAGACTTCAATGGGCGACTTGGTGCGCAATAACGCACCAATATAGGACATGCAATGAGTTTCATACAACAGACACTTGCTGCGTGAAAGCTCACGCATGTGTGAATAGCCCCATTGAAATCATTTTTTCAACGCACAGCACATGGACGAGAATCACGCTCATCTGATTGAGCCCTTAAGGGTAGGGACACATGGGGCAGATATGCTACGTAAAGTACACAGCGTATCCATCCTGGAAACCGCAGGAAATTCCGCCCGAAAAACTGCAGGGAATAAGTTTATACTTACCACCCGGGCGCTGTCATGATGACGCAATCCTCTGCTCTGAGTGCAGCCCGGTCTCCTGGGATGACGCCGTAGTCCAGGTGAACGCTGTAGCCTTTGATTGGCTGTAGCAGTCACATCGGATGAAACGTCATGCCAGGAGGCCGGGCTGCACTCAGAACAGAAGATCGCGTCGCTATTACAATGGCCAGGAGTAAGTATGAACCTTTTTATTGTTTTTCTAGCAAAAAATGTTTTGGTTTTTTTCTGAATTGCGATTTCTGCGGCGGACTCGCAAGTTTTCCACCGCAAAAATAGCAACATGTGCCTATTTGTTGTGGGTTTTACCTCCCTATTGAATTTAATGGGGAAAACCTGCAACAGAAGAGCAGCAATTCTGCAGCATAAATTGACATTCTGTGGATTAAAAAAAAAAATAATTCAACTGATATTTTCCAGTGCGGGGATGAGATTTGTTCAAATCTCATCCACTCTGCTGCTATTGTACTCCGCTACGGATTTTCCACAATTAAATCTGTTGCGAAAAACCTGCAGTGTATACCCTGTGTGTGTCCCTACCATGCTTGACCATTGGGCATTGTCACCATGGTCATACAGTTGAGGGGAAGTAAACTGTGGTCCATGTTCTAGTGCATGTTGGGGGTCCTAGTAGTTGAACCCCCACCGATCTAACATTTATAACCTACCCTTAAAGGCTGTTTTATGGGTACATGCATTCATCCCTACATATGTAACTACTTTGTGTCAATACTAAATTATCTGCGTCCCTAGATCGCATTCAATCTATTCATATTCCCAGAGTTTTCCATATGGTACATTGTATTGTGCAGTTGCAGAGTATTGTACGTTCAGTGCAGAGTGCGGTGTCATTCCTACCTACGTGGACATACAACTGCTTAGTAGAGAATTTCAGGACAACAAAAGGTCAGCGCTTTGAATGATTCGGCCTAGTGTTGAGGCAGGAATCTTTTGTTATTCAACAGGCTTAAGTTGGAGGAGAAAATGCAGACGATTGTAGACTATTCGACTGAAAAATTTACTACTCCCCCATCATGAAGACACGACACATAATAGTTGTGATTTTCTTCTAAGAGTGTTTATGTAATACCTTCTACTCCAGCTATATCAGGGATGCTCTTGTTTAATGCCAGGATTAAAATGTAATGTTTTCCTGTTTTAATAATCAGCACAAGGTAATATAGAGCTATAGCCTGTTCCAAAATGTACTGAAAAAACCGCCGGATGTCCGGTAAAAAGTCTGATAAACTGGCTATATACAATGGGATTTTATGGGCAAAGTGGATGGTCGGACAGAGAGTGTAATTGTGATTGGGGAGCTGTGAAGAACATTATTTACAATTATACAATCCTTCTGATGTTTTTGGATTTCCATTGCAATGGCAGCATGGCAGGCGTAGGGTCTGAGAATGAAGAGTGATCTCACTGAACAGACTTTGGGACTTGCTTGGTAAAAGCTTTTCTTTATTGCTATTTTTTTTATTAATTTAGTCAGTTTCCGTATCATTATACTGTATTAGTGAACATCAGAAATGTGATCATTGGAATTGGCTGTGTCTGAAGATCTGGAGATGTCGGCTGGCCATTCGGGAAAGTACGTGTTTTTAGGAACAAATATAAAAATGATGGAATTGACTTGTGGAGAACGCCCTCAACGCCATACAGGTTTTGGGGGTGGCAAACTGGGTAGTAGCCCAGGACACCAAGGATGAGACCGCAGGAACAACCTGAGGGTGGAGCAAGAAAACATTCGACTCCACTGTCCGTTCCAGTAGTTGGGCACAACACTAATTTACATGGACCGCTGTTCCTTGACCATCGAGAGAACTGTGGCTACAGAATCACAGCCCCAGTCCTCCCTGTCACCTGCATTACACTGATCTATATAATGGTGAGCGGGAGTGAGTCTACCATGAATAACCATCATTCATTCATGTGTTAGATTTCACCTATTTAGGGTATGTCACACGTAGAGTCAAAAACGTCTCAAAATACGCAGCTGTTTTCAAGGGAAAACAGCCCCTGATTTTCAGACGTTTTTTGAGCAACTCGCGTTTTTCGCTGCGTTTTTGCTGCGTTTTTTACGGACGTTTTTGGAGCTGTTTTCATTGGAGTCTATGAGAAAACGGCTCCAAAAACGTCCCAAGAAGTGTCCTGCACCTCTTTTGACGAGGCTGTAATTTTACGAGCCGTCTTTTGACAGCAACGCGTAAAATGACAGGTCATCGGCACAGTACATTGGCAAACCCATTGAAAGTAATGGGCAGATGTTTGCCAACGTATTCGAGCAGTTTTTTCAGACGTAATTCGAGGCGTAAAACGCCTCCATTACGTCTGAAATTAGGTCGTGTGAACCCAGCCTAACTGTCATATGGCAATTATTCATGTATATAGTTGCAATATGTTAGGATTGAGTATTGATTGTCCGGTAGAAGTAACTGGTATTGAGTGTGATGAATCTTTCCGGCGGCACTGACAGGGACCACTCCCTGCTCTGTATTAACCTGCTGTAAATTTTCATGGATTTCAATCTCGCATTCCATCTGACACAGCGGAATGACTTCTATTGACTCTAGAGCTCTGATGACTATGGAAATATTCCTGCATTCTGCAGGGTTTAGTGATTTACTATTAGCCTAGGCTATAACAATCTTTATGTTGTATGATTTATACAGTTTAGATCCCATATACCCAATGACTTTTATGTTTAATCCATTGTGTCCTTAGGTGTAGCAGGAAGACGGATGCTTTGTCTCATCTTTGAAGAAAGTACAAGGTTATGCCCATCATAAACTTATATTAGTTGAGCCAAGACATTTTTGAAATGTAGTAGATCAGAACATATGATATTTAAATGCCCATTTGCTGTACAGAGTTGCTGCATTTGTGTCCTGGGTAATGTTATGTGCGTTTTCAATCACTCTTTTCTGCATCTAGAGTTTTTCCTTTTTGAAAGTTGTTTAAAAAAAAACAACAAATGGGCACAAATGTATGGGGAAAGAATGAATAAAGGATCCATTACCGACCACCCGGAATATTTGAACTATCTTTGGCCATCTTTAGCCAGTTACAAATCTTCCGCTCCATTGTAGTCAAGGACAAATGAGATATAGCACTTAAAGGGCTTTTTCTTCAAGGGCATATAGATGTCGGGGGTCCACCACTTGGGAGCTGCTGAGTAAGAGCAGTTTCCAGACTGGCGGGCTGTGACTGGCCTTGTATTACATGCTTGTCCATTCAATTGCCAGCCTCTAAAGGAAATATATAGCCAGACTAATATTCCATCGGGGATGGCAAGAGATTTCAGGAGCTGGACCAGCAGTGATCGGCTGATATCTGGGGATGCTGTTCTAAGGCTACATTCAGACGAGCATGTCCGATTTGTGCACATAAAAAACACTGCTTTTTCATCAATTTCATGTCCGTGTGCGTTGTATACTAGCATCAGTGTGCGTGTGGCATGTGTTTTTCACGTCCGTGCAAGCACTTTTTTTTATTTTTATTTCCCTGCATTTCTTTAGTAACTGATGCGTGAAACACGGACAGCACACAGATGTCGTCCGTCTGCTGTACGTGATTTTCACGCACCCATGGACTTTAATGAGCGACTAGGTGCGCAAAAACGCACCAATATAGGACATACAGTGAGTTTCACGCAACGGAGGCTTTTCCTGCCTTCCATTGATTTCAGTGGGAGGTCAGAGGTGGAACGGCTATAAGCCGTCAGGGATAAAAACAGCCTCTACCTCCCATTGAAATCAATGGGAGGCCGTTTCGGACGTCTTTAGGCGCTGATTTTGACGTGGTTTAAGCGTCAAAATCAGCGCCAAAAAACTCAGTCTGAACTCGGCCTAACAGTCCAACACCAAGAAAGATACACAGAATTTTGGATCGATTTAGGTATAAAAAACACTTTGGCCATAACAACAGTTTCATGGACAGGTGTCCATAGACATTTATCTTATGTTGGCGGATCCTGCCAGAAGCAGTGTGATCTCCTGACAGTCTAGTGTCTGCGGCTGCTGGCAGATCCTATCAGTCCAGAGGATCGGTCACGTGTTTTGTTTTACAGCCAGTCCTTTTTCGTTCGTCTCAGGTTTCGGTGATTTTTGTTGGTCCAAGCTGAACATGTAAAGGGTATCAGGGGGCAACAACCAAACAACTTTCAGCTTTCTAATGTCTAATTTTGTAGCTGTCAAACCAAGTCTAATAGAAAGTTTCATAACATTGTTATCTTGTTCTTTTCCGCTACATAATTTTGATCAGACTGTAGTTATGGGTACAGGCAATTTCTTTTTTAGAAATCGCTGGCACATTGATGCTGATAAGGGTTCTTTTTATCAGCGGGGTCTGGTTAAATAAATACAGACAAGGTGAATAGTGACCGGTCTGGACATATATGAAGTTTGTCTTATCTTGTCTGACCAACATTCCAGTGAAGGCGACGTGTAGGAAATAAGCAGTTTACACACCTAAATATTTGTAGGGCTAATAATGGAGACTTTCAATGAGTATAGTGTTACCCAGAACAGACATTATATCTTTGAACCAACCACATAAGGCCAGACACAGGGATAAGTGCTACAATGTAACCGAGTATGTCGGATTGTAGCAATGATCGCTATATGTAAATGATCATGATGATCGGAGAAGATAAAATAACATATTGGATCCTTTGTTTTGGCGCAACTGGATAAAGCAAACTCTGTTTTTCAAACGGATTGACACTAATCAAAGAGATATTGATATAGGAAGATTTATTTGTATACAATAAAACGACACGTTTCGGAGCCAGACCGGCCTCTTCATCAGGTAAAATACAAATACAGCAATGATAGAAATAGCATACTTTATATAGGACAAAAAGTAGGAGGAAAAAAGGAATTATCGAGTGAGGGTCGGAGGTCACAGACCTTACAATCAAACCAGAGTCTGAGCGATGCATCGCTTGTAACAACTTGTTTGTATAAGGTTATATAATTTCAAAGCGATGCATCCCTTTTGATGGTAGATTCCATCCTCCAAAAAAAGGTATGCTGACGAATACAACCTCAAAGGAGGCAAAACAGATACACTTTTGGCCTCCGTCAGAACTAATGGAGCCCTATGGACATGTTTAACTTGTATGTCTGGAACTTTCCCGATGTATACGCCAAATGTAGGGCAAAAACGTGATGTGCACATAGCTTTATGTAAATAAATAGAACAATTCTATTAATGTTATAATTATACAAGTCTTTAATTGTAACATTCCCAAAAGAATCCTCCCTATACAGGGCCAGATTATTGCCTAACCATTAAATTGGACAATCTATTTGGGCCATGTAGGCCCCAGCTCTACTAGTGAATGGCAGAACAATTCTAAAATGTAGAGAAGTTGAGAAATTGTTAGAAAAATGGGTAACTGAAATCTGATTGGTTGCTATCGGCAGCTCATCTTTTTGTTTAGACTAGTTGTGAGTGAGGCGAGTGTTTCTATGTTATTGCTATTACTGGTGGTACAATATTATTTCATAATAACAGTAGAAATATTCAGTTTGGTTGGTTAAAGGGGATATGAGCCAATTTTTTATGCAAAAATCTAAATAATATTGCAGTGAGAGGCTGAAAAAGTGTGATAGTGCTGTGCTGAATAATCGGACACAGACTGGTTGCTATGGATGCACTCCTTGACAACTGTATTTAAAAAGCTGCAGTATTAAT
This sequence comes from Rhinoderma darwinii, assembly GCF_050947455.1. Taxonomy (NCBI): domain Eukaryota; kingdom Metazoa; phylum Chordata; class Amphibia; order Anura; family Rhinodermatidae; genus Rhinoderma; species Rhinoderma darwinii. Next base: position 32,925,405 of record NC_134692.1, read on the forward strand.
CAGATTTTTCTAAAAATAAATGTAGGTGGAGAATGAAAAACCTCTGAAGTCAATTATGAATTCAAGTGGAGATATTAGATATTATATAAATGCTAGTTTCCATATTTATTTATACTTTCTACTTTCTTTCGACTCTCCCCTGACTGCAGACCTGGGGGAAAAAAAGTATCAGACATATTGGATTTAAACTTACCGATCCTTCGTTCCTGCAGGAGATAAGCCGAGTTGAGTGGCATGTTTATGGTGGAGCTAGGAGAAATAGCTGTTCGGACAGCTTGATGGAGTTGACTGGGCACAGGGCGGTTTTTCATACTGATGACCTATGCACAGGATAGGTCATCAGTATATGATCGGTGGGGGTCCGACACCCGGACCCCGCATCGTTCAGCTGCTCCGGCTGCCTACGGGCATCAATGTCTGTGCCGGAAGCAGTTGGCTCTGGTTACAGTATAGTAGCTGGGCTGCAGTATTGCAGCTCTGCTCCTATTCAAGTGAACAAGAGCAGAGCTGCAGTACCTCAGCACGGCCACTATGCAGTGTACAGAGCCATCTGCTTCCATCAGCGGCCACTGCATAACATCCGGTGCCCTGAGGCTGCTGGGACAGCTGATTGGTGCTGGATCAGGGTGTCGGCCCCCCGCCCCCACCGATCCTATACGGATGATCTATCCTGTGGATAAGTCATCAGTATGAAAAACCACCCCACGTCCATACAACCCCTTTAAGTTATAGATGCAGATGAGCATGCGAGTTATCACGGCATACATGCACATATGTTTGCCTATAATCTGAATAAAATTCCCACCTTTGAATTACATTCTCTGCATTAATCGTTGTTACGTACTAAAATGGCAGAGCCAACAAGATGAATGTTTTAGAAGATCTAGCAAATGTCACTACTATGGAAATGATTATTTTGTATTGACTGTAATTTCGTAATGTGAATGGTCACCTAATCTACTGTGAGACAATTGTGCTAATAGAGACTTCTGACTTGAATGGCTGTAAAACAACATCTGGCCCGTATGCTTGCTTTGTACGCTTTCTTTTAGGAATAAAAAAAAACACAGACAACATGTGTGTGCTGGAAAATACTGCAAATCAGTTGTGTAGAAGGAAACTTGTGTTTTATCTATGCAGACAAGGCTTGGAATGTTTTCACAAGAGCTATAACTCCGCATTATCTCCTATGTCAGGCTTGTTCTTTTGTGTTGGTGGCTTTGTCTTTATTTAGCATAGTTCATTCCCTCTGTCCTCAGAACTGACAATTCCTTTTTCCACTGCTGTTTTTGTTTTTCGTACAATGCCACCATTTATGGAATCCTATGTCTCCACATACTTTCTTAGCTATTGTTTAAACGTAGCTATAAATATTAGTTTCATGCAGTGTACTGTACCTCAGTTCCAGAAATATCATTTTATGTCTTTGTCAAAATGTACATTTGAAATCCACAATTAACGCATAAAACTTGTACATGATAGAGCTCGGAGTGAATCCAGAATAATAGTGGCACGCTGGTTACCACTGTCTGCAATGGTTTCACTCCTAAGCACGACAGCATTTAAGGATATTGGGGATATTTATTAAGACTGGCATTTCCTACGCCACCTGGTGTGGCGTAGGAAACTGTGAATTTATTGGATTTGCAACTTTTTTACACCAGAAGACTGGCATAGAAAAGTTAATAAATTCTTCCTAGTATATAAATATATATATGAAGAAAACATTTAGCACTTAGTTTGTCTTAGCTCCCAGTCCCATGTTTTATATTATTATACAGGGTGGGCCATTTATATGGATACACCTAAATAAAATGGGAATGGTTGGTGATATTAACTTCCTGTTTGTGGCACATTAGTATATGGGAGGGGGGAAACTTTTCAAGCTGGGTGTTGACCATGGCGGCTATTTTGAAATCGGCCATTTTGTATCCAACTTTCGTTTTTTCAATGGGAAGAGGGTCATGTGACACATCAAACTTATCGAGAATTTCACAAGAAAAACAATGGTGTGCTTGGTTTTAACGTTACTTTATTCTTTCATGAGTTATTTACAAGTTTCTGACCACTTATAAAATGTGTTCAAAGTGCTGCCCATTGTGTTGGATTGTCAATGCAACCCTCTTCTCCCACTCTTCACACACTGATAGCCACACCGCAGAAGAAATGCTAGCACAGGCTTCCAGTATCCGTAGTTTCAGTTGCTGCACATCTCGTATCTTCACAGCATGTGTCAGGGTGTCAGGTCCGAGCATTCCTAGATGAACAATTTCCTGGAAAGTGGATTGGTCGTCGCGGGCCAGTTGAATGGCCCCCTAGGTCTCCCGATCTGACCCCCTTAGACTTTTATCTTTGGGGTCATCTGAAGGCAATTGTCTATGCTGTGAAGATACGAGATGTGAAGCAACTGAAACTACGGATACTGGAAGCCTGTGCTAGCATTTCTTCTGCGGTGTTGCTATCAGTGTGTGAAGAGTGGGAGAAGAGGGTTGCATTGACAATCCAACACAATGGGCAGCACTTTGAACACATTTTATAAGTGGTCAGAAACTTGTAAATAACTCATGAAAGAATAAAGTAACGTTAAAACCAAGAACACCATTGTTTTTCTTGTGAAATTCTCGATAAGTTTGATGTGTCACATGACCTTCTTCCCATTGAAAAAACTAAAGTTGGATACAAAATGGCCGACTTCAAAATGGCCGCCATGGTCAACACCCAGCTTGAAAAGTTTCCCCCCTCCCATATACTAATGTGCCACAAACAGGAAGTTAATATCACCAACCATTCCAATTTTATTTAGGTGTATCCATATAAATGGCCCACCCTGTACATTATATATTCATGCTCTGAGGTGCTGTTATCTTTGCATATTGAGATGTCTGATATGTAACTAAAAGCGGAAATAATAACACAGATTAATGGCTCTATATGCAAAATGTGAGTCCTGAAATCTTGCGGAATAGAAAACACCAAAGAAGAGGAACCCATGGAGGACAAGAAGAATATTTATAAAAGTAGATTTTTTATTAGGTCAAACAATAAATACATGGAAAAGCATACAGATAAAAAGTTAATGCACACACAGACTAGACAGAATTAACAGCGGGCTTTCCTGATGATGCATATGCAAGGTACATGCGAAGTAGCCATGGGCTAGCACCCACATACTTGTATAAAGGGAACACATCTCTATGCAGAAGTAAATAGAAGTGTTACATGCAAAAGTCTCATAAGTACAAAAAACACAACCTCCAGGGGAGTAAGGCTACATTCACTCGCGTTAATCTGTGCGTGTGCGCTGCGTTTTTGCATCAGTGTGCTTTGCATGTGGTTTCACGCACTTGCAAGCACTTTTTTTTCCCCATGTAAATAATGCGTGAAGCACGGACAGCATATGGATGTGCGTCCGTGTGCTGTCCGTGACTTCAATGGGCGACTAGGTGCGTGAAAACGCACCAATATAGGACATGCAGTGAGCATGTGTGAATGGCCCCATTGAAATCGATGGGTCCGTGTGCTGTGCATTGTTTCAATGCACAGCACACGGACGAGAATCACGCTCGTCTGAATGAGCCCTAAGAGTGCAGCATATACCAATGGCAAAAAAATCCCTAAGCAAGGCACCAGGAGGTCCCACCACACGACGCACGTTTCAGATTAATCCTTTTATGTTAAACGCGCGTCGGATGTGCTTCAAAGCGAAAATAGCGCAGTGGAAATAGCTTAGCTCGCTGTGCTACGCTGTTTTCGTAACGCCCATTCATTTCTGTGGGAGTTACAGAAACAGCGTAGCTCATGGAAATCGGCTGTTTCCGTACTCACGACCACCTTGTCAGACAGTGTCCGGAAAGCAGGGGGAGCAGAACAAGGTAGCAATAGGGTCAGGGGGCACGGTTCTTGAGATAGATGGGACCCTCACCTATCGGATATTTATGGCATATTCTGTGGATACGCCATAAATGTCCTAGATGAGAAAACCTCTTTAAGGGTGTCCAAAGTTGGTCAGATGTCTCACCAACATGCATGGTCAATAAGACATCTGCTTGTCCCATGACACCTGGTGTGCTGTGGTCCACAATATAAGTGTCTGATCCTTTCCACTTCATTAAGAAAAGGCAAAAATATGGTCATTGCGCAGAGATTAAGTGCATCTGAATAGTGTCCTTTATGTCCCCCTTACATGACCTTATTATCATATGGTCAGATTGGGCGAAGAAAGTCAGGCCTTATATAGGGTAGCCATCTTCGGGATGAATTATCTGTATTTCACAGTTGTTTAAACAGTCATTCGAAAAAGGCGCAGTGACTCCTGCGTGACACGTTCCCAGGCGGATCAGCCCGTAGTCATATTATATTACATTGTTAAAGGACTTTCCTCAATCCTCACTGTGGCTGATGGTCTTTCAACCAGTGGTGGCTTTCAGAAACCCGTTTAAAATCTCAGGTTGTCATAAAGACCTTGTGCTTTAAAGATGAGATAGGGCTGTTATATACCAAGCCATCTGTTATCTACGTCCGTACTAGAGATTTTTGCTTTTCAGATTAGAAGTGTTTGTAATCTGAGCAGATTTCGGTCACTCTTTTATATTCCAGCAGCTGTTTCACGGAGGGGGGGGGGACACCAAGATGTGTATGCTCATACAGTGGGGTATTGCATAAATAGTCATTCACTAATATTTTCAAATCCCCCGCCACAGTCCGCAGACTACAGACAGCATTATGACTGCTGCACCATGGGCAGAATACAAGCTGCATGAATAAATCTGCTTTCTTCTGACAGATTTGCAGGGCAATAGTATAAAAATGATAATTCCTGGATGCTCAGTCGTGCTGGTATTCAGATTGCTTCAGCTTGTAACGGTAGCGCTTTCAGATAATAATACATATGTAAGCAAATAGCTTTTTAATGCAATTCTGTAATATCTGCCTTCCTATTGGCCGTCATTATGTCTGATGTCACTGCTGTTTCTTAGTTTCCTGTATCATAAGGTATCCATTATAATTTTCCTGGGTTGTTGCTTAGCAACATTCTGTGTATGCAGTGGGTGACAACAGCAAACCTCAGTCATGCTGTAGGGTTTGTTATTGTCACTGAGGGATGTTTTGGCAAACTTGCCTGTCTGTTAAGGCTTATTTATAGCTATTAGTCCCTGCAGAGGCGCTCACTCCGTCAGAGCTGTGGCTTGATGCCAAGTATTGATGCTGCCCCGCTCATCCCTGCTGTGGGAATCCATGATGATTTCCGCATTTTATATGGCAGCCGGAAATTGGGTTAGACTGTTAAAATAAATAGGTTAGATGTCTGCACACTTGTCTGTGCTCATCTTTTGACATCTGCACACTGCTCCCCACATCTCTTGTAGTAGGGAGAGGCGCAGTCACTTTCAGTTCGGTTTCTCCCACCTGTGTTTGCAAACGTTGCGGTGCTTGTGGTGAATCCGAGACGTTGGGGTTGCTGTAGCTGGAAGGAACGTACTTTTTCAGACAGCAAGTAAGTACAGAGAGTATGTAAAAAGGAAGTTGAAGAATAGATATCACATCAAGTAAAAGTTCAGTATATTGTTTTAATGCCCTTCTCTAAGTATTCAAGGCCTGTTGAAAGACGTGACCCTTCTCGAAAACGTAAAGTGGTTGTGAGAAGGACTCTATTAGCCAGAACAAAGAACTGTTGGAAATAACAGCTTTCTCCCTGCCGGACTCAGCTCTGCCATGTATTATGTGGTCACTCATTCATCTAAATTGGCAGTGCAAGGCTAGATTCACACGAGCGTTGTGTATCTTGGACGTGAAAAACTGTAGTTTTTCACATCCAAGGTGCATTCGTGCTTTTCCCTGCTGGGATGCGTTATCATTCATCCCCCATAGACTAGAGTCTATGGAGGGATGCGTGAATCACCAAAAAATAGGACATGTCTTATTTTCTCACGGACCCTTCTCACGGTCCATTGAAACAACGGCCGTGTGAACGGCCCCATTGAATTGCATAGGTCCATTTGACGGCCGTTGTTTTAAGGGATGAACATAACACAGTTTTTCCCATTGATTTCAATGGGCAGATGTTTGTAGGCGTTCAGCTACCGTTTTTTCAGGGGCCCGTTTACACCTCAAAATACGTCTGAAATCTCTGTGTGTGAACATACCCTTTTTCATTGAGTCAATGGAAAAACAGCTCCAAAATTGGCTCCAAAAAACGTCTCAAACATTTTTTGCTACAAAAACTGCTGAAAATCATAGGCCGTTTTTCCCTTGAAGACAGCTCCGTCATTTTCAGCCGTTAGTGATTTTGCGTGTGAACATACCCTTAGGGTACTTCAGTCAAAATGTAATTATACATGGATGCAAGTAGCCTCCTATAATTCTGTTTTTGTGGTTCTGAAACAGATTGGGCACCAATTTCAACTAGCTGCTAACCTGAGTGAGTCTTCTAAGGCTCCATGCACACAACCATAAATTTGATCCGGAATTACGGACTGTAATTGCGGATCAAAATACTGATCCATTAATTTCTCTGGCCAACGGACACCTTCCCGCATATTTACGGGTAGGTGTCCGGGCTGTAGAAAGCATCTGTAAAAAATAGGACATGTCCTATTTTTTGATATTACGGACCATGTTCCCATACTTTATAATGGGAGCACTGCCCGCAAATGCGGATGACTGTCCGTGGCCGGCCGTGCCTGTAATCTCGGGCTGTGCACACGGCTACGGTCGCGTGCAAGGAGTCTTACCTACAACTCTGCTTTCCCCATTCACTCCTGTAGTAGCACCCATACCAGTTATAATTTTTAACCTCTGTAACCCTTACTCGGAGGTAGACATGCATTGTCCATAGAGGATATATATTTTGAACAAATCCCATAAAAAATAAGCTGATTACAGGACTTCCTGCTGCTGGAACTCCTAGCAATAGCTGTAATCTGCCAAATAGTAGCTTTTCAATTCAATTTGAAATATCATGCATGGACGTGCTGGGTCCTCCAGAGAAGGAGACTCTTTGTAGCTCTTCTCTTTTTTGGCTTATTAGGTTTCTGAATGAGAGGCTACTGTCTATGAACAAATAGGGTACTTGAAAATGGGTTTTGTAAAGCAGACCGTGGTTAATTTGAAACTGCATGATCAGCAGGATCTTGCAAATTGTTAGGCCCCATGCACACGACCGTGTTTTTGCGTCTGCAATTCCCCCGCAAATCCACGGGAGAATTGCGGACCCATTCATTTCTATGGGCCCATACACACTATCCGTGTTTTCACGGGCGTCCGCAAATCCGTGCCGCAGAAACTCAGGACATGTCTTATTACGGGCCGCAAATTCGATGCGGACATGCGAATAGAAGTCAATGGGCCCGTGGAAATTGCGGATACACCTCCGTGTGTCATCCGCAGTTTTGCGGAAGTGTTGCTAGGCGACGACCGGGAATGAGTTCTGTCGTCATCCTGTTTTACCTAGGCTTTTTTTTACATCCGCATTTTGCGGATTACATACGGATGAACTGCGGATTACATACGAATGAACTGCGGATGACATTTCACGGAACACGGTCCTTGAATTTGCGGACCAGAAAAACACTACGGTCGTGTGCATGAGGCCTTAGTAACATTTTTGTAACAAATAATATTAATGCCTTATAAATATTAGATAGTAATAATTATCAGGAGGGTGCAGGTTCATCGTGTGACACACCGGTCATTAGAGATTGTGTTTTCAATGTGATCTCATTAGTCAGGTGATCGGTCCTCCCCAAGCTCTCCTCACATGAGGAACGAAATTAAAGTTTTTTCTAAATTCTTTTCTAGTGTTGGCAAGTCTGGACTTTCCATCACTTATCTCTTACTTTCCCTGGCTTTGTAAATCACTCCTAGCAGTAATGAATGTGGAGCGAATACCTTGTTTTGATGTAACCAGACACCTCTAATGCCAAGACGCCAACTGTGGTTTGTGCTCTTTGTAGAGTCTGTGCTCCACAAATATGAGGCTTAATGAAATCTTATCTTCTCGCTCCACTGGTGACAGAAAATACCGCATTGTGTCCCATTGTTTTTCAGGATTTTTCTCTCTCGTATGTTACCTATTCAGTTCTTTTTGAACATTATGCTCTATATAAGACAAAACACATCACAGAATGAGATATACAAAAAAAAATAAAAAAAAATTGGGACATAGAATGTAATTAAAACCACAGAAAAGGCCATACTCACAGATTAGGTGGTGGGTAAAATACCCGTTCCAAATAGGACGCAACCAGGTCAGAGAATGCTGTTGATGGGAAGTGCCCAGGTGTGTTTAAATAATGATAGCCACTCCCACTAACCTTGAGGGGAGTGGTGTGTTGGGCATGGAAGTAAATGTGTAATAATAATAAATAAATAATAAAGTACTGTGTATAGTGCACATGTGAGGTATAGGGGACATGACTAAGTGTAGTGTGTAGAAATCAGGGCTGTGAGTGAAACAAAAAAAGTGAGTATAGAGTGTAAAACATGGAGGCATAGTGTTTGGATAGTGAGGCACAGCATATATCGCCGAATAGCAGCCTATTTATAGCGCCCATACTGTAAGAGAGCGGGCTGCCCTGCATGCAGTGCCAAACATCCGCACACCAGGCTATCCCAGCATCATAAGACCCGGGCGCGTCCTGAAAAAAACTATGCACTATACACAGTACTTTATTATTTATTTATTATTATTACACATTTACTTCCATGCCCAACACACCACTCCCCTCAAGGTTAGTGGGAGTGGCTATCATTATTTAAACACACCTGGGCACTTCCCATCAACAGCATTCTCTGACCTGGTTGCGTCCCGTTTGGAACGGGTATTTTACCCACCACCTAATCTGTGAGTATGGCCTTTTCTGTGGTTTTAATTACATCACAGAATGAGTCCATTATGAACAAAGGTTTAAAAAAGATCACAATATCTTATATACAAGTTAAATAGGCTCTGTCACCACATTATAAGTGCCCTATCTTGTACATAATGTGATCGGCGCTGTAATGTAGATTACAGCAGTGTTTTTTATTTAGAAAAACGATAATTTTTTATGGAGTTATGACCTATATTAGCTTTATGCTAATTAGTTTCTCAATGGACAACTGGGCGTGTTTTACTTTTTGGCCAAGTGGGCGTTGTACAGAGGAGTGTATGACCCTGACCAATCTGTGACCAATCAGCGTCATACACTTCTCTCCATTCATTTACACTGCAGATAGCGATATAGCTATATCGCCATGTGCTGCCACATAAACACACTATAACGTTACTGCAGTGTCCTGACAATGAATATACATTACCGCCAGCCAGGACGTGATGTGTATTCAGAATCCTGACACTTCACTAACACAATCCCGACACTACAGCACAGCAAGCGTAATTTTGCGAGATTATGATGTAACCTGTCATTTCAAACGAGAGTACGCTTGCCTTGCTGTAAATATCACAGAGACGCTACAGAAGTGACAGGATTCTAAATAGACATCACGTCCTGGCTGGAGGTAATGTATATTCATTGTCAGGACACTGCAGTAATGTTAGTGTGTGTGTATGAGGCTGCACATAGCGATATAGCTATATCGCTATCTGCAGTGTAAATGAATGGAGAGTGTTCCAGCCCAGCTTCTTTCACTGCACAATCACACTGTGCTGTGGATCATGCTGAGCTGGAACAATGAGAAGTGCAGGACACTGATTGGTCACTGATTGGTCAGCGTCATACACTCCTCTGTACAACACCCAGTTGGTAAAAAGTAAAAACACGCCCAGTTGTCCATTGAGAAACTCAATAGCATAAATCTAAACTAGCTCATAACTTGCTCAAAAATGATCGTTTTTCAAAATAAAAACCACTGCTGTTATCTACATTACAGCGCCAATCAGATTATGTAGGAGATAGTCAAGTTATAATCTGGTGACAGAGCCTCTTTAATTTACCCATTAGGCGTCTATGAGGGACAGTGTCAAACGCCTTTGCAAAGTCCAAAAACACTATGTAAACGGCTGCCCCTCTGTCCAGGCTTCTACTCACCCCTTTACCAATTCTGCCATTGTTTTTTTGCGTTTAAAATTTACACCGTTCACCATGCGGCATAAATTACGTGTTGGCTTTATTCGATTTGTCGGTATGATTATAGTTCTACCAAATATGTATTATTTATTTTATGTTTTACTACTTTTGCACAATAATGGCAGATTTAATCGAAAAAAAACGTTTTTTTTTTATCGCATTCCAAGAGCCATAAAAATTTTTATTTTTCTGTCCATGTAGCATTATGTGGGCTTTGTTTTTTGCGTGACAAGTCGTATTTATAAATATATATGACTTTTCTATATCCAATATCTATAAATTAGCTTTTTTTATTAGGATTGTATACATTATGGAAGTCTAAATTTTTAGGGAAAAACTGACAATAAAGTATTTCTATGCTCCATGTCTTCTGTCCTGTGGCAGAATTGGAGTCTTTGTTCATGTGTTTATTAATTCCTTGTAGTTAATTGCATTTGCACGGACAGAAGCATTTATGTGTGAAGGTCATATTACTAAAGCAGATTGACCTTATTTTTCGAGAATGAGATTATTAGTGCAGAGACGTGCAAATATCATGTTATGTGCTCACAATTCAGTCTTTATGAGTAAATCTTACCTGCTATTAATTTTCTTCAGTGCTGGCTGATTTTTTAGCATTGCTCCCTCCCTGTCATCAGTGGCTGCAGCTTAGCTGAATTGTGTAGTGGAGTCTAATGTCGCATGAACTCCACCTCCTGTCTCATCAGAGGCTCAGACTTCTTTACTGCCCCCTATGCTTTAGGGTATGTTCACACGACAGTGTCCGTAACGGCTGAAATTACGGGGATGTTTTCAGGAGAAAATATCCCCGTAATTTCAGCCGTAACGGCATGTGCAGGCGCTTGAACGCCGCGTCCATTACGGACGTAATTGGCGCTGCTTTTCATTGGAGTCAATGAATAACGGCTCCAATTACGCCCCAAGAAGTGACAGGTCACTTCTTTGACACGGGCGTCCATTTACGTGCCGTCATTTGACAGCGGCGCGTAAATATACGCCTCGTGTGAACAGACAAACGTCAGCCCATTGCTTTCAATGGGCAGATGTTTGTCAACGCTTTCAAGCTGCATTTTTCGGACGTAATTCGGGGCAAAAACGCCCGAATTACGTCCGTAATTAGTGTGTGTGAACATACCCTTACACTGCAACTTTGCTCATTGGCTGCTTTGTATTAGCTCAAGCTCCCCAGGAACTCAATCTACGGAGAGCTGATTTCCATAACAGAAAGGATAACACCAAGTAACTAAACCACCAAAGAGGAAAAAGATTATCCGGTAACTGCTTGACATATACTAAAGCAAATTATCCTCAGTAAGGCATAAGTTAGATATCGGTTTTATTTTTTTTCCAGCTCATAGCTAAAAGTATACTTTAAAGAGGGAACGCCCATAGCAAATTGTAAAGGGCACCACCCTCCTGGTGCAAACACACAATCAGAAAAATATAAAATCAACAGCTAAGCCCACCATCCACGCCATCCACTTTGTGCCCGTAAGGGTATGTTCACACTACAGCGTCCGTAACGGCCGAAATTACGGGGCTGTTTTCAGGAGAAAACCGCCCCGTCATTTCAGCCGTAACGGCATGTGCAGGCGCTTGAACGCCGCGCCCATTACGGACGTAACTGGAGCTGGTTTTCCATGGAGTCCATGGAAACGGCTCCATTTACGTCTGAAGAAGTGACATGACACTTCTTTGACGCGGGCGTCTTTTTTACGCCCCGCCTTTTGACAGCAGGGCGTAAAAAAAATGACCGTCTGAACAGAACATCGTAAGACCCATTCAAATGAATGGGCAGATTTTTGCCGACGCTATTGAGGCGCATTTTCGGACGTAATTCGGGGCTAAAACGCCCGAATTACATCCGTAAATAGTGTGTGTGAACATACCCTATAAAACATTGAAAAAGTTGACTTTGGTTGCAATGGTGCCACCTGTCCAGGAATGGGGTAAGCCATTTGTCAGGCAAATGGATGACTGCCATTATTGACAAGTCACGTTGGGGCAAGTAGGGATCTTGGGGGCAGGTTGGGCTAGGTTTGTCACTTAGCGCCCCTCTCCATATGCTCCCTGTGAATAAGAATGTATAGGTTTCTGAAGTAGCAATACTGTAGTTATGCTGTAAAGCAGAGTACACATTTTTATGCATACAGAGCCTAATAAATGTCCACTGCATGAAATGAAATCAGTTTGTCAATTCAGTACTCGGCACTAAGGGTGGATTCATACGAACGTGTATTGGGTCCGTGCGGGCTGCCTGGTTTTCACGTGCCACGCACAGACCAATACAAGTCTATGGGGCAGTACAGACAGTCCGTGCTTTTTGCGCAGTGTTTGTCCGCTGCGCAAAAAGCGCGACATGGTCAATATCTCCGCGTATTTCACGCATCACGCACCCATTGAAGTCAATGGGTGCGTGAAAACCACGCAGGTCGCACGGAAGCACTTCCGTGCGAACTGCCTGTTTCGTGCACCAGCTGTCAAAAGGATGAATATAAACAGAAAAGCAGCACGTGCGTTTCTGTTTACAAACATCCAAACGGAGTGTCTTTGAGATGAGCGAACCCGGACAACCGAATCAAACTTCACCGGGTTCGGCCGAACTCGTTTTGGCCGAACCCGGCAAAAAAATTTCCGGTACGCGACGTCAGGAGATAGTCACTGTCCAGGGTGCTGAAAGAGTTAAACTGTTTCAGCACCCTGGACAGTGACTTCCGATCCCAATATACATGAACGTGTAAAAAAAAAAAGAAGTTCTGACTTACCGATAACTCCCGGCTTCTTCCTCCAGTCTGACCTCCCGGGATGACAATTCAGTCCAAGTGACAGCTCCAGCCAATCACAGGCCAAGCACAGGCTGCAGCGGTCACATGGACTGCAGCGTCATCCAGAGAGGTGGGGCCCGATGCCAAGAGAGGCGCGTCACCAAGGACGCGTCACCAAGGCAACGGCCGGGAGGGAAGTTCTCGGTAAGTACGAACTTTTTCTTTTTTTTTTTAACAGGTTTCTCGATATTGTGATCGGCATTCACTGTCGAGGGTGCTGAAAGAGTTAACTGCCGATCAGTTAACTCTTTCAGCACCCTGGACAGTGACTGACGTCGACTAGACTCATCTCTATGATGGCGGCTGCGCGAAAATCATGCAGCCGCGCATCATACACGGATGACATACGGAGCTGTCAAGTGGTTTTTGCGCGCGAAAAACGCCGCGTTTTTTGCGCGCGCAAAAACGCAACGTTCGTCTGAATAAGCCCTAACAGATAGACTGGTGGAACAATTTCGGAACATTTCTATATCAAATGTATAGAATAGCGATCTAATTAAAAACATCATGATCCATTACTTCCAGTTATATAAATCAGTAGACACGCGGATAACCGGCAGACCTGTTCAGCCATCTGGACATAAACAAGTCCTGACAAAATTCACAAATGAAAACCAGGAATTTCTTCTATTTCTAACTTAAGCCGTGCAACAATGTGTCTCAGACTTGACTCAAATTTACCATAGTTTTTACATAGTGCTATAACTTGTCTATAACATTATAGATGCATATACCCTGTAAGGTTTTGGGCTTGTCAACAGAATTTCTGCACTGAATTTTTACAGAGCGTGTGGATGGGCTTTGTTAAATCTCATACACTATGCTGCTACTGTATTCTGCGGCGTTTTTTCCATCCGCAATTCCAGACGGAAAAAAAGCAGCAATTCTGCAGCGTGTGGACGAGCCCTAATACATTTTATTAGGGGGTAGTGGTATATTTCTTACATTCTGGCAGCCTGCAATTTCCCACTTTCTGCCTCCAAACGCTCTGTTCGAAAACCTCCTCAGTCTCCCTAAAATCTGTCTAGAGTAAGGGCCTGTTCACATCACCGTTCATTTCCGTTCCGGGGTTCCGTCGGAGGGTTCCATCGGGTGAACCCCGCAACGGAAAGTGAAACTGACAGCACAGCTTCCGTTTCAGTCACCATTGATCTCAATGGTGACGGAAACATCGCTAATGCTCAATAGTGTAGTTGACTGCGTTATCCAGAGGTGCATTTGAAATCACAGTGTGGCAGTATCTTTAGATTACGACTCAATTCTAAACTCTGCATTTTAATTCTCTGCGGCCTCTAGGTTTACATGTCGAATATATATGGAAATATTATCAGGAGCTCATCTATATAAAACTACTTGTATATTAGGTTTATGAGTAACCTTAGGGTTCTTTTACACCGGCCAATATTGGCTGTAAAAACAAGTGCTGATCAACAAGACAGCTCGTTGATTGGCGCTCATTGCTCCTTTCTCCAGGAGCTATGTATGGGGATCGAGCGATGCATTTTCATCATGTCAGTAGCACGTCTCCCTGTGTGATGTTAGACATTGAATTCTTATAACTAAATAGGATTTTCTTATCTTTTATAGATTGCTGGTTGGTGCACCTAGAACAAAGGCCTTTCCAGCTCAGAAAGCGAACGTATCAGGTGGATTGTTTTCCTGTGATATTACATCCACCGCTCCGTGCACAAGGGTTGAGTTTGACAATGAAGGTAAATTAATTACAACCATTTCCATTCTATTGCATATCAAAATATGAAAGAAAATGTAAATGACAATATAGCACAGCTCAAAAGTGATATTGACCTTCGAGACAATTCAGTGGTATATATATCATAGAGATAGACCATATGGCTGCTCCTTGAAGAAAGAGGGCCTTGGTGGATCCCATCCACTTTGCTACTTGGTGTCAAGAACCTGTGCAGGCCTCCCCTCTGCAGAGGAATTGCATTTCTAGAAAACAAGGGGGTGGAAATTGGCCCATAGAAAGGTCATGGAGGGGGAAACAAACACCGGGCCTTTCTGTTCGGGGAGACAAATCCTGGGGCCCATTTTTATCTTTGCTATGGGCCACTGGAACACTCAAAGAACAATCTCAAACAGATTTGATATATGAAATCCTTATTCAATACAGTGTTCTATTCATTGTACTTTATTTTGACTACTGTGAAATTGTAAGCAATGACCGGCTGGAATTGAAGGCACACCACTTATACATATAACATAAAACTCTGGGCACAGTAAATAGTAGCTGCTACTTACTATGCAGCTCACCATACATTGCCATAAATAATAAATATCCCATGAGTGCTTCCATTATCTAATTTGATAATTGATGCAATGGGTGTATTAACATGTGCCTGTTAGGGTATATGCACACACACTAATTACGTCCGTAATTGATGGACGTATTTCGGCCGCAAGTACCGGACCGAACACAGTGCAGGGAGCCGGGCTCCTAGCATCATACTTACCGGTATGTACGATGCTAGGAGTCCCTGCCTCGCTGCAGGACAACTGTCCCGTACTGAAAACATGATTACAGTACGGGACAGTTGTCCTGCAGCGAGGCAGGGACTCCTAGCATCGTACATAAGTATGATGCTAGGAGCCCGGCTCCCTGCACTGTGTTCGGTCCGGTATTTGCGGCCGAAATACGTCCGTCAATTACAGACGTAATTAGTGTGTGTGCACATACCCTTATGTGGCTTTTCTTTGCTGTCATTTGTGCAAAATTGTAGTAAAAAAGTGGCTGTTACACAAACCATGGCAAAAAAACGCAGGGTAATAAAAAATCACATGCTGCCCCATAGAAATACACCCAAAAAGTCACCTGCATTGAGATGGACACTTTATCGCTTAATAAACTAATACTCACCTCTACAGTGGACCTGACATCGGAGAGTAAAGAAAACCAATGGATGGGTGTAAGCGTTCAAAGTCAAGGACCAGGAGGCAAGATTGTGGTACGTATTGGAAACATATTTTTCTTTCAATGAAAGCTTCAGAGAAGAAGTAGCTACAATATAGAAATATGTCCTATCGACATACTTTAGTGATGTCAATGGGACAAAATAGTAATATATTTCTAAAACTTTATACTAAGTAAAAAGTTTAATACATTTATGAAGCCATTTATCCAAGGGAAGAAATGGAAGATGATGTATATGTTGGTACCATATAATTTTTTTATTTTTGTATGCATAGTCACAGGATCTAACAATAGGCGTACATTCAAGGGGCATGGGAGTGGTGGGAGCAGGGTTCTGAGCGGACAACCCCTTGAAGTACTGATTGTAATATGTCCTTTCTTTAACAATAGACTTGTGCTCACCGATATGAAAGAAGGAGATTCGTGAATACACCCCAAGAATCTCGTGACATCACCGGAAGGTGTTATGTGCTGAGCCAAGACCTCTCTATCTCAGATGAAATGGATGGAGGAGACTGGAATTTTTGCGATGGTCGACTCAGGGGTCATGAAAAATTTGGGTCTTGTCAGCAAGGTGTTGCTGCAACGTTTACAAAGGACTACCACTATGTTGTGTTTGGTGCACCTGGGACATACAACTGGAAAGGTACTTGTATGTTTGTGCCATGTAAGCAGCTTCAGAGAACCAGCCTTTATTGTGCTGTCCACTCAACTATGAGCAAACATGGTGTAGTTTTCAAGTAGTAGTACCATTGAAATGGCGATGATCCATTTATACTTGTAGATGTCCGTTATCTAGACTGGTTACCATCCTTTACAACAACTTTGAACATCCTTTTATAATCAAGGTGTATTTAATTTGTTACAATGCAACCACCTTTCTCTGTAGGCTTTATTTGAGCTGCGTTCATCACACATGTGCAGAATGTTGACTGCCAGATTTGGTTACATACAATATAAGTGGAAACTCTGAGTCAACATCAATCTTTTCTTAATTATTAGATCTCAAAGTATTATACAACTAGCTTGAAATACTGGCCAGGGTCTGTTATATTAACCTTCTAGAGCAGAGTATGATCCTCAGGTAGCTGTATACTTTACAGTACTTTGATATGGAGATCAATTTGATTTACACTGTCTATACTTCCGCATACCTTTTTACAGGACATTTTTCTACATGTTTATATGCTGCATGCTGTGTGATAGAAAGGTACAAAGATTAGTGTTTAATCGACAAGTTTAGAAGACTCAGGTCCATCATAAATAAGCAGATGCCATGGACACCAGCAAGTCATTCACCCGTCATTATACCCACTTAGCAGTGAACATCATCTTTCCTTTGTGTATTAGAACAGTAAACAATGGTAAAGGGCTTTTCCCACAAATAGACAATATTGTATATCATTAGCATCCACAGAACACAGGCGGAACTTGTCTGCACAGGTCTACTCCCGGCCCCAAGTGGATGGCAGTGTTGCACTACCTGCACAGTACTGAATGGCCTTGTGCAGGGGAAAAAAAATCGAAAGTGGCCACTTCATTCTAATAATTGGTGGGGGTCAGACCCATTTGATCAATAAGTAGGGCGATATATATCGTAACTTTCTGTTAAATCCAAGGGTGTAGCTAGGACGGGGCATGAACACAGGTGCCAACATGGCCCTCTGCCAGAGTGTTTAGAGGGCTGGGGTAGCAAACAAAATTTTCGCCCTAGGTGAAGGAAAGTATAGCTATGTTTCTGGGAAAAAACATTTGAATCATTGCATGGTCATGTAGGCAGATCTAGGGAAACGTCAATATTTAGTGCTTCTGATAGTCCGAAGAGCTCATTATCGCCATTATTCTTTTCAGTTTAATTGCTCCATTACATTGCAAAACCATTTGCAGCATAAATTTCACTTGTTCTGTTATATTATTTGCCATGTTCTTTGCCTATTTTAATTTTTTATTTCACTCGCTCATTCATTCAGGTTTTGTTCGAGCAGAACACAAAAATAGTTCATTTGATGACCTGTTTATTTTTGAAGATGGTCCTTATGAGACTGGTGGTGAAACAAAACGCAATCCAGATTTAGTACCTGTTCCAGCTAACAGTTACTTAGGTAATTCACTTCTGATTGTAATGAGGGTGCCTACCTGTGTACCCCTCTGTGGTAGCTACCGTTTTATGAACCACTGTACTTATTAGGAATTAGTTAGGAAGCGCTACATCACTTAACGTTCAACTTCATCTGTCTTCGAGAACTGATGAGTTGTATGATGAATTGTTTCTTTGTTGTATGTCACATTATGCATTGAATATCTTTCTTCTTTTTCTGTCTTCTTGCTATTATAACTACATACAGGTCTCCTTTTTATGACCACAATGTCCAATAGTGATCCAGATCAGTTTGTCTATAAATCTGAACCCCCAAAGGCCAGGACTCCTAAATCCTTTCATGTGGCAACTAATAGTTACTTAGGTTTGTGGTTCATTATGGAATGTGCTATGTTCTGGTGAAATCACCCATCATTCATTGCTGTGGATTGAAATCTTCATACAGTGAAATGTCAACACCATGATGAATTCACCAACATGTGCATGAAATGGAACTTCTATAGTTATCAGCTCTCCATATAGATTTCATTGCAGCTTTTTAAAATTGTGAAACACTGTTAAGACCTCATTCACACCTGCATATGTAAATACAGTCATAATATGATGTGTAATACAGAACCATATTGCACACTGTATTGCGTTGCATATAGTTCAGTTTAGTGTGCCAGTATATAGTTTATAGTATATATTGTGCCCTATTTTTCCTAGAGGCACTGAAGCACTGCTTCTGGCAAGCAAAAATATATGAAAATATTGAAGCAAGAACACCTGCATAGAAAAATTTTGTATCTACTCTAAGTATGGTAGAATATGGAGCCAACATATTCAGGTGTGAATGAGCCCTTACAGCAATGCAGTTGGAGAGGTAGAATTTTGTGTTTTTAGAAAACATCATGTTGGAATACCAGTACCCTTTAGGAAAACCTCTGCCCGTATACCCTATTATGTTCATGTCTACTAGCCATAGCAGAGAGCGCACTACATAGAGCGACTCTCACTCTAGAGGACTCCATTCGTCCACAAATTACAAATATATTAAATGAACTCTGGCCTGGTGATACCACAATTTCCCTGCGTGTACACGGCCACATCTTCTCCCGAGAATTAGTTCTTTACAATATGGGCTAACCGAAATAATAGTAAATTCCTGCCCCCACGCCCCAAAAAATCTTACCTGAAGATTGGCGATAGAGAAGTCTTGTTTTTTTTCTCTAAAGCATGACCATGAGGGGTTTTCAACGTAAAACATGACAACGAGAGGCTTGATACGTGAATGCAACCAGCATTCAGATACCATTTTTACAACCCTCCAAAGTTGTTACATTGAAAGCAATCCAGATGTTTTTGCCACCTTGTGAGGTATGAATGAGCCTATACAATATGAATGTTATATATGTGAAGACTGGGGGTAACTGAGAGGTGGAATTTTTTTCATACCCTTCCGCATGTCACAATATATGTTTACATTTCACTCATATTGCATACACTTTGTAATATCAGTCACCATTGCCTTGTTCTATTTAATATTTATTTACATTCTCTCCGCTCCTATTCTTAGGGTTTTCTTTGGATACTAGCAGAGGAATTACCTCACAGGATGAAATGACGTTTGTATCAGGTGCACCCAGAGCCAATCACAGTGGAGCTGTGGTCCTTCTGAAGAAGTATCCACCCAATGAGAGAATGTTGTCTCCTGAGTTTGTCTTTGAAGGGGAGGGGCTTGCTTCTTCATTTGGTTACGATGTGGCAGTGGCAGATCTCAATGGTGACAAGTAAGATCAGTGATCAATATGTTGTCAGAATGAAGTGATATATTCTAAAAGAGCAAAGTGCCCTATCACTGTTGCTGCGTTGTTGCTTACGAGGGGCTGAATGGATCATGCATACACCATCAATCCTTATCTAAACTCAGACCCCTATTCTTTTTCTCGCAGTTAACCTGAATTAAACTTCAGAAGAGCAACACTTTAAGTCCATAGATTTGTTTATGCTTCCCATGCTTTATCATTTCAGTTGTCCTGTTTCTTCTTTTCCACATTTAACTACCTTATTATTATTATAATTCGATTTTTTTTTTATCATTTTAAAAAAAGGCAGAACCACATGGCTCTTCTAGACCTTCTATAACTTCTTCTTTATTCTTCACTTTCAGCCGCTCTCATCCTCCTCAGGAGATCCTAAAATGTATCTCTATTCTTTCTGCTTCCAAACTCTAGAGACTTTCTTTTCATCAACTCAAAGGCTCTTTGTCTAGCTCCAAATCCTCTCCTACCAACTCCAGCCCCCCCACACTCCCTATCTTAGTAGTGGCCTACTTTCTCACCAACCCTCCCCCAACAAAAAATAAAGTCTCTCTTATATACTGACATGTCCTAAATCTTTTCTTTGGTTCTTAGCTCCTTAATGATTGTGTTCTTTCACGTTTTAATTTCAGACTTTTTGCTGTTTTTTCCCATTGCCTACTTGACCGCTGTGTCCAATTTATCTCTCAACAACAGCTCCTTTTCTTCCTTTTCCTAGTTCCTGTTTTACTTACACAAGCTCCATAAAAATTCCGATAGCATCAAGCTACTCTGATTGTATACTATAAAAATATTAAGGTAGACACAGCTTTGTTATTCCAAAATATAAAATCGGCCAAGCAGTTAAAATTCTTCACTAACGACCTTAAAGTTTAAGAACTTATCCACAAGTTACAAATATCTGCAGAAAGAACAAATAAGTAAGCTGGAAAGTTTACTGTGTATTAACAAGTATCTATATACATTTGGTATCCACTTGGGAAAGAAGAGGGAATGTCTGGTCCTGTGTAAAGTCGGCACCTCATATCTATTATGCGTTCCAGGTCACAACCTGTGTGCTCCTTTGTTTATAGATTTGTGTAGGAACACCACCGAACCCCCTGGAAGGGAAGGGGCCTATACTTTCAGCAATGTGGGGTATGGACATATGATTCACGTTCAGGGCCATCACGCCAAAAATAACACAAATTACTATGACTGATGTTCCTATGTCAAAATTCATACAAAACAAGAAAATTGTAGTATTCATCCTTGAGAATAAGCAAAAAAAAAAAAATCTTAATTCACTAATCATTTGCCAAAGTGACACTTCGGGTTAAAGACTCGAAAATCTCTTTCAAGCCTAAACATTGAACATTGCTCGACTGTCATTTCCTGTTAGATATTACAGCTTTCGTCTGTGGTTGTTGGATATGAAGGTTGGGTCACACCTTATAATGTTGGGTTCCTAATGTAAATATATCATAATATAGTGGGGTTGTCATAACTTTGTTGGTATCTAAAAGCCCTATTACACGGGCCAATGATCAGGCAAACGAGCATTCATATGATCATTCGTTCCCGATCATTGCCCTGTGTAAACAAGGCAATGATCAGCCAATGAACGCTCGTTCATCGGCTGATCTGCTTATTTATGCATCATTAAATATTATCGTTATCTCTCATCCCCATACATAACCAATCATTGCTCCTTGTGAAAGGAGCAAACGAGCGCCGATCAACGAGCTGTCTCGATGATCGGTGCTGATTTTTACGGCCCATATCAGGCTGTGTGATAGAACCGCTCCTCACCTTAATTTACACTTCCTGTTGCTCCTTTCTTCTACTTCACTGTAGGGAATCTAATGATCTGTTTTTTTTTCCATGTGAATCAAGCAGTGAAAATATAACATAACCGCATTTTCTACAACCATGAGAATGTTTGTGATTTTGTCTAAATAAAATGTAATTCTGTAATACAATACTTAATTCTAAGAGACCAATACTTGGATGATTGTTTCCCCAGTGTCCTGTATTGGAGCAGTATTCAAGTCAAGTCCCATTAAGGAATTTCCTCCAGAGGAACTTATGTATTTGTCTTCTATTTTTAAAGGAGGCGATTAAAGCCTTACCCTTATTTTCTAGCTGTAGGGAGTCTGCAGCTCGCCTCCACTAATGTGACTGTACAACACACACCGACGACAGCAGCTGATAAGAGAGTTGGCAGCCGATAACAAGGACCCTATGTCTAACACCGTGCTGGAGATATATTCATATTAAAACCCACAGACTTCACATCCTTCCTATTAGTCATACTCTCATTCCTCCGCTGTGTACATGAAATAAAATGCACGTTGAAGTAGATACTAATTTGAAGCAGTTTCTTCTGTATCTAACCATAATTGAATTTTAAAAGTGGTGATTGCAAAAATAATTAAAAAACATTTTAAAGAAATAAAATAGCTAAGAGTCCACTGGTTCCAGGGAATGTCTGCCCTAATGACTTTGTTTTTGTAAAAGAGAAATTAGCACTCTATCGTCTGTTAACTCTAGAAGCTTTGGCTTTGCACTTTCTGTATAAGTTTGTATGCATTGCTTGTTAGTAATGACCTGAATTTGTCTTGTCCACAGGTGGCAGGATATTGTTGTTGGCGCCCCTCAATATTTTGATAAGGATAACAAAGACATAGGGGGAGCTATCTATGTGTACATGAATCAGGAGGGAAAATGGGAGGACGTTAAGCCAATCCGAATTGAGGGTCGTAAAGATTCCATGTTTGGAATTTCTGTGAAGAACGTCGGAGACGTAAATCAAGATGGATACCCTGGTAAGAGAATTCATTGCTAATGTATGGTGTACAATGTTGTGTTGCTGTTGTCCATTTTCTAGCTAAACATGTGTTCTATTGGGATATTTTAAGGCCATATCATGAGATCTTTAAGTCATTAATTTACAGACAAATGTTAGTTTAGTCTACAAAATGTATGACTTTTTCATATCAAGAATAAATTGCCTCTCGGAAGATACTGATTGTCCTTGTGGAGATTCCTCTGGTAGGGAGTCCATGGGAAAATATGCAAAATAGCTTTTCTCCGGGAGGGAGCACACTCTCTCTTGTGCCACCTATAGGTTGCTACCGTGGAAGTAAATGTCCTATACAAGAAACTAATGATCTTATTCAAATAAATTCTTATAGAAATTGATGTGGAAGTTGTAGCTACTTCTATAAGTACTAAAAAAATGTCTTTAGCTAATAACGGTATACATGCACGTAGCTTTCAGACCTTCTGGCCGCTTCTCTGCTGTTGCATACAACACTGCAACAGCAGTGGGTAGCCCATTGTTGTAAGGGAACAGGGTTGTAAGGTTCCATCATAATACAGCCACGTTGCGTCTCACCTGTTTTCAGCAGATGTAATAAAACGCATACATATATGAATGGATGTGATGTTCCTATATTACAACATCAGATCTCATTTTATCATTGGCTCCAGCCTTACGCAGAGCTCTTATTCAACCATTAGGAAGTTGCAAAGTTTACTATAAAGATAGAGACTTATTTACCTGAGCACTAAAGGTCCCCAGATTTTTTAATGTACTAAACAATTTATTGAAGCAATCTGACAATGAAGCCTTCTGGGGAAAAAAACTGCACCCTTGATATACATGTTTTCCATACATCTTCTAGCATTGTGGTCTTTTTTTTTTACATTTAGTAGAAATAATTGCTAACAAGAACTGTTTCATCTTGGGGTTCTCACAAATTGTATATTTTGTTAGACATTGCAGTTGGAGCACCTTATGCTGATGGTTTTGGGAAAGTCTATATATATCATGGCTCCAAAGATGGCATCATTCAAGAACCAGCACAGGTATATGCTTCTTAATTTTACTTTTACACAACAAAGATTATTGTGATCATAGTCAGTCATGACCCAAACATAATACTGGGTTGTTTGGAATGAGTGAATGTTGGTACTTCTATCCTCCATTAAAGCAGTGGTTAAAGTAGTTGTCAACTTTTGAAAAACTTTTTAAAACCTTATATAATATATTTGGCTAACCCCTCAAAATACCACTTTATTTGAGTTGGATTATAAATCACACCGTAAATGAATATAATCTGTTTCATAATCTATAGTATTTCTTCTAAGAACCCTGTTAAATCTGATTATATGGATTGCAGTATCCAGATGTGGGCTTCGTTTTGCATTGATTAATTACCATCATTAGTCGCTTTAGGAAAATGGAGGGGGATTTTTCCCATATTTGCTGCTTGGGGAGAGTAGCCTTTTAAAAATGTGGTTGGTCCATTGTGAAAATTTGTTCACCTTTAGACAACATGTTTTAAAATGATGCCCCCTGCTCTAAGCCAGAGGAGTAAGTTGAAGCTCCTGGGCCCCTAAGCAGAAGATGTAACAGGGCCCCACCTACCATGTGCCATTTATAATACTGGTGTCTTCTTATATGTACTGGTGTCTCTGGTACCAGGGCCTGGGTGTGACTGCTGCCTGTGTCCCACGTTGCTAGAATACAATTTTCTTTATATCTTGCCTCCGCTAGGAAAACAATGCATTTTGACCATAGTATTCCGATCTTTACTATAAATGGACTATTGTCAGATTTGGGCTTGTTGATGACATTGGATGTACAGTGTTTTCCTAGGAAGTTGAATGGAGTCAGTGCATTCTATTTTCTTGCATTGGATCTGACCATGGCCGTGATTTGTCAAAACTTATTAAAAAGGAAAAGTGGAGCTGTGGCACATAGCAACCAATCAGCTTCTAGCTCTCATTTTTCAGGGACGCTCTTTATACATAAAAGCTGCAACTTGATTGGTTGCTATGGGTAACTGCTTCACTTTTCCTGTACACCAGTTTTGATAAATCTCCCCATTTGTGTGCAGTCCAATGTGGCCACAACTCAGCTGCGTTGACTTCATCTTCTGCATGATACTATCACGTAAAAGTCAGTCAATAAAAGCCAATGTAGATATCAGTGCAACAGTAGCGTGGCAGTCACGTGACATTTATCATTTATTTTTGACGCTGTGAAATGTATGAAAAAGAAATTCATCGCCTTTTACATGGACAAAAGTTTTACTGTGTGATCCAATTTGCTAGGCTTGTGTGCATTAGTACACAATGCACAGATAAATGTGGCTAGCCTGGGCCCCTTTTTTTTTTCTTTTTTGAAGGTCGGTAACATAAATATAGGATTTTTTTTTTATTTTCATCAGGAAAAGAGGTCCATCTAGTCTGTCTTTTCTTTTTACATTTCTCCTATTTTAGAGCAGATTTGTGTTTATTCCAAGCAAGCTAAAAAATTGCATAATCCTTGGTTCACACCAGCATTCGGTATTCCATAACAAGGGGAAAAACGAAAATGCAGGTTCCATTTCACAACGGACACACCCAGCGGCCAACGGAACCCGTTGACTTTAATGGGTTCCATCCGGTTTCCATCAAGGTGCCCGTGGTTTCACCAAACACAATAGCGCAGCATTTGGCACTGTTTCCGGTATTCTCGGCTAGATTCGCGACGGTGGCCCCTAATAGAGCCTCCAACGCACATGTGAACGGGGCCTTAGTCAAAGGCTTGTAGAAAAGTGAACTAGACTATTGCTACTAACATTGCGTCTATTTTAATGAAGGTCATTGATGGCAGAAGCACAAACACCAAATCCTTTGGCTACTCCATTGCTGGAAATATGGATCTAGATAAGAATTCGTATCCAGATATTGCAGTGGGATCCTTGTCAGATTCTATAAGTGTATTCAGGTAAGTTAAACTTTTCTATACTGTCTGATCTATTCAAATGCATCCCCCATTTTTCTAACTGGACCATTTATGTATCTTTTTATGTTTAGGTCACGTCCAGTGGTCAGCATCAAGAAGAGAATTAAAGTGACGCCAGACAAGATAGATTATAATAGGAAAAACTGTGCAGAAGCCAGTGGAATCTGGTAGGCTATATAAACACGATTGGCCTAATACACACAACCGTAATTTTTCGGATAGCACACAGACCCATTTATTTATATGTCGCCAAGCACACTACCATGATGTTCACGGATCCGTGGGAGGAAGCCGTGAGTCTGGGCCGCAAAAAACTCTGGACATTCTACTGTCCTTATTTAAGGATCATGTGACCTACTCAGGTGGTTGGGACAAACTGGTGACATCAATTCCAACCTTCCTGTTTGCGGATCTGTGAATACTAATGACACATGGATGCACTAAGTTTTTTTGCGGATAAATGGTCCGCAATACAGACAACGAATCCGTGGTTTGGGGGACTGCGAAATCACCACGGTTGTGTGCATTAGGCCTTTGACTTTGGATTAAGAGTTTATAAATAAATTATACATGACCTAATTTTAAAAACTCTATTTTTCAGCTTGACAGTAGAGGTCTGTTTGTCATATACAGCAGTACCTATAGACTACAATCCAATTCTAAGTAAGTTAATTTTATGTATATTATTTTTCCTGCAATTTCTGAAAGCTGCTATGAAAGATCTTATAATCGTTTTCCAACTCTCTTTTGTAGCTCTTGCCTACACACTTGAAGTTGAAAGTGTAAGACAAAGTTTAGGCCTGTCCTCCAGGATTGCCAATTTCTCAGGTCCGGTAACAAACACAATGGAACTCCGATCACAAAATAAAGTTAAATGTTCTGACACCGTTCTCCATCTACAGGTAAATGGACTGACTCATGTAAATAGGTGTTAATAAACTTTTCTCTACTACCAAGGTGGAAGCTATAGAGGCAGGCTAGTCAAAAAGGATTGTTTGACCTTTCACTGGTTTCTTATCAATCTCATGATAAAGTTCAACTCTCTCCTACATTTCTCACCTCATCCATGAACACTCCCCGTACTGCCGACTCCACTAATCCACTTACTACTGCCTTCTTCAGAGGAGTAGATGGAGGAAGTGGCTGGTGGGGCAACTGCCGAGTGCCAGGATGGAGGCAGCCTTGGTCAGGCTATTTAGATACAGACTATTTAGATACAGGGCTAAGACGGTGACGTGCCCTGGGTGAAGTAAGAGTGGCTACAACTGGTCTTCTCATTTCATACCCTCCACCCACATATAGCTACAGGATTTCTCTTGTACTGCAGGAATTCTCTTCTTGCCGAATTTCACTTGTTCCAACCTTCAAAAAGTTTAAACAGTTACTCAAAACTCGCCTGTTCTGCCTCGTCCAAACCTCTACCTTCTGTGATCATGCATCAACGAGTCACCAATACCTAATATGTCCAGCCATTCTTCCTCACATATTTTATTTAGCGTCTGTCATTTTCTAGATTGTAAGTTTGTTTGGGCAAGGGTCTCTTCTTCAGTATTATCTGACTGTAAGTATTTAGATGGACATTAAGCACCGCTCCATTATTTAATGTGTAATTATTAATAATAATAATAATAATAATAATGATAATAATTACAATTCTATTACAATTCTGTTCTTGTTGGTTTATTTTCTACTTCGCTTTATTTATCATGTAGATCACTATTTTTGCAAGAATGTTGAATGGGACTCTCTAAATTAATACATCTCTCATTTACTTTATGCTGTTTATATAGAACTGACCATATACGATTTTTTTTCACGCTAATAGGACAGTATTAAGGACAGGCTGCGACTGATTCCCGTATCCGTTACTGTAGATATTAAAAATGTCCGCCGGAAAAAGAGGCAGAGCAGTTCGCTGCCAGAACTTATGCCAATCCAGAATGCTAATGAGCCAAAAAATGTTACTGCAGAGGTAAAGTATTTAGCATGTTATATTACAATAGTATAATAGCACAAGGAAAAATGTCTAATTGAATTTAGGGGCAATTATATGATCTACCCAGTGCACCATTTTTTCCAATCCTTGGGAAAATGTAACCTTTATAAACAGTGTTTAATTTGATGCTCTTTTCATTAACTGAGTGGAACGCTCCAATCCTCCAGTTTCTGAATGTTTTGCATTATTTTATTTGGAACTCTTTTAATTCATCATTTAAAGGAGTTCTCCACATTTAGCAATGAGCTGCAATCTGTGGGTCAATCTGGCACCTAGTGCTCAATTCGCCTGCACCACCACTACAGGGGAAATATAAAGGGGTTATGTAAAGGATCTGCCAGACACAGCTTCTGTGTCGACGCCCGTGGGTAATCAGTCTGCACCTGCTCCTAAGTCTGAGAGAGTGACTCCATCTTCTACCAGTCAGGCTGGGAGGCTTAGGAGTGGGAGAGCCTATCACAGCCTGGCCAGACGGAGCTAGCTCCCGCCCTCTGTCTATTTATACCTTCACTTCCTGCTCCTCCTTTGCCTGTGCTTCTCCTGTTTCCTGGCTCTGCTGCTGCTGCTTGAACTATTTGTCCTCTGCTTCATTTTGACCCTGGCTTACTGACTACTCTCCTGCTCTGTGTTTGGTACCTCGTACACTCCTGGTTTGACTCGGCTCGTTCACTACTCTCCTGCTCTGCGTTTGGTACCTCGTACACTCCTGGTTTGACTTGGCTCGTTCACTACTCTCGTTGCTCACTGTGTTGCCGTGGGCAACTGCCCCATTTCCCTAGCTTCTGTGTACCCTTGTCTGTTTGTCTGTCGTGTACTTATTGAGCGTAGGGACCGTCGCCCAGTTGTACGCCGTTGTCTAGGACGGGCCGTTGCAAGTAGGCAGGGACTGAGTGGCGGGTAGATTAGGGTTCACCTGTCTGTCTCCCTACCCCGACATTACAGGTTAACTGGTTTAGAAAAAAATATATTTGAAATACCCTATTAAGGAATTATGTCCATTCAGGACCCTCATCTAGTAGCTAGAATGGAGAGGGGCTACAAGGAGCATATCTCTCTCTCTCACAAGAGGCCCTGGCACGTCTGAGCATTACATGGATAGACATTGATTTCAATGGGACTTGTGTAATGCTTAATTTTCCCTGTGGTGGCCCTGAAGGAGAATTGTGCTACAAGGTTCCTCCAAAATTCAAATAACAGAGCACAGATAGCATGCATTAATGGTGATTTTTAATCTTAACCTTTTTAGGTTCAGTTTTTGAAAGAAGGATGTGGAGTCGATAATGTCTGTAATAGTAATATGAAGGTCTCTTACAAATTTTTCACTGTGGATGGACAAGACTCCTACAAAGAACTGAAAAGGTATAATTTATTCTCATTCTAACAAAGTCTGATTTACCAACAAAGACTGAATACTGTAGTGTACTACAGTACTGACTAAATTTGTGGCACAGTAACAGCTATCTGGTTGGGGTCCCATCTTGTAATATATTCCCATCCCAAATCTGTCTCATTGTGGGGGAGGGGGTGGCAGTGGTGAAGAACTTAAAAAACATATCCTTAACTTTAATCTAGGAAGTGTTCTCCTATGTTATAGCATGACTGCTACTGCATGTAGAAAAGCACTTCTTGGATGACACGTCCAGGATAGGCTCTATAGCAGTCCGACCCTGTCTCCAGGTAGCCTGCATTTTGTGGAGAGAGACAGAATCAGGACAGAGTATATATTATCAAGATGCATTCCTTCTCGCTATCCCTGGGTAACTATTTTATTAAAGAGCCCCTTGTAGTTACTGCAATGCTTACCTCAGCAACTTTTAAAGCTTACCTTCAGCGATTTAACTTAAAAACCACCTAAGATATCCACCTCGATGTGTAAGTCTAAGTTAGGCCCCATACACATGACTGTAGATTTCATCTATAATTGCGGACTGTAATTACGGACCCATTCATTTCTATTGACCATGGACACTTTCACATAAATTTGCGGGGAGGTGTCCGGGCCGTAGAAAGCCTCCACAAAAGACATGTCTTATCTTTTGCTTTTTACGGACCCTGCTTCCATACTTTATATGGGAGCATGGGCCAAAAATGTAGATGGCTGTCCACGGGCACCAGCGGCTGGCCATGCCCGTAAACACAGCTGTGTGCATGAGGCCTTATTATATATTGTTTATAAAAAAAAATATATATATATATATATTGTTTATAAAAAATTGTACTCCATATTGTTTGGTAGATTCACTTGCTGACCTCACACTCCATTAATTTCAATATAGAAGAACAAAGAAGGAGGAGACTTGAATTATTGCAGCCCTTTACTTCCTCCCTGCTGAGAGAAGATAGATAGATAGATAGATAGATAGATAGATAGATAGATAGATAGATAGATGGAATTACAAGCTCTCTGTGTATCTGTAGAGAGAAATTGCTAGTTGATAAAGTCCTGTGATTACAGCAGCATAAGCACTAATTCCAGTAGTATCTAGGAGTTTATCAACATAGTTGCAAGGAGTGGCTCGTGTAATGTAATCTACCAGGCGTCTAGAAACAGTGAGGTCTCTGCAGCTGTATTTATAGTGTATTTATAACATGGCAGACAATTATAACATCTTGCTGTTAGGGAATTACAAAGAAGGAGCGATATGTAGCACAAACTGCTGAGCTTTGAAGGGAAAGACTTCACATAGGTACTGTACCGTTTTGTATGTACTATTATTTTTCACTGAAGGTATGCATTTAAGAAAATTAACCATGTAGAATTGAGTCATATATACCAAAACCTATTTATATAGCCCTTAAGCCACGTACCTCCGACCGGCTAAGTATTTGCTCAGATTACAATAATGGTCAATGGCTGCTTACTTCTATTCTGATTGTTATTATTACATTTGACAACCCAGTGAGAATGGTCTTCCAGTTCTGTCACTTCAGAATCAGAAAGCTATCGCTCTCGAAATCACAGTGACCAATAAACCCTCAGATCCAAACAATCCCCAGAAAGATGGTGACGATGCCCATGAAGCAAAACTTATTGCAGATCTACCAAACTCCTTATCATTCTCATCATTCAAGGACCAAGCAAAAAGCCCCGTAAGTAATAAAACTATTAAATAGCAGATCGTAAATAGTAGCTGCTACGTGTAGAGTAATAATCAGGTTTTTTTTTAATGAAAACACAGGAGAGAAATTTTTTCTGTACATCCAACCAAAATGGATCCAAAGTGGAGTGTGAGATTGGAAATCCTTTCAAAAGAAATTCTAATGTAAGTGATTAATCTATTCATTATACTCATGTTTGGATCAGTGGTGTTTACTTGGCAGGTGCCTGCTGTATATGTACTTGGAAGGTGCCTGCTGTATATGTACTTGGAAGGTGCCTGCTGTATATGCCTATCCACTAATGTCCCTGAAAGAAATGAAGACCACCTTCTTATCTCAGCCCTGACTGAACGGAAATTTTTTAGCCAACCAAATCTTCCCCAGGCAAAATAAGCTGTTTTCTTGGGATCTCGAGAGCCAGACCTGCGGCGATCAGCTGATCACCACTGGGGCTCTCATATTTAAGGGAATGTCTGTGATAAGACAATAAAGTCCCCATGATGTGGCAAGTTGACTGTCCCTGGACTGAGTCCCTTTTGTATTCATTCTTCCACTTATGTTCATGTATGATCGTGTTTATTAAGTTAAAATTAGGATCATGGGCTA
Source organism: Rhinoderma darwinii (assembly GCF_050947455.1). Taxonomy (NCBI): domain Eukaryota; kingdom Metazoa; phylum Chordata; class Amphibia; order Anura; family Rhinodermatidae; genus Rhinoderma; species Rhinoderma darwinii. Next base: position 32,956,609 of record NC_134692.1, read on the forward strand.
AAAATTCTGGAATACTACAAATATGCTGGGCTATACACGTGTAACAATGTGTTATTTTCTTCTAGGTGACCTTCTCACTGATTTTGAGTACAAGTGCAATAACAGTTGACACCAAGGAACTGCAGATTCCTCTTACTATAGAAACGTATGTGATCGCAAAATCTAATTTATTCTAAGAATGTTACTGATATTTTAGGGAACAATTTCGAGTTTACTAAACTTTGTCTGATCTGGAATAAATACATGCTATTTAGTGACTGATGAAATGGTACAATCACCTATAGGGCTTTACTTTGCCCAAACTATTGGGCTCGATTTGCCATCTACAAAATTTGAAGTTAAAACAGACTAGTAATGCCTAAAGAATTCTGACTTGATTCATCTCAACAGGAAAAAAAGGTAAAGCCTTTAAATGAGCCCTTACCAAAACAACCTAATTCCAAGTTTTGCACCCTTTTGGGCTTCGTTCACATCTGCGTCAGGGTCCCGTTCAGGCGTTCCATCTGAGCTTCCCGTCAGAACGGAACCCTGACTGAAACAAAAGGGAACCATAGGTTTCCGTTTGTCTCAGTTGTGCAAGGGTTCCGTCATTTTGACGGAATGAATTGATTCTGTCAAAACGACGGAACACTTGCACAACTGAGAAACAGGAGCCATTTGCACCGGATACGCCACCACTAAAATCAGTGGTGATGCAAACAGAAAGCTTTTGGTTTCCGTTTGTTTCAGTCAAGGTTCCGTTCTGACGGGAAGCTCAGACGGAATGCCAGAATGGATCCCTGACGCAGATGTGAACGAAGCCACAGTTGTAGAGATGTTTCTGGTGTGACTGCTACTATATTTCTCTGTAGTTATTGGAATAATGTCTTTGAAGAGACTCTAAAAATTTATTTTAGTACAATGAATTATACCATCTTTAGATGCATTTCAAGATACACATGTTCTTCATTTCAGTTTTTGGCTACTTTTTAGGTGATCTACAATAGTAAAGATAACTATGGTCATTGTTGGACTTTTTATAATACAATCCTACTATTACGAAAGAAAATAATGTACATATACATTTCTTACAACCTTATAGAACCAGCTCTCAAGCGGATCTGGGACCTGTAGTTGCTAAGGCTCGAGTGGTGGTTGAACTCCTGCTTTCCTTATCTGGGTAAGTTTATCGCCTAATGCACACGACCATGTGTGCCTCCTAAGTCCCGTCTGTGATCCGTGGAAAGATAGGAATTGTTTTCATGGACCCGATTCACCCGCTACAGTGAATGGGTCCGTGCAAACTATCGGGTGCCACTCGGATGCCGTAAAAACGGCCTGCGTTGGACTCGGTCGTCTGCAACTGGACTATGTCCCCACTTGAAAAATCCAATATAAGCATCAATTCCACCTGATAGGACATGTGGGTCTTGCAAAAATATAAGCAATGCAAAATGCGGAAGCGCTGGATGCAGATACTCCCTGTTTGGAAGATGTGATCAAGAAGCCGTGTTAGTGTAAGAATTGACTACCTCAGTGCAGAAAACATGGTTCCACATTGCATGTTATTGTGAAAGTCCTATGAGGATATCATTAATGCACTATGAGGTATATGGTTATTCCATGACTTCTGCTGTGATGCAAGAGTGACACTTTTTGTCTCTCCTGAAACCTAAGTAAATAACTAAAAAAGAAAATTAGAATGCATCTAAAAAATGTCCCAGTCATGTCATAGTCTACCTTCTCATTCACACTAGGTCAGCAAACACTATGTCACATGGACAGATTTGCTATATACTAAATATTGCTATATTGAATGTAACCACAAGCCATTGGCCAAGTTGAAATGTGGCCGTTTTACTGTGGAAAAATACATAGTAAATCAGTGTCAAAGTCACTGAGAACATTGTGTATTTATGCAGATTTTATGCTTCTGAGCAGGGCCGGCTCCAGGTTTGTGTGGGCCCTTGGGCGACACAGACTTAGTGGGCCCCTTTGCGGGGGAACTCACAGCGGCCGAAAACTGCAGTTTGTGCCCCCTTATAGAAGTTAGTCCCCCTTTATGTTCCCTTATAGAAGTTAGGCTCTCAGTTTGTGCCCCCATGTATACAGTGCCACACACCCTCTGTAGATAGCCCCCTTGGGTGTTCCCTCTAGGAGTGGAATCCCCAGCCAGAGCATTGCTAATGCTCTGGCCGGGGATTCAGGTCCCAGAGGAGCCCCTGATGCCACTGTCCATGTATAGACAGTGTAATGGCAGGGGGTACGGAGACGGACAAGTGAGCCCTAATCTACCCGCCACTCTGTCCCTGCCTACTTGCAACGACCCGCCCTAGGCGACGGGGTACAACTGGGCGGCGGTCCCTGCGCTCAGTAAGTGCACGACAAACACGACAAACATACAAGGAACACAAGCAAGGAAAAGGGGCCGTTGCCCACGGCAACACCGTGAGCAACCAGAGTGGTGAACGAGCCGAGTCAAGCCAGGAGTGTGCGAGGTACAAAACGAAAAGCAGAAGAGTAGTCGGTAAGCCAGGGTCGGTATGGAGCAGGATCAAAAATAGCAGGAGCTGTAGCTGGGCCAGGAACCACAAGGAAAGAAACAAAAGCAATAACAAGCACCGAGGGACAGGAAGTGCAGGCTTAAATAGACCGAGGGCGGGAGTTAGCTGAGTCTGGCCAGGTTACGATAGGCTCTCCCACTCCTAAGCCTGCCAGCCTGAATGGTGGAAGCAGGAGTCAGTCTCAGGGATGTATTCTCAGGTGCTGACTGATTAGTTCTGGGAGTTAACCCCGCTGTGCCTGGCAGATCCTTTACAGTACCCCCCCTTTTATGAGGGGCCACCGGACCCTTTCTAAGTGGACCTGGCTTACTGGGGAAACGCAGGTGGAACCTCCTGACCAATACCCCAGCGTGAACATCCCGGGCGGGTACCCAAGTCCTCTCCTCGGGCCCGTATCCTCTCCAATGGACCAGGTACTGGAGGGAGCCTTGGACCATCTTGCTGTCCACAATCCTGGCCACCTCGAATTCCACCCCCTCCGGGGTGAGGATGGGAACAGGAGGTCTCCTCGAGGGAGCCAAGGACGGGGAGCAGCGTTTGAGGAGGGAGGCATGAAACACGTCGTGTATCCGAAAAGACGGGGGTAACTCCAGCCGGAAGGAGACAGGATTGAGGACCTCAATGACCTTATACGGCCCAATAAACCGGGGAGCAAACTTCTTGGACGGAACCTTGAGACGCAAGTTCCTAGACGACAACCACACCAGATCCCCGACCATAAACAGGGGGTTAGCAGAACGTTTTTTATCAGCCTGAGTTTTTTGTACGCTCTGGGACACCTCTAGGTTTTTCTGAACCTGGGCCCAGACTGTGCACAGTTCCCGATGAAAGACCTCTACCTCAGGATTGTTGGAACTATCAGGTGAAACGGAGGAGAACCGTGGATTAAACCCAAAATTACAAAAAAAAGGAGAGACCCCTGACGAGTTACTGACCCGGTTATTAAGGGAAAATTCGGCGAGGGGAATGAAAGAGACCCAATCAAATTGACAGTCAGAGACAAAACACCTTAAGTATTGTTCTAGAGACTGATTAGTCCTCTCCGTTTGGCCATTGGTTTCAGGATGGAAGGCAGAGGAGAAGGACAGATCAATCCCCAACTTCATACAGAAGGCTCTCCAAAACAATGAAACAAATTGTACCCCTCTGTCCGAAACAATATTGACAGGGACCCCATGGAGACGCAGGATGTGTTTGACAAACAAGGTAGCCAACGTTTTGGCGTTGGGTAGTTTCTTGAGGGGCACAAAGTGGCACATCTTACTGAAGCGGTCCACCACCACCCACACCACCGACTTGCCTTGGGATGGAGGCAAATCGGTGATAAAATCCATGGAGATATGTGTCCAAGGTCTCTGGGGAATGGGCAACGAACGCAGTAAGCCCGCTGGTCGGGACCTGGGAGTCTTGGACCTAGCACAAACCTCACAAGCGGCGACGTAGGCCTTAACGTCTTTAGGCAACCCAGGCCACCAATAATTTCTGGTAATGAGGTGTTTGGTACCCAGGATGCCTGGATGGCCAGATAGTGCGGAGTCATGATTTTCCCTAAGTACCCTTAGCCGGAATTGCAGGGGAACAAACAGCTTGTTCTCAGGAAGGTTCCCGGGAGCTGCACCTTGATCAGCAGCAATTTCAGAGACTAAATCAGAATCGATCGAGGAAATGATTATACCTGGAGGCAAAATACAAGCAGGATCTTCCTCAGAAGGAGGGCTGGCCATGAAGCTACGCGACAGTGCATCAGCCTTAATATTTTTAGACCCAGCCCTATAGGTAACCAAAAAATTGAATCTGGTAAAAAATAACGCCCATCGAGCTTGTCTCGGGTTTAGCCTCCGGGCAGATTCTAGGAAAACCAGATTCTTGTGGTCGGTAAGGACCGTTACCTGGTGCCTAGCCCCCTCCAGGAAGTGGCGCCACTCTTCAAATGCCCATTTAATGGCTAAGAGTTCGCGGTTGCCAATATCATAGTTACTTTCAGTTGGCGAAAACTTCCTGGAGAAGTAGGCACAGGGGCGGAGATGGGTGAGGGACCTGGTACCCTGGGACAAGACAGCCCCCACTCCCACCTCAGATGCGTCAACTTCCACGATAAATGGCTCCATTTGGTTGGGCTGAACCAGCACCGGGGCCGAGACAAAGCACTTCTTAAGGACCTCAAAAGCCTGGACAGCCTCAGGAGGCCAGTGGAGGAGATCAGCACCTTTGCGAGTGAGGTCTGTAAGGGGCTTAGCGATGACCGAGAAGTTAGCAATAAATCTGTAATAATTAGCAAACCCCAAAAAACACTGTAACGCCTTCAGGGAGGCAGGTTGGACCCATTCCGCCACAGCCTGAACCTTGGCGGGGTCCATGCGGAATTCATGAGGAGTGAGGATTTGACCCAAAAATGGAATCTCCTGTACCCCAAACACACATTTTTCGGTTTTGGCAAACAGTTTATTTTCCCGAAGGACCTGGAGCACCTTCCTGACATGCTCCACGTGGGAGGACCAGTCCTTGGAAAACACCAGTATGTCATCAAGGTACACTACCAGAAAAATCCCCAGGTAATTTCTCAAAATCTCATTTATGAAATTCTGGAAGACCGCAGGGGCATTACACAACCCAAAGGGCATGACGAGGTATTCGAAATGGCCTTCGGGCGTGTTAAACGCAGTCTTCCACTCATCCCCCTCTTTGATGCGAATAAAGTTATACGCCCCCCGTAGATCCAATTTAGAAAACCATTGGGCCCCCTGAACCTGATTAAAGAGATCAGGAATCAAAGGAAGGGGATACTGGTTCCTTACCGTGACCTTATTCAGGCTACGGTAGTCAATGCATGGCCTAAGACCACCATCCTTCTTCCCCACGAAGAAGAAGCCAGCACCTACCGGAGAAGAAGAGGGACGAATGTAACCCTTGGCCAGGGATTCCTGGATATACACTCTCATAGCTTCACGTTCGGGACAAGAAAGATTAAATATCCTACCCTTAGGAAGCTTAGCTCCTGGTACCAATTCGATAGCGCAATCGTATTCTCTATGAGGAGGTAACACTTCGGAGGCCTCCCTAGAGAAAACATCAGCGAAGTCCTGAACAAACTCGGGTAGCGTATTCGCCTCCTTAGGGGGAGAAATAGAATTAACAGAAAAACATGACGTACAACATTCATTACCCCATTTGGTTAGCTCCCCAGTATTCCAGTCAAACGTAGGATTATGCAACTGCAACCAGGGAAGACCTAGAACCAAATCGTACGATAATCCCTGCATCAACAGTACAGAGCATTGCTCCAAATGCATGGAGCCAACAAGGAGTTCAAAAACAGGGGTATGCTGTGTAAAATAACCATTAGCAAGAGGAGTGGCGTCGATACCCACTACCGGGACAGGTTTAGGCAAATCAATAAGAGGCATAGCAAGGGACATAGCAAATTCCACAGACATGATATTAGTAGAGGACCCTGAATCCACGAAAGCACTGCCGGTAGCAGACCTACCACCAAAAGAGACCTGAAAGGGAAGCAAGATCTTAGTACGTTTCATATTTACGGGAAATACCTGTGCGCCCAAGTGACCTCCCCGATGATCACTTAGACGCGGAAGTTCTCTGGCTGCAACCTTACGCTTAGGACAGTTGTTCACTTGATGCTTGTCGTCCCCACAGTAGAAGCAGAGACCATTCTTCCTGCGGAATTCTCTACGTTGTTGGGGGGACACGGAGGCCCCGAGTTGCATAGGTATCTCTGAATCTTTCGGGGAGGAACGAAGCAACGGAGCTTCGGGAGGCATCATGGGGGAGTCGGAGGAGAAAACACATAAACGTTCACGTTGTCGTTCCCTGAGACGTCGGTCAAGTCGTATCGCTAAAGCCATAACCTGGTCTAGGGAGTCAGAAGAGGGATAGCTAACTAGCAGGTCTTTCAGGGCATTCGACAGACCCAACCTAAACTGGCACCTTAAGGCAGGGTCATTCCACCGAGAAGCTACGCACCACTTCCGAAAGTCAGAGCAATACTCCTCAACAGGTCTCTTACCCTGACTTAAGGTCACCAGCTGACTCTCGGCAAAGGCAGTCCTGTCAGTCTCGTCATAAATAAGTCCGAGAGCAGAAAAGAAACAATCAACGGAGGAACGTTCAGGGGCGTCAGGTGCCAAGGAGAAGGCCCACTCTTGGGGCCCTTCCTGGAGCCGGGACATAATTATACCCACCCGCTGGCTCTCAGAACCTGAGGAATGAGGCTTTAAACGAAAGTAAAGCCTACAACTCTCCCGAAAGGAGAGAAAAGTCCTCCGGTCCCCTGAGAACCGGTCGGGCAACTTGAGGTGGGGTTCAAGAGGTGCGGTGAGGGGAACTACCAGGGTAGCATCAGGCTGGTTGACCCTCTGAGCCAGGGCCTGGACCTGTAGGGAGAGACCCTGCATTTGCTGAGCCAGGGTCTCACGGGGATCCATAGTGGTGTCAGGGACCAGGGGTAGACTAGGTATGGGCTTGTTATTATGTAATGGCAGGGGGTACGGAGACGGACAAGTGAGCCCTAATCTACCCGCCACTCTGTCCCTGCCTACTTGCAACGACCCGCCCTAGGCGACGGTGTACAACTGGGCGGCGGTCCCTGCGCTCAGTAAGTGCACGACAAACACGACAAACATACAAGGAACACAAGCAAGGAAAAGGGGCCGTTGCCCACGGCAACACCGTGAGCAACCAGAGTGGTGAACGAGCCGAGTCAAGCCAGGAGTGTGCGAGGTACAAAACGAAAAGCAGAAGAGTAGTCGGTAAGCCAGGGTCGGTATGGAGCAGGATCAAAAATAGCAGGAGCTGTAGCTGGGCCAGGAACCACAAGGAAAGAAACAAAAGCAATAACAAGCACCGAGGGACAGGAAGTGCAGGCTTAAATAGACCGAGGGCGGGAGTTAGCTGAGTCTGGCCAGGTTACGATAGGCTCTCCCACTCCTAAGCCTGCCAGCCTGAATGGTGGAAGCAGGAGTCAGTCTCAGGGATGTATTCTCAGGTGCTGACTGATTAGTTCTGGGAGTTAACCCCGCTGTGCCTGGCAGATCCTTTACAGACAGGGATGTCAGGGGCTCCTCCTGGACCGGAATCCCCGGCAATGCTCTGGCTGGGAATTCCACTCCTAAAGGGATCCCCAATGGTGCTATCTACAGGGGGGGGGGTGTGTGGCACTATCTACAGGGGCATAGCTAAAAGCTCATGGGCCCTGCTGCAAGAATTCAGCTTGGGCCCCCCTACCCCTCCTCAACACCACCAGACCACTGCGTACGCCTATGCCCAGCCCAGTCACCTTGCCCAACAGCCCCCATGGATGCCTCCACAGTATAATGCCCCCATTACTGCCTCCACAGTATAATGGTCCCTATAGCTGTCCCACACAGTAGAATGCTCCCCATAGCTGCCCCCACACAGTATAATGCTCCCCATAGTTGCCCCCACACAGTATAATGCTCCCCATAGTTGCCCCCACACAGTATAATGCTCCCCATAGATGCCCCCACACAGTATAGTGCTCCCAATAACTGCCCTCACACACTATAATGTCCCCCATAGCTGCCGCCACAGTATAATGCCCCCATAGCTGCCCTCACAGTATAATGCCCCCATAGCTGCCCCATACAGTATAATGCACCCCATACAATATAATGCCCCCCCATAGCTATCCCACAGTATACTGCTCCCTCAGCAGCTACCATATCAGCCCCCTCCCATACCCAGTATAATACCCCCATCCCACACCCAGTATAATGCCCCCATATATGCCTAATAGAAAAAAAATAACATAATTACTTACCTATCCTCGTTCCCACGACGGGTGGAGGAGATCCTTCTCCTCCTCTGCACTGTGCTGTGAGTGACTCGGCGCAGACATGCGCGATTACGTTACTACATCCCGCCTGCCTTCGCCCGAGATACGGCACAGTGAATGCTGGAGCAAGGCTCCAGCATTGACTTGAACTGTATCTGCATCCTGAGGACCCAGATACAGTTGGAAGTGGGACCAGCGCGGCCAGCGCTGTGTGGCAACAGTGGCCCTGTGGGCCCCCCAGGCCTGGGGGCCTGGTCGCAGTTGCCCCCTCTGTAGCTACGCCCCCGGCAGCGTAAAACACCTGGCGGCCGAGTGGGCCCCCCCCCCAGGGCTGTGGGCCCCGGCACTTCCCTGGGTTCGCCGGGTGCTGATGACGGTCCTGCGTTCTGAGTATACATTTTTGAGTATTAACAATCTCCACATTTAGTAAACTGAGGCCATAGTTGGGTTGATGGATGTAGAATTTCTTAATGGAGCTCCAAAATGTTTCTAATAAAGAGACTCTTAAGAGTCTAAATGTCTGATGACTTAATAGAATTGACGTCTGTCTCATTATTGGCCCTCATGTACAATGTCAAATGTTTTGTGCTCAATAGGATTGCAGATCCTTCTCAGGTGTACTTTGGAGGCAAAGTAACTGGAGAAAGTGCTATGAAAACAGAAGATGATGTTGGAAGTTTGGTTAAGATTGAATTCAGGGTGAGTTTTTAGCCACATGACAGATGTCTTGATTTAATTTATGAGGTTATAGCGCCCCCTGGATGCTATATGCTTCATTTACATTTTGGTATCAGTATTTTATTTCTTTCAAACTGAAAAACCCAGGTCATATGTATCAATCTTTCCCAGAAAAATGGTGGAATTATGTAGAAATATTGTTTATGGAAATTGTGCTGTATTCATTAACACAGTTGCACCATTTTTCATTACTACTCCGATTTCTTTTTTGCTTTTATAAGTAATTGTTTTCATTTATTTTGTCTAAGATTTTTTTCATGCAATTTTGTAAGCCTCTATTGGACTCTATTGACTGATGCGCTATTTTTACCATCTAAAATGAACCACAATGGATGCTCATAACGGCAATGTGAACAGATGTATTATCCTTTCATGCCACTCATGACTCTATAACATCTCAGACCTGTCTTGAAAAAAAAGTTAAAGGGGACTTAATATCTTAGACTCCTTGCTCAGCTTTTCCTGTAAATACTATAGATAGAATTGAGAGAGCCATCACTCCATTCATGCTCGGAATAAATGTGGCGGCTCCCGGTACCTGGGCATCCCATAGTTGGATATGTGGATACGAGATAGCTGTCAAAAATGGGAAAACCCCTTCAATTATATTTATGTTCTCAACTATATATTTATGCAAGTGATTTTCAGTTGTACAAGTAAACCACATGCATATTATCATGTAATGCCCAGGAGGTTGAATTATGAATTCAGGTCAGGTCTAGAAAATATAGTTCATGTGCCTAGACATTTTGCTGGGGGCGGCAACATTTTTGGTTAGTTCCTGTTGATGTCTATAGAAGTTCTAATTGCCTGGCTATTTAAAAAAATAATAATAATTAAACTGGCTTCTGCAGTGGCCTTAACGGCTACTAAAGTGAACAGTAATTTGTCTACGCCAGATGCTATGACCAGCAGGTTGTAGACCCACTGGGCTACTGTACTGGTTGGCTTGGGGCCACCTCTAAGGGCGTTATCTAAGTAGCCTCCCCGGTCTTCACCCTTTAACCCCTATAAAAAGATCTGATCTCTGCTGCAGGGAGGCTACCAGGTTGCTACCTCTTGAGGTGGTCCCGGCGGAGTAGCTGCTGGCCCGGCGGACCAGGAACAGACATTGGCAGATGGTACCTTGATGGATGGAAGCTTCAGGCTTGTCACCGACAATAGGACGCAGACTGACAGTGGGCAGTTGGATCGAAGCTGATAGCAGATCGCTGGACGCAGGCAGGTAGCGAGCAGCTGGGCGTTGGCTGATGACCGGTAGCTGGAAACAGGCAGACATTGGATATCTGGATACAGGCTGACAACAGACCGCAATAGCAGACTGGATACAGGCTGGTAGTGGATAAATGGATACAGGCTGACATCAGAAATCAATAGCGGACTTAATACAGGCTGGTAGCGGTTAACTGGATACAGGCTGGCAACAGATGGCAATAGTGGACTGGAATCAGATGCACCCAGGAACTTTTGCAGGATACAACAGGTTGTGCCAATGTTTCTCAGGCACCAGGTGGATAGTGGCGGTTCCTTAAATAGTCGTGGGAGTAATAGGGGTTAGATAAGTGAATTTTGAATTTCGCCCACTGGCCCTTTAAGAAGCATCTGGAGCGCATAAGTTTTGAGACATTGCAGTCATGAGCGGATGACCCCAACCTGAGAGAGGCAGGCCCACGCCGGAGGAGGTACAAGGCCCGGCGGCGGTGACCGCCAGCATAAGCAGGACCTGCCACCAGCGTTACACCAGATTTAGTCGATAATGTGTCTGATAGAAACTGCTCCTGTCTCTAAGCACAACACAACATGTACCCTTATCCCACCAAACTGTTTCCATTTGTTTCAAAATTGGACAGTCTGCTGACATTTTCAGTTTAACTTGCCATTTTGATCACTTTAAATGTTTATTACATTTCAGGTCTTAAATTTTGGACGGCCACTTAAATCACTGGGCACAGCATTTTTAGAAATCCAGTGGCCAAAAGAAATCGACAATGGAAAATGGCTTCTCTACATTGTAAAAATAGACTCCCAGCGACTGGAAAAATTTGCATGTGAACCAGTTAATGAAATTAACAAACTAAAATTGCTGGTAAGTTACCACTGACCGGTCTGTGAGGGAAATGTATACATGTCAGCCACATGATCATGATGCCAAGTACTGTCCCAGAATCTCTATTTAGATACCTAAATAAGTGTTTAGCTACACTCAAGAGACCCCAGAACAGTAAAGTTTTGAGTTACCGCCATATTTTCTTCTCTGTTCATCTACAAAGCATTCTGCTGGCTTCCTGTTACCAATGAGCAATGCATTGTGGGAGCTGAGAAGACCATTATTTATATATATTGAGCTATGTTTATAGGTCACATGTCTGACAACAGGTTGAAGATAAACTGCTGTCTGTTTCCAAGGTAATTCAGTGTCATTTTGAACTGAAAACTATATGAAGGTTAATTCACTTTCTATGGAGCTGCCGGAGATAGCTCACGGTTAGCCGTATATATGAAATGAATAGAGGGGTGGCCAAACATGCGCAGTACCGCCCCATTTATATGTGGCGCACAGGGACGACCAGGTAAGACCTTTCTCGGGATCGGTGGGAGTCCTAGCGGTCGGACCCCACACCGATCAGATATTTATCACCTATCCTGTGGATAGGTGATAACTATCGATTATGGAAATACCCCTTTAAGTTTTCTTAATAATCCAGCAGATTTTATTTGATATCATAGATTCCAATTACCAGGTATCACTACTGGCAGTATTTCTCTTAAAAATGGCTATGGTCTATATGGGAACAGAACTTTCACAAATTGATCCTTTTCACCCCAGCTATAAAGACCTTTGAGAACTATTGATAGGTGACAGAATCACAGTTAGCCCTAATTTACACGAGCGTGTGCGTTTTGCGCACGCAAAAAACGCGGCGTTTTGCGTGCACATAAGGTACAAAACAGCTGCGTGTGTCATCAGTGTATGATGCGCGGCTGCGTGATTTTCGCGCAGCCGTCATCATTATGACACTCCGTTTGGATGTTTGTAAACCGAAAAGCACGGGGTGCTTTTCTGTTTACATTCAGAGTTTGACAGCTGTTGCGCAATTCACGCAATTCGCACGGAAGTACTTCTGTGCGGCATGCGTGGTTTTCACGCACCCATTGACTTCAATGGGTGCGTGATGTGCGAAAAATGGCGAAATATAGAACATGTTGTGAGTTTTACGCAGCGGACTCACGCTGCGCAAAACTCACGCACTGTCTGCACTGCCCCATAGACTAATATAGGTGCGTACGACACGCGTGAAAAGCACGCGCGTATATATGATGCCTTATATTGTTTTTTTGTTCTTGTGACATTGTGAAAATTTATGCAATTTTCTCTACGTGGCAGGAGTCCGGTAAAAGTCGGAACAGACGTGAAATAGGGGAAAAACAAACTGATTCGGATGGCAAATTTTCATTTTTCTCGGATCGGAAGTACATGAGACTGGTAAGATTAAGTAATCTGTTCTCATACTTACCTTTGTGTCTGGACTTTTGTACATGTAGTATTGTAAAGATAAAACAAAAGAGTTCTGGGAAATGTCTTCTTTGTCTTTCCTTTAGGCCGGGTTTACACGAGCGTGTGCGTTCTGCGCACGCAAAAAACGCGGCGTTTTGCGTGCGCAAAAGGCACTTAACAGCTCCGTGTGTCAGTCCCGTATGATGCGCGGCTGCGTAATTTTCGCGCAGCCGCCATCATTATGACACTCCGTTTGGATGTTTGTAAACAGAAAAGCACATGGTGCTTTTCTGTTTACATTCATAGTTTGACTGCTGTTGCGCGAATCACGCTCGTCCCACGGAAGTGCTTCCGTGTGGCATGCGTGATTTTCACGCACCCATTGACTTCAATGGGTGCGTGATGCGCGAACAATGCACAAATATAGGACATGTCGTGAGTTTTATGCAACGGACTCACATTGCGCAAAAATCACGGACAGTCTGCACGTCCCCATAGACTAACATAGGTCCGTACGACGCGCGTATAACACGCTCGTGTAAATGAGCCCTTAGTCTGTATATGAGTTTAAGACATGTCTTTAGGGTTGTATTGGTAGAGATCTAGAAGCTGGGACCCCAAAAATAAATGGGTCACCCTTGTCAATGGCAAATACAAAGACTTCTGACTTCCATGTAGAGGTCATATATGTACGTCAGCGTCGGTGGGGTCCAATTTGTGGCAATTTACTTTGTAAATAGGATTCATAGCTTAGGCAATTCATTAATTTGTGAACCCTTTTTTGTATGCCATTTACTTTGACCAAAACAAAGGGGGGATATAGGGCTTTGAAAACAAAGAAAACAACAGCTCCTGAATTTTAGAAATTTTTACAAGTGCACGCATTTTTCGCGGTGTCCATTACGGACTTAATTGGAGCTGTTTTTCAATGGAGTCAATGAAAAACTGCTCCAATTACGTCCCAAGAAGTATCCTGCACTTCAACGCGGGCGTAATTTTACGCGCCGTCTTTTGACAGCGACTCGTAAAATGACAGCTCGTCTGCAAAGAACATCGTAAGACCCATTGCAAGCAATGGGCAGATGTTTGCAGACGTAATGGTCTTTTCAGGCGTAATTCGAGGCGTAAAACGTCTCCATTACGTCTGAAAATAGGTCGTGTGCACATACCCTTAGGACTCATCCACACGTAGCGGAATTACTGCGTATTTTCCGTCTGGAATTGCGGACGGAAAATACGCAGCGGAATACAGTAGCAGCAAAGTGGGTGAGATTTAACAAATCTCATCCGCATGCTGCGTAAATATTACGAGCAGGAATTCACCTCCTGTGCGTCAATTTCTGCTGCAGAATATGGACTGAATTTCTGCGTTTTTCATTGGAGATGTCACCGTCTCCTATCATTGTGAAAAATGCAGAAAAATATGCACCATTTTCTGCAGTCAAAAACACAGGAAATGGTGCGTTTTTGTTGTCGCAAAGGAAAGTCTGCTATTTTCAACAGAATTGCTGCAGAAATTTTCTGCAGCAATTCTGTTACGTGTGGACAAGCCCTTATACTACTTACTACCTATGTATCCACTCCTGAGTTTAGCTTAAATAACTGCCACAAAAACTGCACCGAAAACTGTGTTTGTGAATTCTTCTAAGGCCAGAACCAGATGTGCAGTTTTGATGCAGTTTTTGGCTCAGTTTATTGGGTCAAAGCCATGCACATGGCCGCGGACATTATTTTCAATGAGCCCAAAGGTGCGGGCTCCCGGGCCATGCACGGACCGTAAAACTACGGTTGAGTGCATGGGCCCCATAGAAATTAATGGGGCCGGAATTCTCCCGTGGATTTTCGGGGGAATTGCGGCCGCAAAAGCACACAAAAAACGGCTGAAAATACGGTGGCTGAACACCTAAACATCTGCCCATTGATTTCAATTGGAAAAACGGCGTTTCGTTCCCACAGGGCATTATTTTACGCTGCCTTTTGTAAAAACGGCGCATAAAAATACGCATTGTAAAAAAGTGCATGTCACTTCTTGAGCCGTTTTTTGAGCCGTTTTTCATTGTCTCAATAGAAAACCAACACCAAAAACGGGTCGTAAAAACGCATCAAAAAACGCTTGATGCATAAAAATTGTTTGCCGTTTGAACATAGCCTTAAGAGGGCTTACGGCACTGCTGATTTGTGAGAGGAAGCTCCTTTCTCCCACTGACCACAAAAACATGAGCAAGATCCAGCAGCTGTTGAGTCTGCAGACCAATTAACTTTTTTACAGACGCAACTTATAACATGCCATTCTTCCTTCTTGATTTCATACATATGATTCATTGTTAATATTTCTCTTATTGATTCTAGGACTGTAATACTACCAAGTGTGTGAAAATTAGATGTCCCCTTCAAGGTCTGGATAATAATGCTGTTATAACCATTCACTCCAGGTTATGGAATAGCACATTCCTTGAGGTACCATTGTAGCAATGTACTTAAGGCTTCATTTACAAATTTCTTGAATTCTATTCGTTCATCTTGTATTTTTTACTTTTAACAGGAATATTCAAAAATGAGCTATCTTGACATAATTGTGGAAGCCTCACTCAGTATTGACACAACAACCGACAACATTAAATTGGCAAATAAAGTTCATCCGGTAAATAAACATATGTTTAGCTTATGAGTTGTAATGTAATGCACAGACTTGCACGGTGCCCTAGAGAGAGAAATGCTCTTCTCCCCTTCAAGGGTACTTGAAAATTGGATTCTACTATAGAATGGAGGAATTGGCCAGTTGGGAGGAAATTAATCGTTCTAGATTTGAGAGGATATGGGCTCTCTGGAAATCCTTCAGGGCTACATATAGGCAACAACCCTAGCCTATCAAGCAACATGCCCAATGCACTCACAACCTGATTCTCCTCATCCTGGGGGTTAGAGTGTCCCACAGCTATCCTACGAACATTGAAACTTTCCTATTCTAGATAGTATGGTATGAATCAATGTCAGCCTATATTTTTCTGAGTTATTTAAAAAAATAGGCCGATGTAGGAGGGATGGAAAAAAAAATAGCCATTACTCACCTCACAGATCCCCGTCGTTCCAGCGCCGCTCCGTTCCTCCCTGCTGCTGTTTATTGACGTAGCTGCATCGATGACGGGCCCGTATACTCATGTGATCGCTGCAGCCAAGCACTGGCCTCAGCGATCCTGTGCCGTATACCCACTGAGACTAGTGGTTGGCTGCAGCGATCATGTGGGTATACAAGCACATCATCGCTGCAGCTATGTCAATACACAGCGGCAGGGAGGAACTAAAGCGGCGGCGCTGGAACAACAGGGATCCGTGAGGTGAGCAATGGCTCCTTCTTTTTTTTTTTGCATCCCTCCTACCGTTTCTTAAATAACTCTGAGAACCCCTTTAAGCCTTTATGAACATTGCTGTATTTAGTTTGCTGGTAACTATACAGTATGTCCACTTTCACTTATTTTAACAAGCTGTTTAATTCAAATAATATATAATATTAAAACTATATATATATATTATATATATATATATATATATATATATATATATATATATCATTTTGACTAAGCCATATTTAAAATTAATCTGAGTCAGATGTAATAAAGGAATGTCACTTGTTAAACATGTCCTTTAATATATCGAATGGACAGGTATTAATTTACAAAAGAAATATAAAATTAAAATGTGCACGATTGTTAGTTCTGTGCAATGGCTGCAGAACACTTATCATATTATCTATATATAGGTTCGTGTTACAGTTTTCCCAGAGAAGATACAGGTGCAATATACCGGAGTGCCTTGGTGGATTGTATTGGTTTCTATACTAGGAGGAATCTTATTGCTAGCACTATTAGTTTTTATATTATGGAAGGTGAGTATATTTATGGTTATTTATAATATTTACCACTGTATCTACAGCCTAAGGACTGACTGTTTAAAGCATACAATGTTATTGAGTGGCACATTTGGCTTCACTCAATCTGTCTGTATGGTGGCATGCAGGAAGGGTTTACATTACAACATCAGGGTCACTGGCACCATGGAAATTAGTGGATATGTCACACGTCCATTATGACCAGTTAAAAAATGGAGGAAAAATAAGAATGCTGACACCTGACCTGCATCATAATCACAAATACATCAACAGCTCATTTGCAATCTTGCCTAAATTTGCCATTTGTAATCCCATACATTTTATAATAACCATGATATTGGACCATTCTTCATCAACACATTACGGTTTCCTCTAAGCTGAGCAGTATAGTCATGAATCCGGTAATAGTTAGGGTATGTGCACGCGGAGTGTTTTCAGGTGTATTTCAAGGCACTTATGCCTCAAAAATCGCCTGAAAAGATGGAAGCAGAACGCCTACAAACATCTGCCCATTGAATTCAAATGGAAATATGGCGTTCTGTTCCGACAGGGCGTTTTTTTTCAACGCCGCATTTTTGGAAAGCGGTGCATAAAAAGACGCCTGCAAACAAGAAGTACATGTCACTTCTTGAGCCATTTTTGAAGCCGTTTTTCATTGACTATAGAAAAACCGGCCGTAAAAATGGCTAGAAAAACACGAGTTGCTAAAAAAAATGCCCTTGAAAACAGCTCTGTATTTTCAGATGTTTTTGGGTTTGCGTGTGCACATACCCTTAGAGGCCAACTAGGACTGATGGGGTGTACAGTCCCACTATTAATAGTTTTATGGCTGATTGGGTGCCAATAGTGCCAACTAGTTGATTGACAGGTCCACTTTAAAGGAGACCTACCAGAAGAAAGTTAAAAAGGCCTTTAACCTACAATTAAAAAAAAAACAACACTTTTTAATATGTTAGTTACTTCTATTATAGGTCCAAAGGAAGAAGAGATTTTAATGAAATGTACCCATCGGATTTCTGTCAGGTGCAGTGGACACATTGTGTGTATCCAAACCACCAAATACAATAATATCTCCATTGACAATATATTTGTAGACGTTGACGTAGTTGAAGATTTTCATTCAAACCAGGTCTTCACGACAACACTGCATTTGACAGAAATCTGAACATAAATAGTTATTGGTACTGGCAGTAACGCAGTTTAGGCATTAGGTCTGTAACTTGACGTGATCATGTCTAGACGTAAAAATCTGGGTAGGTCTCTGTAATGATGCTGAACAAAGTGATATACAGTGTAATTCTGCAAGCTTGTTCAAATGATAAGGTCAAAGCCTAACTCCACTCATGACTGAAACCCTCAGTCAATTACCGTCATGTCCATGAAGCTAAGATGGGGTAAGATGTTGGGTGAGGTTCTCACATTATAGAGTTTCATTAGCCCTCTCTGTGTTTGTGATATTGAGGAAACAATGTGGTCACCAGTTGTTTTCTACCCCGAATTGCAGATTTAAGTGTCAATAATTATTTTTTTCTTGACTCTGTAGAGTTGTCGTTTGGTTTAGTCAGGGAAAAAAAACTAATGGTGACCACTGAGTTAGGTTAAAACTTTACATTGTTTCAGTGATTTTCCTCATTAAATACTATAAAATTGTCTAACAGTTTTTCACAACGTCCCTAAGTCAAGTACCCCCTACACAAACAAATTACATCAAAAATACCCCCATCATATACTGTGTATGAGTACATTTACTCTTCTCCATTGTATTAAAATTAGATGTAGACATGAAGATAATTTGGCTGACAATAATTTGTTCCTTGAGTTTGAAAATGTATCAGTAAGTCACATTGGGGGAGTCCAGGAGATGAGACCCCCAACTATTGTACTGGATCAACACCGGACCCTGCACATGTGGAGGTGCAGTCATTGGAGGTCTAGGAATCCTATCTTCTCCACTGGGAGACGCTGATAAAGGACGTCGTCCGGCAGACCCTAACCACTGTCACAACCGCTTCTCCATGAGATGTCTGATTTTTTTGATTTGCTTTCAAATTCCTCAAATCATCATGAATCATTCGATGTGTAACCTTGATTCTTTATAGTGTGGCTTTTTCAAGAGAAGTAAACAAGATGAATTTGATGCCACTTATCACAAGGCTGAAATCCATACTCAGCCGTCTGATAAAGAGAGGCTGACGTCTGACGCATAGTATTGATCAGCGTTCTGTGATTGGTAATTGACTATTTAAATCACTGCTTTTGGGTGTTGGATTGGCTGCTGGATTTCCTTTAAGAATAACATATCACATCTGCTGCAGATATCTTTCATTAATCATTGAATTGCCTATCCTTCTTCTTGCTTTGTCATCTGGCACATATATGTAACATGTTGATGCATGGAAAAAGTACTAAAAAAGATACCCACTGTCCTGTATATATTCCAGCCACTGTTGACTGGGAGCTTTTATGATCTTTTTTTATTTTTGAATGAAGATGGTTCTATGAAGGGGGATGGACACTTTGTTAAATTTTTAATTAAAAAGCATTTCTCCACCAAATTGAAATATCACCTGGAAATATGGGTCTTATAAATTTTCCAATTGGCTGGTTTGATTAAAAGGGTGGACAATTATTTTAACATTTTCTGCCAACCCCTAATGACAGTCATTATAGTGCCCATTGGAATTGTCATCTAGCTTTACAGAGACCACAAATGCATTTAAAGCTGCATTAGGCTAGGTTCATACTATATCTGGCTGGATCATATAGAACGTATGCCCCAAAAATATGCAATTGCATGCCTATACAGATGCATACACCTGCTATTTATTTATTTATTTATTTCAGTTACTTATATAGCGCCAACATATTACGCAGCGCTGCACAGAGGTCATCTTTTACTGTCCCCATTGGGGCTCACAATCTAAATTCCCTATTGGTATGTTTTTTGGGGTGTGGGAGGAAACCGGAGTACCCGGAGGAAACCCACGCAAACACTGGGAGAACATACAAACTCCATGCAGATGTTGTCCTTGGTTGGATATTGACTCCCATTGAAAAAAAAACCATAGACCATGCGGATTGAGTTGTATTGAAAAATGTAGTTGACTACAGTTTTCAATACAGTTGAGGCAAAGGTACACCCATGTATGCCAAGAGGACCGTTTTGGCATACGTTTGACTAATGAGCACATTAGTCTATATATAGATTCTAGATTCGTATTTTTTTCCAGGCAAGTAGAAACACTTCATTTTGGTTGGCCCTTTCCAAAGTTTCTTATATTTCAAAACTTTTCCTTTTTTCGCCTAAGTGGTTGTTTTTTTTTCTAACGACTCCTAAGGCTTGGTAATGCGCTTCTGTGTTTATGTCCAAATCCAGAGTTATTTTTTTTTATAACGACTCCTATCTTGTCTCTCTTTCCAGTTGGGATTTTTTAAACGTTCCAGGTACGATGACAGTGTCCCGCGATACCATGCTATACGAATCCCCAAAGAAGAACGCCAATTCAAAGATGGAAAATTAAAACAAGACAGTGAAAAAAAGCAATGGGTCACCAATTGGAATGAAAACGAAAGCTATTCCTAAAAAAAATTATTTCATTTTTTTAAAAGATTTTTTAAACATTTTTAACAAGAGTTACTTTGGTAGGAAAATGGCGCCACAGTTATTGGCTTAGGTATGTGCCAAACAATAGACTTTATTGCTGTCTGGATATTACTTCCAAGACAAACGTGACTTTCTCTGCGAAATGATATTGGATTTTGAGTTTATGAATTGATGGCAGCAAGTGAAATATTGAATTAAAGGGGTCGTCCCATCAAGACAACCCCTGTTCATATGCAATATAAGGCATATGGACATCATGGAGAGCCCTTATGTATCAGACGCTCCCACTCAGGGTGACCTGGCCCTTTCTTGTATTACATGGACGGCTATTTATTTAAGTGGCCACCATGTAATTCTACATCTTCCCTGTAGTGGACGCTGCAGTGAAAATCCGTTCCCGGGCCTGCTTATAAAAAGGGATCGTCTTGGTAACCATTTTATTTGACATGATGATTATTACCTTGTAATGATTTTATTTCTACATCTACTAAGTGTCGGGAAGAAGGGGGTGCTATGTTTTATTTAATGCTGATCTGCTGTTATTATGCAATAATGGAGGAGTCAGACACTGAATTATTTTAAGTGCATTAAAAATGTAAAGAGGATTTTATAGCTGCTGTAAGACCTTCTTACAAAATCTGATGAGATCTGTGATCTGTTTGCCTTAAAAACGCATGTATGTGCCATTTACCATATGATATCATATTTCTTTGTATAAAGATCTCAATAGTTTGCATAGGTAATATGACCAGTCATTTCAATGGCGCACAGCTCTGTTTTCCAATGTAGGCATTTTGGTGTCTACTAGGATTGGTACATGGTGCCTTTAACCCTTCACTGCATGGAAAACCTTAAAACATAGGTTTGCATAATACTGAATGGTTATGTGCTAGGCTAGGTGCACACCACGTTTACGCCATACAAGTCTTCCGGCGTAGATCTGTTTACTGTGCCTGTAGATTTTCATTACTCAGACGTATGTAAAAAAACATGTTCATTCGGCATATAGTACGATTGGCCATAATATTGTTGCTGTTTTTTTTTTTATTGGATATTCGACAAACGTGGTGTTAACCTAGCCGTGCTGAAACAATAAATCACACATTTGCTTCCGCTCTCAATACACATTCCTTATGGTTTAGAGGCTGCAAAATGATCTAAGTGTAAAAACTGAAAATGTGCAATATGGTTCTCTGTCCACATGGTAACATTTTGTAACTCGGATTTCAAACCTGCTTCAATGATCTTTTTGTATATAGCTTAACCTGTATGGTATTTATTGCTTCCTTTTACCTTTAACTTTAAAGTATATATATCATGTGTGCACCATGGAGGCAGCCATTTTTTTTACTGATATCCCATATGTCCATGTAAAAATGGCCGACTCCACTGTGTTAAGGGATAAATACACTTTGAGGCCAAAGATTTATTTTCTGCTTTTCCGTTCGGGTGTAACTATAGTTAAAATCTAAATGGTCAACTCTATACTAATGCATTTTTCTTTTATGACGTTTTTTTTTATAATGCAGTACTACTTTTTATGTTGTGTTTAGTGTGCGAATAGATCTCCCTACATTGTTTTCATGAAATGTCCTAACTGCCAAGGCCTTCTCATTACTTTTTGGCAGGCTGACAATGTGTAAATACGGTGATGTGTATATATAAAATTTTATTTCTGAAGAGGGACACGTGCCTTACATGTCTACATGTATCCGTTTACTATGTCTTTTGAATTCTAGGTCCGTAACCCTTTACTGGACAAGTCAGCAGGTTCTGTACTTTTTTTTGTTTTGAATACCCTACTCAGTTTTGCTGGGGATAAGCATTATGATTTGAGCACATTGGGGGGAATTTCTTAAAGGCTTTACGCCAGTTTCTTGCGCTTAAGTTGCACATTATGGCGCACGCCATAATTGTACTCAATATGCATCTTTTTACTTCTCTAGCCACTTTAAGAAGTGGCAAGAATAGGGGGTGGGACATAGGGCTGGTGGTGGGGTCTCCCAGAGACCAACAAATTTACCATATTTACCATTTCTGCCGCACAGACAGCCAAAGATGCACCAAAGTTAATAAGAGGCATGCACCTCAACAAATTTGGCCCGTTTTACACCGACGTACTTTAGTATAATAATAACTTAATAAATTCCCCCCCCCCCCCCATATCTTTTTTTCCTGAAGGAAAGTAGCTGCTTTAGCCCTCATGCATTCAAGCATATTACGACTTCATACAACATCTGAGTTGTACAGAGCTATAATATGGCACCCATAGACTTCTGTTTCGCCATACTGTACCATTATGTGCATTGGATTTCATATGGAGGCATATGGAGGTTTTTTGTATCTAATTCTCTGTGAATACAACCAAAAAAAAAAATTGTGCTATTCTCAATTGGATGCCGTTTTATGTTACTGTGTGCATAATGCCTTAGTCATCACGTAGCCCGAGCCCTAGTTACTATTACTTCTGTTTTATACTACTTTCAAAGCAAACGTTTTGCTCTTCCAATATTCCAATCCAATTTTAATTGATATTCCACCAGCCACCTACTGCACAAAACGGCAAAACACGAAGTACGTACATTGTCGCCGCTGGGACTTTGTGTGCCTTTGTACAGTCTCTATGCACATGGCTCTAATATCTGCATGAGGCTTTAGACTAAGGCCCCATGCACACGACCGTAGATTTTATCCGTAATTACGTTCTGTAATTACGGATCTATTCATTTCTATGGCCGACGGACACCTTTCCGTATATTTATGGGAAGGTGTCCGGGCCATATAAACCTTCCGTAAAAAAAATAGGACATTTCTTATTTTTTATTTTACGGACCGCGGCCGTCCGTGCCCGTAATTATGGACCGTGATTACGGGCACGATCATGTGCATGGGGCCTAAGTGTAACTAATGGGCACTCATCAGCGGCAAAGTCCTGTCTGTAGTCTAGCGATTATTAGTTGCACTCAGTCCATTGCAATTGCCTTTCCAGACAGCAATAGACAAGTCATGGGAAAATTAGGGTTTTGCTTTGCAAATAAATAAAATAAGTAGGAGACCCCTGAAATATCCCCTTTAAGCAACATATACAAGATTTTACAGTGCTATTGCTTCAGAACAAGAAAATAAAAAAACTGTTACAAAACTACTGAAAAAAAAACAAAACGTAAGTTAGAATAATTGGTTTGCACTAACATGGAACATGAGGGATACGTAATTCACCCAGACATAATAGAGGAGATATATGAAAATTGCTGCAAAGGAAAAGTGGAGTAGTTGCCCATGGCAACCAATCAGATTCCACTTCTCATTTTTTCAAAGGCCTTTTGGAAAATGAAAGCAGCAACCTCATTGGATGCCATGGGCAACTTCTCCCCTTTAAGTATCAAAACAAACTTATAGAAAAAGTATAATTTTTTAACACAACAACCAATCAATACAGCTTTCATTTTCTTGACTGTATTGGAAAAATGGAGCTGTGGTTGGTTGCTCTTGGCAACTAGGCCACTTTTGATCTGCCAGTTTTGATACATGAGGCCCAATATACTACCAGTGCACTATAAGTATACTTTTGCTAAATATTAACAGTTGTATCCTGGAAACCGGTTGGGCCTCCTCATGTATCAAAGCCGGCTCAGAAACGTTTATCATGGCTACCGGAGTTCATCATTTATTTGCAAAACTGCACTGGAAACATTAAATTATTAGATTCTGGTTGGTTGCTATGGGCAAAATTGATTGGCAAGACCCATTATATGTTTTAAATAACATGCTGCCCATACCTACGGTGCCCACTGGCCTGTAAACATTGCAGTGGCGCTCGGATCCATACACGAGCCCTCCCCCCCCCCCCCACTCTTGCTGACCTGGCGTGACACAGCCGCAGCAGGGACACCCCTACCATACATTTCAAATAGAGGGTGGGGGAATGTACGGATCCAAGTGCCGATGCAATTTTTACATGCTTGTCAGCAGACATTGTAGGGAGGGAGGGAATGTTTTTAAAAATATATATTGGGAGAGCCCTCCTATTAGTATGTGACATGGCCGCAGCAAGACCCCCTCTCTGTGCAAAGAAGGGGTGTCCTACAGACCCGAGCGCCACTGCAATGTTTTCATGCAGTGAAGCTCAGGTTAGCAGGCATCGTGAGGAGGTCATCATTTTTAAAACCTATAATGGGAAAAACCTGGAAAACTTTAATAAACTGATTATTGGTTATCTTGCACAAAGGTGTATATGAAAGTTTTTTCTAAAAATGTCTGTATACATATCCAATACATATCCATTTTTATATGACTGCAAAGTGGAAAATTAAACTGGAAACCCTTTGACATCCCTGCTAATGAGAGAAGCCGTTTTCAAGTGTACTGTGCATTTTCTGAGAGGTCTAAGATGTACAGATGTAGCAGAGCTGAACTTAAATCTAGTTATCTAATAAAGGGTGTCAGTTTACGATGTTTCTAATAACATAGAGGACATATTTTTGGATGGAACTGTAAAAAATAGTGTCGTACCGTGTTAGCCAGAAACAATTTAGCAATTTTAATGGAACAGTCTAATTTTTATGCTATTCCATATATATATATATATATATATATATATGTGGTGACATTGTGTGCCTAAAAGGTCAAAACACGCCACATAAGGGAAGCAGGATTATCATTCTCTTAATTTACCGTAAATGTCACCTGTAAACTTTTATCTATATACCAGCATTGGCCATCTCCATGACTATTAAATTATACAAAAATGATTCAAGGGAGTTGGATTCTCAAACGTATAAGATGTTGATCTAGAAAAATTCTAGGTTCAGGGCAGTTTTATAAAACTTAGGCCTTCTACACCTCTGAGTTTTCCATAGTCGTAACAATGACCCCTTCCTAATATCTCCTTAAAGAGGCTCTGTCACCAGATTCTCAAATCCCTATCTCCTATTGCATGTGATCGGCGCTGCAATGTAGATAACAGTAACGTTTTTTGTTTTTTTTAAAAACGTTCATTTTTGGCCAAGTTATGAGCAATTTTATATATATGCAAATGAGCTTTGAAATGGACAACTGGGCGTGTTTTTTTTCGTATGTCCAACTGGGCGTGTATTGTGTTTTTAACTGGGCGTGTTTACTTGTTTTACTAACTGGGCGTTGTGAATAGAAGTGTATGACGCTGACAAATCAGTGACCAATCAGCATCATGCACTCCTCTCCATTCATTTACACAGCAGCATCACGTTCTTACTACTGTAGAACGATGTGCAGCCACATACACAAGTGTCCTGTTAATGAATACACATGACCTCCAGCCTGGACGTCATGTGTATTCAGAATCCTGACACTTTTGAATCTTTTCTGTGAGATTCCACTCTAAGTGCCTCCTGCAAACAACTCTGTGAATGTGGTGCACATGGTAAAGTGTGAGCAATTTACCACGTTCATTCCAAAGGAATAGTGATGACACAGGTAAACAGGTGCAAGGTTGCGTTGACACAGTGAAGTTTATGTACTATTGTTTCTTTTTTAGCCAGAGTCAGGAGTGAATCATAAAAAGTCGACAAGTATAAAGAAATGTTTTACACTTCTCCTATTTTTTTGGATCCATTCTTGGGGATAAAATCTATACATACCTTATCGAAGATTTCCTTTCCTGACCCATAGTAGTAGACAACATGTAGTATTTAAATGGTCTAGATCAGACTCTCAGAGGAACTTATATCACTTGTGTAGGTGATGGGTACACCTTAAATGTAGTTTTTTTTTTGTCTAATTATAAATTGACATAAAAATAAAATAAAACGATGCTGTAATAATATACTATGTATATGGGAAACAGGTGACAAGTAAACACTGGATTTTTTAAAACTATTTTGACAATTATATAGGCTATTGAAAACTACATGAACCTTATTTCAGTGGTCTTGCTTCTCAGACAGGTGAATGATTTGTGTACATGCTTTTTCCTATAGCAAAAGGCAGAATGTGCTGATATATCAATGTGTAGCAGCCTAAATAGAGAAACTAATGTCATTCAGGTTAATTTAAATTAAAGGTGAATTCCAGCCATTAACATTTATCACTTATCAACGCTATAGGTGATGAACGTTCGATTGGTGGGTGTCCAGCCGATGGGACAAGCATTGACCGCTAGAATGAGGGTGTCTAGTCCACGTCCCTCACCACTGGCATGACTGTAGTGGGAACAGCTCCGTAGGGCAGTGGTCAAGCATATAACTCTATGGGAGGTACAGAAATATTCCAGTCGATGGGGAATCCTAATGGTTGAGTGATAAATGTTAATGGCTGGAATACCCCTTTAACTCCAAGAAAGGGCTGCTTGAATCCTGGCACATAGAAATTTTCTACTGGCTCCTAACTTTTTGGGCTGTTTTCTATGGATGTCTTTGGAAGTTCCTGTTGTGGGGACAATAAAGCAGTCGAAATGGCTCCTGGAGTGGTCTAAAGTCTACAGTATTGTGAATATACCTGGTCTAAGCTTTTTGTTTTTATGATTTAATATTTACGTATTATTATTTTTTAAAGCAACGTGGGAATCATTAAACAATCATTAAAAGTGTTTCACATATTTTTATAGATTCATATATATTGTTTTACATTCAAAAGACAATAACAGAGTTAGGGCTTATTCACACAGACGTAGAATACGTCCGTGTGACGGCCATTAAAACAACGGCCATCAAGCGGACACATGAATTTCAATGGGGCTGTTCACACGGCTGTTTCAACGAACCGTGTGAAGGGTCAGTTGAAAAATAGAACATATCCTATTTTGTTCCATTTACACAGATCCCTCAATAGACTCAAGTCTATGGGGATCCGTGAAAATGGGAACCGCACGGGTGCAACTCGGACGTGAAAAACTGCAGTTTTTAACATCCGAGTTTCCCCACGTTCGTGTGAGCTTAGCCTAAGGATGGAAAAACACTAATAACAGATATGCAAACAGTTATACCACCTTCGAGCCCTTGGTAATAACATTAGTTGGCTAGAGGAAGCTTCTTTTTTCTTTTTTTTTACGATACAAAAAATCTTGACAAAGCCTTCAATAATTTAATAAAGAAAAGTTGTAATCCATATGATGTATAGTCTTACTTAGAAAGTAAGACGTACTGACTGCCTTACATTGCCCATAGGCTTTTTCTTCTAGTTTTTAAAATGAAACAATTTTTTAAATTTAAATATTTCAACATTTTGCGTTAATTCATTTTTTTACTATATCTTTACATCGGTCAGAATTCTATTTTCCTGATACAGAGCTTCTAAATATACATAGAGTTCAATTATAAAATTCTGGCTGACTGCATACAATGTTTACATTGGACTCAATAATACAACAGTATGCAGGAAGCTCCTAAGCTCCACCTAGTGGTGGCTTCAGGCAGTCGGAATGTTATAATTTAAATATATGGCTATACAGATTGAAAAATCTGTGTCAGAAAAACAAAACTCAAACCACTATAAAGATATATTATAAAATGAATCAACACAATGTTGGATCAAAAATTGACATGGTGTTAAAAGGTGAACTAAACATTATGAACAATAAAATAGTTGTTTTCCTGGACTTTTTCTGTCTAAATATGAGTTATCCGTCAGAACTTTCTAAAATAGAAGTAGTGATGTGATTGGTTTCCACGAGCACCTGTTCCACCTTTTTTTTTTTTATCTGAATTTGTGCTTGTGTTAATTGTATCTCTGTAGAATTCAACTAGTAAAGTCTTAGCAATAAAAACAATTTGCGATATTGATCTAATGCAGAATTTCACCTCTGGGCAGGTCAAGTTAATATTTTACCTATTCACTATAAAGTGTCCACGGGGCAGTTACACGGCTTGTAGTATTGCATTTTTCTAAATAATTTTTTAACATTGTATTTTCTACTTTAGTTGGTTTTTTTTCCAGCACGTGTACCAAATCCACATGTTGCTTTTAAATGAGATGTACAGTGTTAAACGCAGGTTTTGTGTCACATTTATTTCTATTTGCAATTCATTTTGTACTAACTAGAAATGTTGAACAATTCTATACCGTGAATATACATACCTGTGGATATTTGTAAAATAAAAAAAGTGAAATAAAGATGTTTTTGTAAAAAAAGAAATGTGAGATATTCTTAAATTATACATCTAGAATGCGTTGGATTTACAGCAATGGCAGGAAAATGTTGGAATTTTTTTTTTTTTTTTTAAAGGGGTATTCCGGGGGTTTATGTTATAACAAGTTCATTCTTTCTTAATGAGCCACTTATGGTATCTCAATAAGACAACCCCTTTCCATGTGTTCACTATGGACCCCTCTCTATTAGCCAGAGCCCAGCTACCGGTTAGATGGCCAGACGTTCATTTGAAACGGCCGGGATATTAGTACTATGTTTCAGCTGCTGAAGGGGAAATGTATGGATGGATAATTTTTCAACCTTCTTATGTAATCCTCATATTATACATTATCCATTTGGGGCAAAATTGAAATGAGTAAACCAAATAAATATATAAATGAAATCACCTGATCTTTCGTAAACTTTCAATGGTCACTATTGATAGTGTAATGATGGGGGTAGGGAAACGGACAAGTGAGCCCTAATCTACCCGCCACTCTGTCCCTGCCTACTTGCAACGACCCGCCCTAGGCGACGGGGTACAACTGGGCGGCGGTCCCTACGCTCAGTAAGTGCACGAGACAAACAGACAAGGGTACACAAAGCTAAGGGAAATGGGGCAGTTGCCCACGGCAACACCGTGAGCAACAAGAGTGGTGAACGAGCCGAGTCAAACCAGGAGTGAACGAGGAACCAAACGCAGAGCAGGAGAGTAGTCAGAAAGCCAGGGTCAGTATGGAGCAGGATCAAATAGCTAGGAGCTGCAGCAAGGCCAGGAAACCACACGAGAAGAGTCACAAGCAAAGGAGGAACAGGAAAGGCAGGTATAAATAGACAGAGGGCGGGAGCTAGCTCCGTCTGGCCCGGCTGCGATAGGCTCTCCCGCTCCTAAGCCTGCCATCCTGAGTGGTGGAAGACTGAGTCAGTCCCAGAGACACAGACTCAGGTGCAGACTGATTACCTATGGGCATATACACAGAAGTTGTGCCTGGCAGATCCTTTACAGATAGCTGGAATATTCCTGTTCTGCTTCATTTTGACAATGTAAAGATACATTGGGAGTCATGTATTATGTATGTTACTTGTTTTATTTGTGGCACCCCTAGATCTCCACTTATCGTAGTCCTGTTAATAGATTTGTTACCTGAAAGGGTTATTCCCACCTGACACCCGTTCCGGAGATAGATGTGGATCCCGCACCTATCAGACACTTATGTAATCTCCTGTGAGTATACCATGAATATCTAAGGTGGGAGTACCCCTTTAACAGCAGAAAAGTCTATATGACAACTCTAGGCTGTGATACATGTAAATGTTTATTTTGTCAGTAAGCACAACATGTATATTTTTATACAGAGGTCTGCATATAAAGTAGCATGGATTATTTTATTTTTTTATTACAAAGCTAAACCTATACCATGGATTCCCTATCCCATGTTCGAAAACATTGAAACCATCGGGTCAAAAAACTCACTACAACCTACTACATCTGCACGTGTCCCCTCGATCCCATCCTCTTTCCTACTTCATGCAGACTCTGACCCCAGGACTGACTGCACTCTTCAATCTCGCTTTCTGCAAATGCAACTTCTCCTCGCCCTTCAAATATGCTTTTCATTGCTTTATGCTGCAAATTTGGGGTGGATACACTCTCTCTAGTGCCAGGAGAAGGAGGGGTTTGAATCTTTAAACCTCCTACACTGTGTGCCGCCATTTTCTGAACGACTGCACAGTGTAGGAGGATTAGATACAGGGCTCAGCAGACAGTATCACACGAACATAATACACACATCACATACACGAACAAAAATTACCTTCTCCTGCCGCCGCCACCACCTCCGCTCCTATTCCTTGCGCCTTCGCTTCCTTGAACATATGGCCGGAAGCCGCGGCCGGAAGTTGTCATCTTACTGTCCGGCAGCGGCTTCCGGTCCACACGAAAATGGCGCCGGATTTCGCTCTGCGAACGAGCTTCATTCTGGTCCGTGTGGGAGGGCGCATGCGCCGTTCCCACACAGACGGCGTACGCTTCAGAGAATGGAACGGCTCCTGTTCTTATTCTCTATGGGGTTTTATGTGCCGTATTCCATCTCTCTATGTGTCGTTAATGGACACAGCCATGCAACATTTCCATTTATTGTCCCGTGTGCATGAGGCCTTAATCCAGAACTGAGCTCATTATTTTCTTCCCTTCACTTCTTAAAATTCTCCCTGACATCGTTCTAAGACCAGGATCACACACACAGTTTTGATGCAGTTTTTGACTGTTTTTGGAGCCTAGCACAGGAGTGGACACATAAGAAAGGAGATTCACTCCTGGCTTTGGCTCAAAAAACTGCACCAAAAACTAAGTGTGTGATCCTGGCCCTATATCAAATAGTTTTATTACAATTTAATTTGATTTCTTTGTTATTATTCCTAATACATATGCTTGATGTTACTTTTGAATTTTAGACCATGTTAACATGGCATATGTTAGAGGCAGAAAAATAAGAGACTGAGTTCAAGAGAAAACCAGGAATTTTTGTAGCTGTTTTTCCAAGCGTTTTTATTTTGCAAGTGTTTTTGATTCCACACAGAATATTCCCAAATCCTGCCGCCTCATTCTGTATAATATATCCAAAATACGTTCTTTTCTAACTCAAGGAGCCACCAAATTCCTAGCATGGACTACAGCAATATCTTTCTGCATGAATAGTGATGCACTGCTGAATGGCTGATGTATCATGTCTCTGTATGAATCTAGTTAAGTGTATACCACTGTGAAGTTTGCTGGCACTTTATTTAAAAAAAAAAAAAGCAAAACAATAATAATAATATTAGCTATGCCCCTGCTGGGGCTGACAATATCCGATGCAAACGTAGAGCAACATGTTAATAAATATTGCGTGTTAACTGTCCATAATTTTCTGCTAAGTTTGAAGCTTAAGCGCTGTTCGCATCTGTGTCGCAGCTTCTGTTAATAACGAAAGACACGACTGTTAAAATTGGCGCCCATCTGACCTTATTGACTTACAATGGGGTCGATTAAGTTCGGCTGTTTTGACGGCAAATATAGCGCTGCAGGTGACAGAACTGATGACAAAGTCCTTGACATAGATGTGAACATAGCCTTATACGTAAACATTTTGTCTCTTCTCCATCCAGAACATGAAAAAAAGTGTTAAAATACATTACATTGAATCAAAGATCATGAGAATGGCTATAGAAAAACATTTAAAAACACACCAGAAATGTGCAACAATGGAGTGACAAGACAACCCGTAAAAAAGTGGTAACCGCCAACGTGGTTGTGAACCATGTAGCCAAGATAAGGGCACAGAGATATCCTCAAGTAAAAACTTATGCAAAGCAGTGATAAATAATACAAAATAGTGCAAGAGATATGTGACAATAAATATAAAAGTAATCCAAAATATTGCAATCTCAAAAAGGTGTATAAAGATCACAGCAAGTGAGTATAAAAAATGAAAAGCTGGCCCACATATGATGGTCCTGCCCGGTGGCACAGGCTCACTGGAAAAGAGAAGAACGCCTCAAATCAAGTTATCTCCATTACTGAATGGGGACATCCCGGATATACCTAGACATAGTAGAAAACTAATCTCACATATTCTATCCGCTGCAAAATGTGCATTAGCAATAAACTGGAAATCCCTGACTATCCCATTCTTGAGGACACTTAATAAGGCCTCATGCACACGACCGTAGTGTTTTTCTGGCCGCAAATTCCAGGACCGTGTTCCGTGAAATGTCATCCGCAGTTCATCCGTATGTAAACCGCAGTTCATCCGTATGTAATCCGCAAAATGCGGATGAAAAAAAAAAAGCCTAGGTAAAACAGGATGACGACAGAACTCATTCCCGGTCGTCGCCTAGCAACATTTCCGCAAATCCGCAAACTGCGGATGACACACGGAGGTGTATCCGCAATTTCCACGGGCCCATTGACTTCTATTGGCATGTCCGCATCGAATTTGCGGCCCTTAATAAGACATGTCCTGAGTTTCTGCGGCACGGATTTGCGGACATGCGGAGACCCGTGAAAACACGGATAGTGTGTATGGGCCCATAGAAATGAATGGGTCCGCAATTCTCCCGTGGATTTGCGGGGAAATTGCGGACGCAAAAACACGGTCGTGTGCATGGGGGCCTAAAACTAAAGAGATACACCAGTTTGAGATAATAGTCAGTATCCTCGAAAAGAGGCTCCCGAAATGTGATGCCCAATGGTCAGGTTGATCCTCGTAAAGATTTCCTTGAGACACTGGTTTGTTTATATGGAGAACCTACTCATGAAAGTTCTTCTATGAAGTTAGCTGCACCGGATCTAGAATGTTTTACTTTTACGTTTAAATCTACTTTAATAACTGCTTCCAACTCAGCCATGATATTTGAATACTACTTAGAAATAATCCTTAAAGTGTAGCTAAACGTTCGACAAACATCTGACATGTCATCGTGACATGTCAGAAGTTTGTATTGGTGGGGGTCCGAGCACTGAGACCCCCACCAATCGCTAGAACGAAGCAGCTGAAGCCCTCGTGTGAGCGCTGAGCCGCTTAGTGTCTGTTCGGCTTTTTCCGGAAATAAATGTAGCGGTGTACGGACTCAATAGAAAGTCTATGAGCCCGTACTCCGATACATCGGCTTTCCGGAAAAAGCCGAACAGACACAAAGCAGCTGAGCGCTCACACGAGGGCTTCAGCTGCTTCGTTCTAGCGATTTGGTGGGGGTCTCAGTGCTCGGACCCCCACCAATCCAAACTTCTGACATGTCACTATGACATGTCAGACGTTTGTCAAACTTTAAGCTACACTTTAAGTTTTGAAACACAATGGTCTTGCAAAAAAAAAAATGAGCAACAAAACATAGACGCCGTCCAGCAGCACACGTGTTATCCGTCCATGAGGGTGAGACCAGACGTCATCGCCAAAATTCGGCTTGGTCAGAAGTATTCCCTTTTCCAGAACAGCAGAGGGCGCTCTAAATATTCAATATTTTCTATTACGCTGGTGTAACAACCCATTCAATAGAATAATTTATTTTTCTTAATTTAGGTAACCAAAATACCTCATACAACATAAATATTTAATGCGCGCCATGTCTTTAAATTAATTCCAGCCCCAGTGTAATATTTTTTGGCCAGAACCTAGTTTACTATACCACCCCCCGTACCATAGAGGGCGCTCTAAATATTTTACATTGCACTAGCTGTCTGAAGTCCCTGATACGCGTTGATTGTATGACGTTCTCTTTAGACTAGAAAACATAGCGCTCCTCGTTGATTGGTCAGCTTCAGCCTATGTCACATTCTATTCGCCATTATTTGTCAGTAAGAGAAACGTGATACAGGGTTTTGACTGGCAGTCTGCCGTCTCACGTGGCATGATTTGGTCTCTATGATTGGTTGAGAGGACAAAGATGGCGCCGGTTGTTTATTCGGAAAGCCTCGCCCCCAGCAGTCATCTTCGCTGTCTGATTGGTTGGGGTGGGTGAAACGCGTGTGGGTAGAGAACCCGCATCCTTGAACCGGAGAGGGCACGGCAGGGGCTTGGTGGGCGAAGTACATAGTCCCGGTGTTTGCGAGAAGGCGGTTTTCATTAATGTGACCGAAAAGGGGGTGTGTTTGACATTTAGTTTACAGCGCCCTCTAAAGGTGATCCTACGGGTCCCTCCACCTGTCACAAGATGCGGCTCCTCCGGGCCCTTATGAGAAGTGCTCCCCTTACCAGCAGCAGCACCCCCAGTCTGGTGGATTACTACTCCAAGTTCTCCCCATCCCCCCTCTCCATGAAACAGTTCTTGGATTTTGGTGAGTGACAACCTGCACGATTCATTCATTGCTCAGCTTCTGAGATCCTGGCATCAAAGTCACGTGTTTTATTAAAGGGCAATTCCAATCATACATTAAAATTCGCCTATTTGTTCAGGTCCTTGTTCTTGTCCATAGGGGGCAGTATTATAGTAGTTACTGCTGGTGTAGTGCAGATATACGTATTAGGTTATCACACTGCTGGCTGACAACTGCTTTTCCCACGTTTGGAGCAGTTGTCACTTTCCTTCATCCGCCAGACCCGTGAGGGGTCATCGGTAGGCTCATATCATTAATATCCTATCAGTCTGGGGGGACGTGGATATGCCATACATGTGGGTGGGCTGCCTTTCCCCCTCCTCAGTGCCAATGCTCAGTCATGTCTGGTTGCTAGGGATACACTGTCAAACAACCAGTATCCCTAGTAACCAGTCTGTCTCAAGATTACGAAGGTCCTTGCCAATTAACTGGGCAGATAAGGGGCAAAGAAGCTTGGCAAGATTTACAGGGATATTCCAAGCAATGACAATTATGAAATATTAACAGGATTGGTCATTTATTACCGAGTGGGGGTTTATGGGACCCCTGTTATCCCGGGGACCACCACCTATCATACATGCACAGCACATACTGTGGATATACCATAAATAAATGTCTTTGGTGAGAACGCCATACTTTTCTCTCTCCATGGGCCCGGCATTTCTAACCTGACATCGTCTTTTATCACGGGGCAGATCTATGTGGTCACTCATTACATGGCGCTCGTACAAAGAATGTGTGAGCGGCGGTGCCGAGTCTAGTAGAGAGGAAGGTTTTTTTAACGCCTCTCTATGATGTCCATATGCCATAATAAGACACGTGGGATAACCCCAAAACGACAGCACTATAAGGCTAGATTCACATTGTGTTTTTGTCCTCCGTTTAATGTCTACGCCGGTGTTCCCCTTTAACTTATAAACCGTCAGATTGTCCTGTTCTCCGTTCAATAACTTTAACTCTCATAGTC
This sequence comes from Rhinoderma darwinii, assembly GCF_050947455.1. Classification (NCBI taxonomy): domain Eukaryota; kingdom Metazoa; phylum Chordata; class Amphibia; order Anura; family Rhinodermatidae; genus Rhinoderma; species Rhinoderma darwinii. The sequence goes on from NC_134692.1 coordinate 32,991,613, forward strand.
ACAGAGAAGCTCTTTATAGTGAACGTCTACCTTGAGAGCTGATGTATGTACGCAGTCCCCTAATATGAATCAAAGACCGACCTTCACTTTAAACAGCTACTCTGTGTATAACATTACAGCAGTGCCAGCCACGGGAGGGCTCCGATTATAACATGCAGGAATATGTGGAGCTTCGTATCCCCCACGTTGACATACTGGCCGGTACTTTTTATGTAATTCACTATATATAATCTTACCAGCAGCTCTAAAGGTGGAGCTCCTCTTTAACCTTGTCGTCCTGGTGTCTGTCTCCCCCTGTCCTGTAATGTTTTGCTGAGTCATTGCTGTAGTAACACAAGGATCAGCGATGTGATCACCTAAACATTCTATACGTTTCCTGTGCTGTGTCTAAATGTCTTTTGTGTTGTTCAGAATAAAGCAGCATATAAATCATTACTACGTCATGGGCTTATAAATAGCGATCGATAACCTTGATCTTCTGCCTCAAGGGCAAGAAGCGAGCAGTTTGTGTGTCTGCTTTATTTCTAATGGGGAAACAGTTTCTGGAGCGAGGTTGTTTGAATTAAAGTAAATGGGAGAGCAAATAATAATAATAATTAATAAAATGGATTAACCTCTTCTCGTCGCTAATCTGTAGATATACGTCCCAGCTGCCTAAGCCCCGTGCGGCCAGGACGTATATCCACTGTCCTAACCTGCATGACAGATCGCGCTGTATAACGCTCCGTACGCCTCTTCTCTTTGTCCCAAAAAGCACTATACACAGCGCTCTACGTTTAGTGCCAGGACCAGAATGCAGGAAGCTTCCGCCCCGCGTTCAGGGTATTGCTATAGAAATCTGTGATGCCACGATGACGTCATAGACTTCCAACTGTGACATAAAGCAGAGGAGCATGCTGGGAGGACATGGATCACTTCTAATCATGATGTAATGACCAGCAGCCACTAGAACACTATTATATGTGATCTGCGTACAGAGCAGTGTTGGGAGGACATGGATCATGTCAACCAAGCGTCCTACAGCACAGGCCAATGAATAAGTGTTCAAAAAAGTTAAATAGCGCAGTCGAGCGTGCAATTGGATTTGTCAAGAACAACGGAACCCTGTCACATCCGTGACAGATGGAAACCGTTAGCAAAGTTTCCGTCATCATTGAGGGAAACGGAACCTGAGGTTTCTGTTTGCCTTTCCGTTGAGGGGTTAACCCGACGGAAACCTCCAACGGAACCCCTCAACTGAAGGGCAACGGTGGTGTGAACAGGCCCTTAGAAATGTATTTGCAAAGTTACGCGCCTGTGCACACACTGTAAAATGGTGTTTAAAGACTTCTTAGTAAGGGTATGTTCACACGATGAGAGGCATTTACGTGTGAAAAGACAGACTGTTAACAGCTGCCTTGTTTCACACGTAAATGCTCCTCGTAATTTACGAGGCGTCTGAGACGCTCGTAAATCTTGAGTTGTGCTTCATTGAGTTCAATGAAGAACAGCTCAAATTACGTGGCAAAGAAGTGCCCTGCACTTCTTTGCCGAGGCAGTCCATTTACGCGTCGTCGTTTGACAGCTGTCAAACGACGACGCGTAAATTACAGGTCGTCTGCACAATACGTCGGCAAACCCATTCAAATGAATGGGCAGATGTTTGCCGACGTATTGTAGCCCTATTTTCAGACGTAAAACGAGGCATAATACGCCTCGTTTACGTCTGAAAATAGGTCGTGTGAACCCAGCCTAAATCCAGAAAACACAGGTATACTAGCGGAGCTAACCGGCTTCGCAGGTCTATTTGTTTGCCGTTTGTGTGGGTGAACTTTGAACTTTGTGTTCTACTGATGCAGCTCGGGCAGCAGCCATGCGCTTTGCTGCAGGAGTCTTTCGTCCAAGTGCAGGGTTCAATTTTGGAGGCATAACTGGTCTGAATGGGGTTCAATGTATGAGAATGCTGAAATCCAGTATAGGTGCAGTGTGGTATAGTTAGTCTGTTCACGGTGAGTAAAGAAACATGGCTGGATTGTTATGGAAACACGGTGTGAAACAAAAATGACTGGGTTGTTATGGGAACGTGATGTAGAACTGTGTGTGTGTCAGCGAGGCTGAGGCTGGATTCACACGAGCATGTTATGTCCGTAATGGACGGAACGTATTTCGGCCGCAAGTCCCGGACCTACCACACTGCAGGGAGCCGGGCTCCTAGCATCATAGTTATGTACGATGCTAGGAGTCGCTGCCTCTCCGTGGAACTACTGTCCCGTACTGAAAACATGATTACAGTACGGGACAGTTGCCCGGCAGCGAGGCAGGGACTCCTAGTGTCGTACATAACTATGATGCTAGGAGCCCGGCTCCCTGCAATGTGTTCGGTCCGGGGCTTGTGGCCGAAATACGTTCCGTTCATTACGGACGTAACATGCTCGTGTGAACCCAGCCTTAGAATGAAGAACCTGCGAGCTTCTATTGGCTAATACTTACGGTTTTCACGTCTGAGATGCGCGGCGCCCGTGTGAATCCGGCCTTAGAGGGGTGTTCCATTACGACAAATCCATTTTGTTCAGCAGCCTACCCAAAATGCGGGTCCTGCTGCGTGAACTTTTGGCATTCAGTTCTTATCGCTGGGGGATCCTGCCGGCGCATCCACGTTTCATGTGCCGGGGAAGTATCGTATAACACAGTGCTCATTGAATGTAATGGATGCCCATACAATATATGTTTGTGGTAAAGAGGTCCTGTCACCAGTTTATAGCTGCTTTTATCTTCTACCTAATCTAATAGGCGCTTTAATGTAGATAAGTGATGTTTTTTTTTAAAAATTATTTTTGACAAAGTTATGAGCGTTTTAAGGGTATGTTCACACGGCCTATTTACGGACGTAATTTGGGCGTTTTTGCCCCGAATTACATCCGAAAATAGCGCCTCAATAGCGCTGACAAACATCTGCCCATTGAAAGCAATGGGCAGACGTTTGTCTGTTCACACGAGGCGTAATTTACGCGCCGCTGTCGAATGACGGCGCGTAAATAGACGCCCGCGTCAAAGAAGTGACCTGTCACTTCTTTGGCCGTAATTGGAGCCGTTATTCATTGACTCCAATGAATATCAGCGCCATTTACATCCGTAATTGACGCGGCGTTCAAGCGCCTGCACATGCCGGTACGGCTGAAATTACAGGGATGTTTTCAGGCTGAAACATCCCCGTAATTTCAGCCGTAACGGACGCCCTCGTGTGAACATACCCTCAGTGTTATGCAAATTTGTTCTTAATGCCTAAGTGGGCGTTTTTTTACTCTTGACCAATCAGCATCCTACACTTCTCTTCATTCATGTCCAGCTTAATCCACCTCACAGCGTGATTTCGCGAGATCACGCTGTGCTGTCACTTACTCCCGTAGTTCCTTCACACAAGCGACGGGAGAATGACCGGACATCGCCTCCAGCCTGCAGACCAAATTTGCATAACACTTAAAATGCTCATAACTTTGTCAAAAACAAACTTAAAAAAAAACAAACAACACATATCTACTTTAACCCCTTCCCCCTGCTGGCATTCTGGGCCCTAATGTCCAAGCCATTTTTTAGATTTTTCCATTGTCACATTCGAAGAGCTGCAACTTTTTTATTTTTGCGTCGGCATAGCTGTATAAGGTCTTGTTTTTTGCGGGACGACTTGCAGTTTTTATTGGTACCATTTGAGAGTAGATGCGACTTTTTGATCACTTTCTATCACATTTTTTTTAAGTCAGGATTAACAGAAAACAGCAATTTTTCCATTGTTTTTTATTTTATTTTTTACGGCGTTCACCGTGCGGGTTAAATAACGTAACAGCTTTATAGTTGGGGTCGTTACGGATACGGCGATACCAAATATGTGTAACTTTTTTGCTTTATTGTAGTTTTTTTTAATAGTAAAGCATTTTGTAAGGGGAAAAGCTGGGTTTTTCATTTTTTTTTTTCACTTTTTTTTTAAATTAACTTTATTAAACTTTTTTTACTTTTTTACTAGTCCCACTAGGGGACTTCACTATCCTCCGATCGCTATTATAATACACTGCAATACTTTTGTATTGCAGTGTATTACTGCCTGTCCGTTTAAAACGGACAGGCATCTGCTAGGTCATGCCTGCGGCATGATCTAGCAGGCATTCGCTGCAGGCAGACCTGGGGGTCTTTATTGGACCCCCGGCTGCCATAGAAGACACAGACACTCGGCGATTTTATCGCCGGGTGTCAGTGAGATGAGAGGGAGCTCCCTCCCTCTCTCCAAAACCATTCAGATGCGGTGCTCGCTATTGTGCACCGCATCTGAGGGGTTAAACAGGTGAGATCGATACTAATATCGATCTCACCCGGCAGAGCAGGGACGCCCCCAGCCCTCAGCTGCTTCTGGCAGCTGAGAGCAGGGAGATTTCACGGCTCCCTGCTCTGTTTACTTTATTCTACAGCACAACGTAGTTTGGCGGCGCTCTAGAATAAAGCCCACTAATGACCGCCGTAAAAAGGCGTATCGGCGGTCATTAAGGGGTTAAAGCGCCTATTAGATTAGGTAGAAGATAGGGCAGCTATAAACTGGTGACAGAGCCTCTTGGGTTCACACAGTTTTTTGCAGGCGGAAAATCTGCCTCAAAATTCCGTTTGGAAGTTTGGGGCAGATATTCCTCTGCCTGCACGCCGATTTTTTCGGAGTTTTTCGCCTGCGGCCATTGATCGGCGCGGGCATAAAACGCTGCAAAATGCGTTTCTCTGCCTCCCATTGATATCAATGGGCGGTCAGAGGCGTAAATGTGCGAAGATAGGGCATGTCCCTTCTTTCTCCCGCGAGCCGGTTTTACCGTTCGCGGGAAAAAGACGCCCTCCGCCTCCCATTGAAATCAGTGGGAGGCATTTTCGACCGGTTTTTGACGAGTTTTACGGCGCGGTTTCCACGTCAAAACACTCGTCAAAAAAGTCACTGTGAACCCAGAGTCTTCTAGAGTGAGCAACACTGTTTGATTTGGCTCTCCGCTCTAAATATTAGAGAAAGGTCCCAAGCGGCAGACCCCACACCCCCCCCCCCCCCTCTAATGTCCATACGGGGGAAAAAATAAAATAGTGTGTGTGTGTATATATATATTTGTATGTTGCCCTGATAAAACATCACCCTTTTATATGTCTTTCACAATAAGTGCAGAATGCATTACGTGATCTCGGATTTGGTGAAGAACGAGGAATTTATTTATCTATAAAAATATATTCTGTTCCTTTTCAAAGCCATGAGTTTGTTACATTTGACTTGTGGTTTATGCCATGAATATTTCTCCTCCGCAGGATCAGTTAACGCCTGTGAAAAGACATCATTTACATTTCTCCGGCAAGAACTCCCCGTACGGTTAGCAAATATAATGAAAGAGATTAATTTGCTTCCTGACAACCTCCTAAAGATGCCGTCTATCAAACTGGTGCAGAGCTGGTAAGGGGATTCCTGCAGCACAGTCGTCAATACTTCCCTATAGTCTCAGTGAATGTGCCTTGTGCTGAATGTACTACAGTAAAGGGCTTATAATCTTTAACCTGATGGTCTGGAATTCCTGCTAATCTGGCAGTGAACCAAAATAGTCATTCAAAAACATTGAAAGCAATCGAGCATGCACGCTGCCGTTCCATTCAACGTCTATGGGAATGGCGGAAACGGCGGAGTACAGCGCTTGGCTGTTCCTGTCAGTCCCATAGACATTGAATAGAGTGGCAGGCGCATGCTTGCCGCTCCATTCAAGCTCCTCTTCACTGCGGGGGGGGGGGGAGGGGGTGAAGTGAGAGAGAACGGGCTTCGGCAACCCTGTTCTTGAGATCGGTGGGGGTCCCAGCGGCAGGGCCCCCGGTGATCAGATAATTATCACCTATCCTGTGGCAAGGTAATAATTGTCGATTCTGGGAATACCAGTTTCAATGCTTGCAGCACGGTTGGGTGGATGTCGAGTATATTTAAGTTTTACAAGACTTCTCAATAATGGGGAGCCGTAATTCCGTAGTTATTGTTTCAAATGCTGTTTCTTGTTCATTTATGTAGCAGACGTGTTTGTTTCTTCTTCAGGTATGTTCAGAGCTTCCAGGAGATAGTTGATTTTAAGGACAAAAATACAGAGGACACAGTCAGGCAGTAAGTATGCTGTGCTCTACAATGTTAGCGATCACTTTTAACCCCTTTAAAGACCAAGACAATTTTGGCTTTAAGAACCCCAGTTTTTTCGGGTTTTATTTCATTTTTTTGTCCCTATATTCTCTCAGTAAGAATCACTGTGGCCAGATGTTCGCTTGAAGTCAATACGGGACTATTAAACGCACTACCAACAGTGTGTTTTTTCATTTTGTCTTAGGTTCTTTAGTTTAGTGGCGGTTTTCCAAAATTGCCGCAAGCCTAGCTTTGGTGCTTTTTCTAGCAATTAGTGGAGTTTTTCTGCCATAGACCTCCATAGGTTTTTTTTTTTTGCCTCTCTTTTGCCTTTTTTATGGTGTTTTTGGTTAGAGGTTTTTCAGAATAAATTGTGTGTTGCAAAGAGAAATCTTTGCATTACATGATCTTTTAATCACATGAGTTGCAATAAGGAAAACGCAACCTAAAAAAATCTCTGGTCGGAAAAACACACTATTATCAAAAATACCCCATAAAAAAACACATGTAGCATTTTACAAAAAAGAAAACTTGAGTTTCTTAGATGTATTTTTTGGTAAAAAAAAAAAAAAAACGGCACACAAAAAGTGTGTGTGAAGAAAGCCTTAGGCTACTTTATATCTTTGTTTATTTTCCACTCCCGGTTTTGGCTTACACATACCATTGCAAAATACTCACCGAAATACGCAAGTGTGAAAGTGACCTTAGACAAGCAAGTTGCCATACGATACTTTAAAGGGAATGTGTTATCAGAAAATGACCCAGAGTTGCAATCAAGTTTTTATGTTGTTAAACATTTTTTAAGAATTATTTTTTATTATTTTTTTATTTTCTATGTTCTAGTCTAACGCCTGTATAAAGATAACACAGGATTCACCATTGACAATATGTGATGGACATGGCTGAGAACCATGTGAGAGAACTGTTCCCAGGCGCTTTTTGCAATCTCCTGGTCCGGTTCCACCTTTACACTACCTGTGTGCTGGAGATGTTGCCCAGGATCAAGCATCTGTGGAAGGCATTAAAAGGGGTGTTTCCCAGATTAAAAACTATCACCTATACCCCAACTCTGCACGGGTCACAGAGCATGCCTAGAAAACTCTCCCATGAAAGTCAAGAAGTCTGCTCCATACTATTATTTCCTATGGTCCTCGTGGCTGCTGTAAAGCATATCTCTAAATACCGTTAACAGCATCACAGGCAAAATGGCTCACCCCAATACATATATACACAAAATATAATTTAAAAAATCTAGAATAAAAAAAAAACAGACTAAAAAAAAAAAAATTGTTTCACCATCTGGTTTTAATTTTTACAACAAAATGTATAGGTGATACATTCCCTTTGATCGGTGTTGATGACTTTTTAAAATGTGTATGGTTGCAAATTTGACCTCCAGGGACCTACTTATATTTTACTTACATGAGGCTTACCAGAAGAAATATATACATGAAACTGCAAAATAAAAAAGTTTTTTTTTTTTTTTCTTATATCTTCGCTGAGATAAGGTCTTAATGAAGTCTCAAAGCCTCAAACTTCATTACTGAGAGATTCTAAGGACAACGTGTCCCCTAATGGTGCAGCGTGTGGATGGAACCAGTACTACGTGCTGTGGCCAAACCCACACAATTTAGCTGACAACACTGTGATATTACCGGAAAAATCATATGGCCATCGACCACCGCATCTGGACATGGTATCAGTCGCTGGAACATGGTATTGTAGCCAGGATGTAGATGGTGGTTGGGGAGCCACTCAAGCCCTCCATGAAATCTGAAGGGGAAATGTCATCAGAATCTCTCTGTCTTGCCGTCTCTGACTTTGGGCTGTAACTTCAAGCATTGATATCTCATGGTAGAAGTATTAATAAGTCGGCACATTATTTGACAAATTTTTTTGGTCCAATTTTTCTTTTCATTGTTTTACATATGTTATCCGAGTTTGTTTTTGCCAGAGATCGTTATGGAACTACTTCACATACATTTTTTTGCTGTAAAGTTTCACAGATACAGTAATAACTATCCGAAATCGTCACAATGATGTCATCCCGACCATGGCGCAAGGCGTTGTGGAGTATAAAGACAGCTTTGGAGCTGATCCAGTAACATCTCAAAACGTGCAGTATTTCTTAGATCGTTTCTACATGAGCCGCATATCAATAAGGATGCTTCTTAATCAGCATAGTAAGTATGGGGGCCGAGATCCATCAATAACTGTTGAGGTTTCTGTTGGGTATGGCTCCTATGTTTTTGTTTTAGGCTATGATCATATATTCCATTTTAAACATAGCTTTACCCTTTAAGGACCATGTCATTTTTTGCCTTCAGGATATTAATGTTTTTGTGTCTGCCTCACCGCACTCCGACAAGTATAATTTTTTTATTTTGTCTGTTGACATAGGTGTATGAAATCTTCTGTGTAGATAATTTTTTTAAGGGGTGTGGGTACATAGCTAGTTGTGCTGCTGCTTCTGACACAGATCCAAGAGCACACTGCTCCTGCTGCATCAAGGAGCTGATGGGTAAAATATAAGGGACCGCTGTGGTTATAGGATCATCCTGACGTATACGTGCATTATTGCTCCTTTAGGCATACAAAAATGCACGTGCATGTATCTCAGGGTTCGCCGAGGGGTTTTAATGCAAAGGCTTCAGAGAAGAGTCATAGATTACATTACCCAAAAAAAAAAAAAGCTTTATCCTTCTCCACTCTCTTGGTAAGACTCCTATTAGAATATCAGATGCAAGAGAAGTGGTGATTAAAGCGAACCCCTCCACTGTAAACCTCTGCAACGTGTTTCATGGGTAGCTGTAGCCCCTTCCCCAGTCATTGCTCATTCTTATTCACACACAACTTCATACCCCTGAATGATTACGTTCTTCGCTGATTCTTATTGTATATCAGTTTTCAGATCTACTTTTCCTGTTTTTACATGTTTGTTTTTTTTTGAGTCATTAAGGTGTGGCAGATGTTGGAAGCATTTGCCCACTGTATGAGTAAGATTCCTGTTTTTCCTTGAAGCTTATTAGCCGAACTAATGAAAATCGAATGTTTATGAGATGAAGTGCTGTAAATTGTCGGTGGGGTACAGATTATTGCACACTGAACCGCATTTTGCTGCTTAACGGCATAGATTGATAAGAGTAGAATCTGCCCTGACAAGCTGATGCGGATGGTTGACTACCCACATAGTCCGTACTGAAAACCCCTTTAAAGTGAATGTCATGTCGTGAAGCTGTTATATACACAATTATTATTAAATGACCCCAATAGATGTCATTCTGATCTTTTTCCCATTTTATTCCTGTCTTTGTATTGTAGCTTTGCTTTTTGGTGGAAAAGTGAAGGAAAACCCGGCTCATCCGAAGCACATCGGCAGCATAGACCCAGCAAGCAATGTGGTTGATGTTGTGAGAGGTAAAGATCTATCCTGCTTTGATACTGACTGTTGTCAGATGTAATATATTATAGTATTTTATACTCCGGTCTGTAATATCCTTATTCATGGGTGGTGCTTAGCGGTGATATAGATTATTATTTGCATAGTAAATGTCAATCAGTATCCATTACTTTCCTGTCTCCATATGTTCCCTCTGCTGTCGGTTAGGGCTCTGGCTACACGACGATTTCGGCCGCGACATAGGTCGCACGGTTAAAGATCACTGTGTGCCCCTGCGTATATTGATCGTAAATAAAGTCAATGGGCCGCGTTGTGATTTGCAGGCTGCCGCGACCTGACCGTTGCAAGAAATCAAGCCAGTTTGGATTTCATGCGACTGCTGGGTTATGGCATCCTGCGGGTTGCACATTGACCGTCGCATTAATCATATAAGTATTTTCACTCTTTCATACTTGCCGGAAATGAATTTCCCGCAGCCGTACATGATGCAGTGAATGTTCTGTAACTTCCATTACTAATAGAGAGTTGACCTGGGGTTACTGTACTGGAGAAGTTCAGGACCATAGTCAAAATTTTCCAACAGGAGCCAATGCTAAGTGTAAAAATTAATTACAACCCCTGTCAAAACTCTCATGTATAATTTAGTTTCTGCAGACCTTATTTTTTATGTAAGCTGTAAAATGTCCAATCAGTGCTGACAGTAAGACTGTCTGGGGACACGCCCATTTGACAAGGGAACTGGTAACTCCCAGTTGTCAATTTATTCATCAATTTGTAGGAGGACTAACAGAGGAATAGCACAATGCAGAATTCTAACAAAATATGTTCCAGAATTGTTATTTTATGGGGAATACAAGTATTTTAAAAAAAAAATATGTCCGGCAAGGGGACAGGTCCTCTTTAAAGGGGTTTTCCACTCATAAGTAATTGCTAGCCTATCCTCAGGATAGGCCATCTGATCGGTGGGGGTCTGACTACCTGCACCCCCGCCAATCAGCTGTTTTGAAGTGGTCGCGACACTCGTTACCTGCTCACACTGTAAATTGCCGAAACACTTGTAGCGGCGGTTCACAGTATTGCAGCCTTCTCCCTTTAAATTGAATAGGTGAAGGCGGTAATACTGTGAACCGCCAGTACAAGTGTGTCAGCGATTCGCTGGTGTGTACAATGACCATGTTACATTTATGATTCATTTATGTAAAACATATCTGTAGTACCCAGTCTCTTAAATAATGTACTTTTGTTTTTTCCCCTAGATGGATATGAGAATGCAAAACAGCTGTGTGATTTGTATTACATGAGCTCTCCTGAACTAGAGCTTGCCGAATTCAATGGTACGTATCAGAATTGTACATATTCTATAGCAACCAATCACAGTTCAGCTTTAATTTTTTTCAGAGCGCTTTAAGAAATGAATGCTAAGCTCTGATTGGTTGCTATTGGCTGCAAGCCCAGTTTTTATTTAGACCGTATTGAAAAACGAGGCCCAGTTATCTTTCTGATATAATTCCTGTTTTCAAGCAAGTATTTGAATCTCTATTAATCCAACTCTCCTTTCTCTTGAGTTATGGAAGCCGCTGAATATACTAACTCCTCACTTATAGGGTATGTTCACACAAGGCATATATACACTGCGGAAAAGTCCGTAGCGTATACGACCCAGAACACGCAGGGAAATCGGGCTGAATATTCTCACCACATAGTTTGCGTATATTCGGCTGGAATTTTACCTGTGGAAAATGGCCGCTAGAAAAATAAATAAAAAGCTTGTTTACTGCTCTGGCTGTTGCCATAGCAACGCATCCCTGCTCTTGTGACTGCTGAGTGTCCAGGTGGCGTCTTGTCATGACATTTCATCACCTGTAATTGGCTGCAGGTGTCACGTGATGAAACGTCATCACAGGGGGCAGTCTGGACAAGGATCAAGCTGGAAGAGCAGGGACGTGCTGCTATGGCAACGGCCAGAGAGGTAAGCATAGTTTTGAATACACCGTGTAATCGCTGAGAAATTCGCAAACTATGGCATTTGTGTCGGAATTTGTATTCCCCATTGAACTCAAGGAGGAAATTCTGGAACTAATGCGCAGTGAATTTGCATGTATAATCCGCACCGCAGGTCAATTTATGCACGTTTTTTGTGCATAATTTTTCTGCAGCGCGTGTAAAAGTTTTAAATCTCATCTACTTTGCTGCTGCTGTGATGCGGTGCCGATTTTTCGCCCACAAATCCAGACGGAAAATCTGCAGCGTATACGCTAAGTGTGAACATACCCAAAGGGATATGCCATAAATTTCTCCACAAATGGGTTTGGCTGTTTCAGTAACTCCCCACCTCTCCATTCACTCACCGCCTAGACGCGGCACAAATGTCAGGTTGACCGCAGGTCTAATGACTTAAAATAATAGCATTATAGGTCTCTATGGTCCTGCTTGTTTGTGTCATTAGATATGCTGTCAAGCCGGGATATGCGGCTAATAAAAACAGCTGAGCACTGTACTGTGCTATCTCCTTCATGACAACCGTTTTATTCAAATTCCTCCTCACTACAGTCGTGCGGTGAGAAGACGGGGGACTCGGGACCCCCATTCTAGTGATCAGTGGGGCCCCTAGCGATCATGCATTTAGCACCTATCCTGTGGATGGGTGAAATTGTCATTTGTGGGAAAACCCATTTAATCCATCAGTGAGGAGGGTGGGAAGAGATGAGACCGAGCTCTATTCGTGAATACAGAGGACCCATAAGCGTGTTGTATCCTTTCTGTGGGACTTGGGCTTCTCATATGAAGCATATCATAATGTCTGATCTGCTTTAAAAGCCTTGTCTGGTTTAGAAAACACAGTTTTTCAAAAACCTATTAGAGCATTTTGAGTTAAAAGAGGAAGAGATGCCCAATTCAGACCCTCATCTACAAGCCAGAGCATAGAACAGCGGCATTACAAGGGCAGCTAATTGATTTAAATGGGAAATGTGTAATTCTTAATTTCCCCTGTGGTGGCACAGCAGGCAAATTGAACATCTGCTGTCATGTTCCCCCACAGATTACAGCTGATTGCTGGGGGTCCTAGCACAGGTACTTCTAGCTAAAAGGATTATTCAAAGCGGACACCCTCTAAGCTCAGGGATGTCTAAGCTGCCATTTTCTCCTAATTTAGGAATATCACATTAATATGCTATTGAGACGCTGTGATCCTAGTACTAGATTTTAAAGCATAATGCGTCCATTTTATATTCTTTATGTCCCAGCACAGAATCCAGGTCAGCCAATTCAAGTGGTATACGTCCCCTCACATCTGTACCATATGGTGTTTGAACTTTTCAAGGTTTGTGATATATTCTCAACATCTGAATGACCAAGGTCTTTTTTTAACCTCTTACTGTCCGGTCTGTATTTTGCGATTCTTTTCACATGTTGGCGAAACTATAAATCGCAGGTGGAAGGTAATTACCACACTATGATAAATATTTTCATCCTAGTAAAAAAAAAAAAATCAAACCCTTAACACTAAAGTGTTAACAAAGGGGAGGTCTCTACATAGACACCTATAACTACCACTATCCAAGCCAAGAAGGTTGTAGACACTGTTGTATTTACACGCTCTCCGTGATAACACTGCACCTGACCGAAATGAGAAGAGGAAAGATCACTATAGTCTTCAGGCTTGTGACTTGAGATGATTATATCTCGGCGAAGAAGTAAACGCCCTTTTACACAGGCAAATATTCTGCCCAGTAACAAGTTCCGATTGACAATAGATCATGTCGATCGGCGCTCGTTTGCTCTATTGCAATGATCGGATTGTATGGGGATGAACAATCGATCATACAGCTTGTCGGCAGCACATCCTCGGTTTATACAGGGAAATGTGCTGCCGACAAGTGACCATTCTCCGGGCCGCACAAAAGATCCAATCAGTCGGCTGATCATTGCCCTGTTTCTACCCAATCATTGGTCCGTGTAAAAGATCCCAAACAATGCAGAATAATGTGCTTTTTTTTTTTTTTTTTAAATCTCTGCTAGATTGCCTTTTAAAGGGGGTGTCCGACAATAAAATATTACATGTCACAGTTAGATCAGCAAAACATAATAATTTTTTAGATTAGAATAATTTTATACAAATACTGCCGTGTCTAGTTATTGCTGTTACATACTTATTATGGCGCCTCCTGCTGTTCTTTTTAGTCTCCCTCAGATCGTTCACCTAATGAGTCCAGTGCTAGTGAGAAGAAGCCGATTTATAGTGCACTGATTCTTATTGGATGGTCCGTACAATGGCAGAAACCACTCGTCCGGCTGTGTGCAAGAGGATCCAGGCGGCGGTATGAGCTACTGAGCACGTGTGACCACCAACACCGGACACATTAGGTGGACAGTCCCAGAGGGAGTCAAAAGAACACCGGGGGCGCCATAACAAGTATGTAACAGTATATCTAGACACAGGAGCGTTTTTTTTTTCAAATGATTCAATTGAAAAATGATTATGTTTTGTGATGTAATGGATAGATCTCACATTTAATCACGGGACTTGCATAGTCTAAACACTTCAGTGTTCTTGGGATATGGATTTTTATAATTTTTTTTAAAGTAACAAGTTTTGTAATGCTTCTAAATTCTGATCTACTCAAATGACCAATTACCCCAAAAAGCTCAGGACTGCAATTGACATTCTGATTTGCCTGTCCCAGAAATTCGGGTTCATGTCAAGTCAGATAAAGAAAATAGCGTCCAGCACTCGATCCAACATAAAAACTGAAAAGTTTATTTCATCTGGTTAAAACAAGTTAAAAAGGGTCTTTCCTAGGATTGTCCTTTTTTACTTGTTTTAACAAGTTGAAATAAACTTTTGTTTTTACATTGGGTTGAGTGCTGTACGCTATTTTCTTCATGTGATTTACCTGCTACCGACGCATAGCATTTCTCCAGAGCACTGTATTGGATCTCAAGCGTGGCGTCTACAGAGTACCTGGTGCATGATGAGCGGACTAATATTTTTTTAGTCTTAACGTCAAGTCAGACACGCGACTTTCCTAACATAATGTGTTGTATCCTCCACTGCAAATAAATATGCATCCTATAACCGAAGATGAATGCATGACTTTGGGTTGTTGGTTTTTTTTCTGGGTAGAATGCAATGCGTGCGACCATGGAATTCCACGCAGATAAAGGCGTCTATCCTCCTGTCAAAGTGAGAGTGTCTCTGGGAAGTGAAGACTTAACAGTCAAGGTAAGTGCATTTGTATAGAAGAAGTACAGATCAACTCAAATGGAAACCTGATGCACCCAGCAATAAATGTTTACGTTGTTTCTTACGGTCCTTTTACACAGGCCAATTTGGGCCGTAAAAAGTAACGCCGATCAACAAAGCAGCTCATTGATCAGCGCTCGTTTGTTCTTTTCACAAGGAGCTATGACCGGTAATGTATGGAGACGAGTGATTGTTACTCCGATCGCTCGTCCCCATGCATTTCTATCATGTCGGCAGCACATCTCCCTGTTTACACAAGGTGTCCGCTGCCGACAACGATTATATTTTCTGCTGCATAAACTATATGGACATTTCATTCTGAATAAGGCTCCGTTTACACCATATAGTGGTATTTCAGTTCCAGCATAAAAAAAAAGCTTAGTCTGTATATTATGAAAGTTTTTAATTTTTCTTATATAGTTTACAAATCAATTCCTTGTGATTTTCATTATCTCTGCTTGCAGTCATTGATTTGCTTGTAGATGATAAATCTATTAGGATCTTGTGATGATCACACAAGTGCTCGACATTTTATAAGAGCGTGAGCATCACAGAGCCCAAACAGATTTTTATCTTTTGGGAAGTTAAAAAATTAAGATTCTTATTTAATAATTCCAAGCAGAGATCTTGAAAACCAGAGGAATGAATACACATTGCATATTAGAAAATAGCTTTTTATTACTTACTGGAGAAGCTTGGTTTGCTGAAACCAGAATACACCTTTTTACAGATATTCTCATCCCCCTTCTGCCTAGTGATCCATAATGTTTGATAATACGGCAAATACGATCAAAATAAATTTCACTGTAATGCTTAAGGTAGCCTGTGCTTCATGTTCAATTACAGCTCAGTGATCGCGGGGGTGGAGTGCCCCTCCGGAAGATTGATAGACTGTTTAACTACATGTATTCCACTGCACCTCTTCCTAGAATGGAGACATCCCGTGCCACGCCACTGGTAAGTCCATGACTGCACAACTGGGTGTCTAAAACGGACATAGTACAGTCATACTCAGGGTTACCGAGTCTCCGTAACGTGGACATATATGTACGCAGCTTTTAACACATTGTCACAGCGGCTGTGCCCTTAAGATCACCAGCTGGAGGGCAGCGATGAAATGTCCAATCGCCCTTTGTGTTGTCTCTGTAAGCCATGGCCTTGTGAATTCCTACTTCTGTGAAAAATGTCAAAGACCCCAATGTTGTCCTGTCATACGGCCGGTTAGGGTATACTGTAGGTAATAAAACGACAATATATAAAAATAAATGCCTTGTGCAGTTATGTCCACATAAAACTGAAGTTATGCCCGGTGGCATGCGGTGAGGCAAAAAGTAAAAAAAAAAATTTGGGCGAATTTAAGACCAAAAGAGGATGCGACAGTCACCGAACTGCAGCAAAAACCACTTGTATTAACAAGCAATTAATCCTTTGTAAGGTATAAATAATCTACATTAACGGTGTTGTCATTTTTTTGCCTCTTGTGTGTGTTGAACAGGCGGGGTTCGGCTATGGTTTGCCTATATCGAGACTCTATGCACGGTACTTTCAAGGAGATCTGAAGTTGTATTCTTTAGAAGGATATGGAACGGATGCGGTAATATATATCAAGGTATGGCAAGATGCGAATGTTTAGAATACATTTCACTGTAGATTTCCAATTTTCAAATCACCTGAAAAAAACTGAAATGACTTGGGCTAGAATTAAATATAGACCTTTGCCACGAGGCAGCCGCTGTCCAGAGCACAGCAGTCACACAACCTATATTTGTGGTCCGTCAAATCGAATGGAATTTGCCACAAAGTTCCAAACAGATCCTATGACACAGACGTGAACATTAATTATGTTTATTTTTTTTATTCTATTGTTTTTAATTCAGCTTAACCCCTTAAGGACACGGCCAATTTTGGCCTTGAGGACAGAACAATTTTTTTATATTTCCCGCTTTGCATCCCGATGCTCATAATTTTTTTTATTTTTTGTATGACGTAGTTGTATGAGACTTTGTTTTTTGCGGGAGGAGTTGTACTTTATGTAGGTACTATTTTTGGGTACAAATACATTATCGTTTAATTCATATAAATTGTTATTTTCGTAAAAATGCTGAAAAAAAGCAGTTCCGCTGCAGTTTTAATATTTATTTTTTTTACACCGATCATCATAAATAATGTTATACATTTGTTGTACAGGTTGTTACGGTCGTGGCGATACCAAATATGTCTATATTATTTCATGTTTTGGGACTTTATAAAAAAATGTGTGTTTCTGTGTAATTTTTTTACTTTTTATTTATTTATCATTCATTTTTTTTACATTCATTTAACTTTTTTTTTAATCCCATAAAGGGATTTTTCGTTTTTTATTTTGTAACTGTAATGTACTGGCATAGATCTATATGCCAGTACATTAGCCTGTTACTGATTGTACACAGGCAGTTGTTAGGACATACCTCAGTATGCCCTAACAACAGGAAATATGTTCAGACAGCCCTGGGGTCCCTCAATGGACCCTGGGCTGTCTGGCCATAGGAGTTGTGGGCTTTGATCGAGTCACAGAAAATAACTGTGACGCGATCAAAGTGCAGTCTCCCCTCCTCTGAACGCCGCGATCAGCTTTTATCACGGCATTCAAGGTGTTAACGGCGGAGAGAAGATGTTTCTCTTCTCTCCGCTGTTAGAGCGGGGCCGTGGCTGTGTATTACAGCCGTTGCCCCGCTCTCAATCGCGTGCAGAGACGGCTGTCAGACAGGACGAGAATGCTCGTCCTAATGTGCGAAGTACCCGCCGCTCAGGACGAACATTCTCGTCCTGTGTCGGCAACCGGTTAATATCTTAAGCTCCACCACTTTCTGGCTATAACTAAAGACATTTTTTTCCCTCCATAACCAGGCTTTATCTACAGAATCGGTAGAGCGGCTCCCTGTGTATAATAAGTCGGCATGGAAACATTATAAAACCAACCACGAAGCTGATGACTGGTGTGTGCCTAGCAGCGAACCTAAAGACATGACCACGTTCCGCAGCAGCTGAACAACCCTCAGATTCAGCACGTGTTGGACCCAGCTTGTCTCGTAGTTTCATTGTCCGGTTTACACCTTTTATATATTACTCAGTGATTATAAACTGTGCATTCTGTGAGTCCGCTGAATTCATGAGGGGAGCACTCTCCTTGTTTTCCCCTGCCCTTCGGGCCGGTGATTGACAAGTTGCTGTTTATGCGTCCATACACAGCAGCCTGTCCGTCACCACAGAGGGAGGCGGGGTGTGCTCCCCTCATGGTTACAACTTATAACTATGAGCCCGCTCTATTCTTTCAGCACCCCTATTTGCCAAATGGCACAAACACTTTTTGGGCTGTTTTGGCTACTAAGAGTACGGACCTATAGCTGTAAGGACTTGTCTACACGTAACGGATTTGCTGCAGAAAATAGTACATATTCCGCTGCGGAAAGACCGCACATTTTCCTGTGGTTTTAACTGCAGAAAATGGTGTGGATTTTGCGGCGTTTTTCTCAATGTTGGGGGATGGTGACGTCTCCTCAGAAAAAAGCAGCAATTTAGTCCGCTTTCCGCAGCAGGAATTGACACGCTGCGGTCCGAAATTATACGCAGCGTGTGAATTTGTTAAATCTCACCCACTTTGCTGCTACTGTATTCTGCGTATTCTCCATCCGCAATTCTGGTCGGAAAATGTGCAGCACTTCCGCTATGTGTGGACAAGCCCTAATATGTTTCCCCTATGTAGGGCACAATTTTCAGCTGACAGATCTGCTTTATGTCCTGTAGACAGGAATTCCTGAGAAAAACATTGTTATATACACGGTGTGTCAGGCTGATCAGGTGATGAAATACTAAAATGTATATTTTACATAGATAAATATAACATGATATAATGTGTATACATATATTCTCATAGTCTCATAAGCTATTCAATCAGGTGTAGGCTGATTCTAGGAAGGCCGCGCAGGACTGACCAATATCAAAGAGCATTTCCCCTAAAATGACTGCAGTGTACCAGTAGCTTAGCGGTCAGCAACCGTCAGCACTCCAGCCGTTGTGAAACTACAACTTCCAGCATGCACTGACTGCCAAAGGCTTTATTATTCGAGCCAAAGGCTGTCAGGTCATGCTGGGAATTGTAGTTTCACAACAGCTGAAAGGCTGAAGGTTGCTGACCCCTGAAGGACCATCTGTAATCTGTTTTTATTTGAGGAACCTGCCAAATTAAATCGGATTGTTTAAAGCAGACGGCTGCTTTAAGGGTCAGTTCACACGGCGGATTTTGCTTGGCAGGTCCCGCTGCAAAATCCGCCGCAGAATTATTCCTGCCATCGCAGGAAGATTCCTCCTCCCATTCACTTCAATGGAAGGTTCGGGCGGAATATGCCCGAAGATCGGGCCGGACGCTTCTTTTGTCCGCTAGCTGAAAAAAAATGAGGTAGCGGGAAAAAGAAGTGTACGAGTCCCATTGAAATGAGTAGGTGGCGGGTTCCGCTGCTAAAATTCCGCCATGTGAACAGGGCCTAAGAAATTATATTTTTAGGCATTTTTTTTATTTTAGGTAAAATGCTCTTTCATGAAAACCAGCATTTCAAGTCAAAGCAATTTGCATGTCCTGTAGACCATTGCCCTTCTCCCTTTGACTTATATTTGTTTCTGTCTGTATCTTAGCTTAACCTCAGCTTAACCTCAGCAATACTTTGTAATACAATGCTGCATTTTAGGGGTCACATGGCGCTCTCTCCCTAACCCCAACGGTTGATTTTGTGCTGTCACAAGTCTGACTTTCAGCAGACTTGTTTTTTGACTGGTAAAGGTTTTCCTAAATATCAAAAAATGTCTTTTTGAAAGAACCAGTTTTATCTGGATATTTTTCTGCTAATTTGTATATATTTTATGAAATATCGAGATGATGAATTATTATTGAGCAAAGCAAAATTCTTCATTTGTGCAGGACAAGGTGAGACTTGGTTTTGATTTTTACTTGCTACACTATGGAGCCAGAAATTTCACAATGAGATAGTTTTCAATAAAAATAATTTATGTTCCTAGTAATAAAATTTATATTTTCCAAGTAAATACCATTCCTGCAATAAATTCACTGGGATGAAACTCAAAAAGGACCTGTCAGCTCTTCTTACAGCTCTATTGTAGTAAATTCTTGTTCCCCCAAAAATTCTGGAGCATCTTTTCTTAGATGCATGGTGCAATTCCTCTGTATTTCTTCCTGGAAATGTAAGAATACATTGACAACTAGGTGTTACCATTCCCCTTGTCAATAAGGCGTTTTCCTTCACAGTCTGACACCGTCCAGTCAGTACTGACCATATCAGACTATGTAGGAACACACCTTATTGACAAGGGCAATAGTAACACCCAGTTCTTAATGTATTTATACATTTCCAGGAG
This sequence comes from Rhinoderma darwinii, assembly GCF_050947455.1. Taxonomy (NCBI): domain Eukaryota; kingdom Metazoa; phylum Chordata; class Amphibia; order Anura; family Rhinodermatidae; genus Rhinoderma; species Rhinoderma darwinii. The sequence goes on from NC_134692.1 coordinate 33,011,803, forward strand.
GAATAACAGAGGAACTGCACAATGCAGAGTTGTGAAAAGATGCTCCCGAGTTTTTTTGTTTTTTTTTATGACGAATACAAGTAATTACTAAAACATACATGTCAGGAGGGCTGACAGGTCCTCTTTAAGCAGTATTATGTAGCTTTAGTCTAGAAGCGGCTTTGTCAATGCGACACTGTCAGATGACAACGCCAAATGCAGCTGTTAACCATTACTTTCTAAAGGCGGAAACATTTGACTGAACGATCACGGTGTTGCTCAACCTGGTGCACCTTGGGCCAGCAGTCAGCCTTCACGGTGACCGGTACTTCCATTTATATGATACTGTCGACTATGACTGGGTTCACTGGTGCACCCTAAAGTGTTGAGGACGGGTTTTACGATATCTACCTCTGAAACCCCTATAAAACTCTGAAGTTGCTCATAGAAAACCAATCCCATTACATATCATTTGCTGTTTTTTGTAAGACAAATTAGAATATTGGAGAAGCTACAGACCAATTATTATTTTTTTTGTACTCGCTTTCAAAACCTATTAGCCAGAGTGGAGAGCAGCTTCAAAGAAGGTCTGTCACTCGGGAGGACTCAACACTACTGTGTATTACATAGAGAGCCCAAGCAGGAACGGAGATTGGGCACCATGTAATACCACATTTCCTCTGCAGTGGCCGCTGTATGAGAAATGTGTGGCTTCCTCCGATGATAACCACTGATCGCCTGGGGTTTTAAGCTGCCGGATACATGCAGATTGCCAGGGGGTCCTAAATTACAGAGGTGGCTGTACAGATGGAACAACGCCTTCAATGTATTATTAGAAACATTAAATACAGTACTAACCTGTGCAGGATATATGACCTAAATTTCTAGAGCTGGACTCTCTTTAAAAGCCGATGGACTGCGATCATGTATGTCTGTGATAACCTGACTCTAAAGTGCCTTCCGATAGTTTTATATCTTACTGTTCTGATATTTATAATGACTAATTATACCAAATGTCCCATTGTCCAAAATCTTGGCAGTGCAGGTGTGCCTGAATGTGAAGGTCAAGGCTCCAGATCATGGGAATTAAAACCCTCGGGGGCTGGATTATAAAAACTTTCCATAACTTTATGTAAGCGCTGTTTTTATTCATGTTAAACCTGCCGTAATCCTGTACCATCTCCCAGATACTGAGACATAAGCCAATATATCCTTCTAAATACCTGGCTTGCCCCTTTCAGCCCATGAGCTGGCTGCAAGTAATTATTTTTTTTTCTCTATGAAGACCTCGGCCTAGTTCACACAGAGTTTTTTTGCAGGCCGAAAATTCTGCCTGGAAATATCAGCTGTTTTTTTTTTAAGTGGTTTTGCACCACACAGGTTTTTTGGAGCGACTTTGCTATGGTTTTTGAGGCGTTTTTCCCAACAAAAAAAAAGCGTTAAAAAATGCTGCCGCATTTTTTTCCGTCTCCCATTGATTTTAATGGGGTTTTGGAGGCGGAAAACGCCTCATGGTAGGTCATGTCGCATTTTTCTTCCGCGACTGGGGAAAAAACGCCTCTGACTCCCATTGAAATCAATGGGAGGTGTTTTCGGACATTTTTTGGCGCGGTTTCTGTGCCAAAAAAAAGCTGTGTGTGAACCTAAGACCACCTGAATTTAGTATGCTGCCCAAAATTGTTTGTACAGTTCAGCATTAGGTCTCAAGCACATGGCAAAGCCGTGCTGTGTGTATGGAGCCAATGGTTGTCCGCAGGTTTTTTTTTTGTCATGTATTCTATATGAATCTGTGAGAAAAATAAACCTCTGTATGATATTTTTGGCATATAGAGGCGCAGTATAGGTGCTGTATTACAGTACCATACAATACAGATCTGTAATATAGCTGTGTGAATTAGCCCTTACCGTCCTACTGGAGGCACCGAGCTCTAGAGTATATCCTCCCTCCACCTCTTGTCATTTTCACCCTCCTCTGGATTTATAGATAAATTTGGATTGAAAAATGATTTGGGATGATTTTGGTAGTAGGAACTCCTGAACTCCTGAATTTTACCTGGCGTGTAATAATAATGATAATCTTTAGTTATATAGCGCCAACATATTGCGCAGCCCTTTCCAATTTAGAGGGAGCAGAAACAGACAATATCAGACATTACACCCATCATCTCTTCAGGTAAAAAAAAAAAGATCTATGTTTCAGCTAAATCTCCGGCTCCATAGTGCAGCAGTCTAGATAAATATACGATCAAATATGGCAGTCCACACAACTGAGCTGCTCTTCTCTAAAGCTGGAGGTTCATCTCACACTTTTGTGGGCACTTTTTTTTATTTTTTTATTTTTATTATTATTGATCTCCCATCACCCAAATGAAATGTGAAACCATTAAGGCTCCCAGAACGGCTAATGTGAACAAGCTCTACACCTCTGAGATAAATAATTTTTCAGTGTCTTTTCAACCATCACTGTATTGCTGTACTTTACTGCAGGTTGCGTTTAGGATCTTTGCCTTTTAACGTACAGATTTATTTTTTAACTTTCAGTATTGTGCCTTTTGGATTTGCTTGGTTTGCATTTGTTAGGCCTTACTCACACGGCCGTGTTCTGTGCGTGAGATACAGACCGTATGTCGGATGTGTCATTTATGATGCTAGGAGTCCCTGCCTCCCTGCGGGACAACTGTCCCGTACTATAATCATGTTTTCAATACGGGACGGTAGTGATTCACAGTTTCATGGGATGACTGATACTAGGAGTCCGGCTCCTTTAACTGTGTTTGGTGTGGGAAATGCGGCCAACATACGGTTCGTAACTCACGGAACGAACACGGCCATGTGAATAAGGCCTTGTTTTATTTGTATTTTAAAATATTTTAGTTGTGCCTTTTTGAACAATTTGAGCCTTTTGTTAGCAAATGCAGACCCTATTTATGCTTGTTGTTTTTAGCAGCTGTACAAAAATATATAAAAAAAATAAAAAACCTGTGATATATTTTAGCAGCTACTGTAATTTGGTGATATTTAGCCCTTGTTCACACAGGAGCCATTAGAAATGGTAATTATGCGGTAAAAAACTGCATCACTGGCACAAAAAACACGGAATATTTAATATTGTGAGATTACTTGCAATTGTGGGAGTGCGTCCCTGGAGATGTTTCTATACCCCATGTACAGTTCTGCACATATGATTTATATATACACTTTTAAATTTGCATATTTTGTCCTTCATTTGAAGTCTGTGCAGAAAAAAACTGCTACAGTAATCAAATGAAAATGTACATACTTCACGTTGCAATTCTGATTGCTGTGTTACAACACAGCGACATCAAAAATGCCAAGTTAACGTCCACCGTTGAAATCCATTTTGTTTAAGGATTCTGTTCTGATTCTTTTTTTAAAATATTTCCTTTATAGGGGTAAAAGTTTGGTTTTCTGATACAGAGCTCCAAATCCCCTATATAAACACGGATTTAAAAAAAATATTACATTTTGGCTACCTGCAGCAGCCACTAGAGGGAGCTTAAGTAATTACTGTATACTGTTATTGAGTAATAAGCTCCTAGCGGCGGTTGCAGATAGCTAAATTTTATGTTTTAATTCCATCTTTGCAGGAGACTTGGAACTGTACAGCAGGAAAATAGAGCTCTAACTGCTATAAAGATATATTAAAAATTAACCTGCGCAGAATAGTGCACCTAACAACAACGTTGTGATAAAAGGTAGAGATTCCATCAGGGATTACGGTATTTTTACGGCAAGAATAATGCATTCTGGGGTCAAAAATCCCAGAACTGCAATGGAAACCTGATTAATTTCATTATAAGTCAATGGGTCCAATCTGTTATGAAGGGAAGCCAAAACGCTAGTGTGAATAGAGCCGTGTGTGAACCAGGCCTAACCAGTCTATTACAGAACTGCTATGAAATTGTAATCTAGTCAATGTAACCTGATTATTTATAGCTGAGAGCGGGACTGTTAGTGGAGATTTGGTGTTATATATATATATATATCTCACTGTATAACAGATTTGGGTAAGATAAGAGTCCTGTCAGCAGCTCACCTCACCGGTCTGCGCCTCCTGTCACAGCCACTATTATTTGTTATAAGATCAATAATTGTCATTGATTATCATTAAAGTGGGATTCTGAGATCACATATTAGTTGTGTTTGCCTGAATTTTCTTCCAGTAGATTTTCATTAATATACTGTAGTTTGCGCCTGTTTACAGATGTCCAGGAATATAAGCCGAATGGCGCCAGTGATTTTTTCAGATACAAATTTTGGAATTCTGCAGACGCCAGGCTCCTCGAGCTACTTCAGTATTGTTTGTAAGGTCTGGCTTACTAAGGGTGTGTTCACTTCAGCGTCGGGCTTCTGTTCATGGGCTCCGTTCGACCTTTCTGTCGAAGGAACCTATGAACGGAAAGCCAAACTGACACCTTCGCTTCCATTGCAGTTGGTTTCCGTTTTCCGTTCAATTTCCGCAAAAAAAACCGGAAACCTTATGTAACAGAAACCAACTGCAACATTACCATTGAAATCAATGATAATGTAAACGAACGGAACCCCGACGCTGATTGTAGGCCTTTTATGCTAGTCCTGTTTAGCTTTGTAGGTTCCATAGCATCTGCAGATGTTTGCAGCTTATTACACTTGCTGAATGGACTAAACAATGGTCTCAATATTAAAGTAATTAAAAGTTAACTATCCAGATGGTGACAAGTGAAATTTCTACTCACCGTATATTCTCTTTCCTTTAGTCCAAGCAGCAGCACTCATGAGGATATTCTATCCTCCTAAAAGACAGGACAGGTGGTATCAATTACTTAAAGAGGCTCTGTCACCAGATTCTCAAATCCCTATCTCCTATTGCATGTGATCGGCGCTGCAATGTAGATAACAGTAAAGTTTTTTTTGTTTTTTTAAAAACGTTCATTTTTGGCCAATCCTGACACTTCTGACTCTTTTCTTTGAGATTTCCAGCAAGGGAAACGAAATCTCGTTTACCTCTGTAATCTCGCGAGATTACAAGTGGCTTGCGGGAATCTCACAGAAAAGATTCAGAAGTGTCAGGATTCTGAGTACACATGACGTCCAGGCTGGATTTCATGTGTATTCATTATCAGGACTCTTGATTAAAGTTAATCTCTGTGTATGTGGCTGCACATCGCTGCTGTGTAAATGAATGGAGAGGAGTGTATGACGCTGACTGGTCACTGATTGGTCAGCGTCATACATGTAAACACGCCCAGTTAAAAACAATACACGCCCAGTTGGACATAACGAAAAAAAAAAACGCCCAATTGTCCATTTCAAAGCTCATTTGCATATATATATAAAATAGCTCATAACTTGGCAAAAAATGAACGTTTTTTAAAAAACAAAATGTTACTGTTATCTACATTGCAGCGCCGATCACATGCAATAGGAGATAGGGGTTAGAGAATCTGGTGACAGAGCCTCTTTAAGTCCATTAACAGCCATATAATAGCTAGGATCACAGTAGGCATCTTGTGTATTTCTAATGATAACTTCAATACTCAAGGTATGATGAACAGAACACAAATATTCTATTGGGGGGGGGTGTAGTGCTGCTGCTTGGACTAAAGGAAAGATAATTTACGGTGAGTAGAGATTACACTTTCCTTGACGTCCTTCGCAGCAGCACTCATAGGGATGTAGCACGTGACCGCTTTCTTTGGGGGGAGGGGGATATTTTATCACGGACAATAGAACTGCTCGACCAAAGGCTGTTTCTCCATCTTCTCTGATGTCTAGTTTGTAATGCATTACAAAAGTATGTGAAGAACTCCATGAGGCAGTTTTACAAATCTGGTCCATTGGAATGCAGTTTTTCTCTGCCCACGATGTGGATACGACTCTAGTAGAATGGGCCTTGATAGGCTTCGGAGTTTGCAACCCTGTTTGGGAAATGGTAATTACTTCCCTTCTCCATCTGGACAAATATGCCTTAGATTATTTTTTTTTACCCATATTTTTTCCTTAAAATGATAGGAAGAGATGTTCCGACTTTCTAAAGTCATTAGTACGTTCCATATAAATCTTTAAGGCTCTACCTGCGTCTAACGAATGAAGATTACATTCCTCCTCTGATGATGGGTCTGGGCCAGGACACAGGTAGCTCAATATGTTGATTAATGTTCTGGAATGAAGGAACTTTTGGGGAAAAAAATAAGGCACGGTCCTCATTAAGACGCGGTCCTGGAGAAACCATAGATTAGGTTCTGAAGAGCCCAGAGCCTGTACGTCACTGACCCTCTTGGCAGTTGTTATAGCTACTAAGAAGCCGACCTTGAGTGAGAGGTATTTGAAATCCACGGAATTTAGGGGTTCAAACACAGGATCACAAAGATTATTGAGCAATACAAAGGTCCCACTTAGGTACTGGATCCAAAAAAGTCGGTCTGATCTGAACTGCTTTTACAAATCTTTGGATAAGAGGTTCTGCAGATGACTTTCTGTCCAAAGAAGCTGAGCACACGACAGTATTTTTCATCAGTAATTACGGACCCATTAATTTCTATTGGCCACGGACACCTTTCAGTATTTTTACTGATGGGTGTCCGTGCTGAAAAAATTATAGAAGCTGTCCTTTTTCTTGTCGGTAATTACGGCAAGGACTTTCCCATAGAAGTCTATGGGAGCTTTCGTAAATACGCATTGCTACTGATTCCGTATTCACGGAAGCATTGCTAGGCAACATGTTGATGACATCATTTGCATCCTCCCTCGTTTTGTACGGATCCGTATATACAGATGGAATACGGATGCAATACGGACCATATTTACGGACATCCTTCCGTATATACACAGATGGAATACGGATGCCTACTGATCCGTAGTTACGGACAGTATTTCGGGATACATGAAAATACTGTTGTGTGCATGGGGCCTTATTGTACTTGTTCTGAGTCCCTTATCAAACCCCTCCTGTAGGAAATGCAGTATATTTTGAAGAGATGGAGTGGAGGGAGAGAATTTATTTTTTTTGCACTGTTCGGGAAAAAAAAAAACACCTTTATCCTACCATAGGTTCTGTTGGTAGCAGCTCCCCCAGATTGTAAGAGGGTGTCTCACTAGAAAAGCGAGATCAACTTCCATGCTGTTAACTGGAGCCGGTCCAGATGGAGACAATATCAATTGCCCTGTGACGGAATCAGGGGTAGAATCCAGTAATTCCTCCTTGCTCATTGACATGAGTAGAGAGAACCATGCTCTCTTCGGCCAGTAGGGGCAGATGGCAAGTTCGCCCCAGCTAAGATCGTTGCCACCCCCATAAGAAGGAATATGGATCGGGTGCCCCCCTGGCGGTTTAAGTAAGACACTGTTGTCGCATTGTCAGAGCAGACTCTGATCGCTGTCCCTTGAACGGCTTGGTGAAAATATTTCAGGGCTCCACTGCTCGCATCTCTCTGCGACTTGAGGATATCAACCTCTCGGTTGGAGACCAGGTCTCCTTCACCATTTGTCCTGACGTATGAGCTCCCCAACCTGAGCTGGATCCATCTGTTGAGATGTCGATCCATGCCTGAGGGGCAAAGGACTTGCCGTTCTTTAGACGAAACCACCATCTTAGGGAGGCTTTCGTGTCTCTGGAAATGATCACTGTATCATCCAGAGTGGCTATGTCTCGGTTCCAGACCCGCAGGATTTCGTGCTGCAGGGGTCGCATGTGCCATTTCGCTTAGTTGATTGCTTCACTGGCCGATATCGTCAGACCCACTACCTTCATAATCAGACGAATCAATACGGGTCTCATCTGGTTGAGATGTCGCGCTGCCTCCTGTACATGACCTAGTCTTCCTGGTGGAAGATGAATCATCATTCGTTGGGTATCTAGGAGGGACCCCAGAAGTAGTTTTCTCTTGCGACAGCTGAATGTGAGATTTTCCCCAATTAATGAGCCATCCCAGGGTTGGAATTCGTGATAGAATGATCTGCAGATGGAACTTGAAGGTTGGTGCTGACTCGGCCTTCACCAACCAATCGTCCAGATATGGTATTACCATAATGCCCTTTCCTGAAGCTGGCTACCACCGCCACAATCACCTTGGTAAATATGTATGGGGCTGACAATATCCCGAACAGATGTGATGTGAACTGTAGATGGATTAGCTCCCTCTGTATCCAAATGGCAATGTGTAGGAATTTTCTGTACCTTGGATGGATTGGTATGTGAAGGTATGCATCCTTTAAGTCCATTGTGGCAAGAAAATCCCCTTCGTCCAGTAGAAAGTGCAGAACGAATTGTCTCCATCCTGAACTTTCTCTTGCATATAAATTTGTTCAGATATCGGAGATCTATTATTGTTCTCCACTTTCCTCCTGGTTTGGGAACCAGGAATACTTTGGAATGGACTACTACTCTCGGTCTCTGAACTGGAGACTTTCTCTAAGACCTTCATCTCCATATGATCACTTTCTCTAGGAGAACTTGTGTTGTGCTGGAAGATATTGAAGTAGTGAGGAATATTTCTGGTGGGTGTGAACTTAATTCTATTTTGTAACCATCCTTTATTATGTTTAGCACCCAATGGTCTTTTATGTACTTTTGCCATTGGGGATAGAAAAAAGACAACCGTCCTCCTACTGGTATACATTGGACATCAGAACTCCAATCCTCTGCCAGTGGGTGGAGGGTTTCTTCCTCTACCTCTTGGGCGTCTATAGCTCTCTCACTGGTACGTTTTTGTATACCAGTTGAGGAAGAATTTTCCCCTCTATCTGGTCTCCCTGCTCTATTCTGGCCTCTGGATTGGCCACGAGAAAAAAAGGGTGAGATTTCCCTTTCTTCTCGGATAGATCTTCCATTAGAGAATCTAGTTCTGCCCTGAAAAGCCGGTCAGGCTAAAACTGCATGGAACAGAGTACATTCTTGGAGTAGACATCTGCAACCCATGGTTTTATCCAGAGGGACCTTCTCCCAACTGTTGATAGGGCCATTGTACAGGCTGCGAATCTGGCATGCTGGACCATGGCATCGAAGAAAAAATCAGATGCTAATGAGACTTGTCTGACGGATTTCAGTATATCGTCCCGTAAGACACTATTTTCAATATCCTCCTCCATCTGCAAGAGCCAAGATCTTACATTTTTTGCCACAGTGGAGGAGGCCAGTGCCGTCTTTGCTTGGGCAGCGCACGTTAGATATGCCCTTTGTAATGCACTATCAATTCTCCAGCTTTGAGATGGCAACGTCTACTTTGAGAGGTTCTCCCCATTCCTGAGGGTATGTTCACACGCTTAACCAAAAACCTCTGAAAATACGGCGCGGTTTTCAATTGAAAACGGCTCCTGATTTTCAGACGTTTTTTAAGCCACTCGCAATTTTCATGCCATTTTTTTATGGCCGTTTTTGGAGCTATTTTCAATAGTCAATGAAAACCGCCTACAAAAACGTCCCAATATGTGTCCTGACGAGCCATCATTTTACACGCCGTATTTTGACGACGCGTAAAATAAAGGCTCGTGGGTACAGAACATCGTAATTCCCATTGAAAGCAATAGGCAGATGTTTGTAGGCGTATTAGGGTTGTTCTCTCAGGCATAATTCGAGGCCTAAAACGCCTGAATTAGGTCCGAAACCACTGCGTGTGAACATACCCTTACGCTGTTCTTCATCAACGATGAACATTGTTTTGTACCTTCTATTTAAAATAAGTCCTTTGTCAGGTGACTTCCATTCATTAATCATTAGATTTTTAGTGGTGGTGTCAACCTTAAATGCTCTAACCTTCTTGTCCAATGGCATCATAGTGCACCCGTTCATCTGAACGTATTGACTTAAAGAGGCTCTGTCCCCACATTATAAGTGCCCTATCTCCTACATAAGGAGATGGGCGCTATAATGTAGGTGACAGTAATGCTTTTTATTTTAAAAAAAAGATCTATTTTCACTTTTTTAGCGATTTTAGATTTATGCTAATGAGTTGCTTAATGCCCAAGTGGGTGTGTTTTTAATTTAGACCAAGTGGGCGTTGTACAGAGGAGGGTATGACGCTGACCAATCAGCCTCATGCACTCCTCCCCATTCATTTACACAGCGCATAGGGATCCTGCTAGATCCTTATGTGCTGTCTTATACTAACACATTAACAATACTGAAGTGTTTAGACAGTGAATAGACATTCCACGGGATGTCTATTCACAATCTGTGCACTTTGTTACTGTTTCTGTGGTAGTGGTAGCAGAGCAAGCGTAATCTCGCGAGATTACTCTGTAGATGACAGGTTACAACGAGATTACGCTTTGCTCTGCTGTAACTACCACAGATTTTAAATAGTAGTGATTTACTTGACAGAGGCCATTTTTAAAATTGTAGGAAATAATTATTTTGCTTGAGAATCTCCAAACTAAATTCTAAGCAGTTTAGTACAAGGGTACGTTCACACGTAAAATCAAACTGCTGAAAATGATGGAGCCGTTTTCAAGGGAAAACCGCCTCTGATTTTCAACCGTTTTTGTAGCCGAAATTGGTTTTTTTGGAGCGGTTTTTCAATTGACACAATGAAAAACAGCAAAAAAATGGACATTCTCCTTTTTTACAGGGGATCTTTTACACACCATTTATTTTTAAAACAGCGGTGTAAAAAAAAATGCCCCATCTGAACTAAATGCAGTTTTTCCTATTGAATTCAATGGGCAGATGTTTGTAGGCATTTAGTTGGCGTTTTTCAAGGCATATTTCGAGGCGTTTACGCCCCAGAATACGCCTGACAACTCTACGTGTGAACATACCCTAAAGGTTTTGCTGCACAGGTTCTCAGACAAGCGTCAAACTCCCAAGTGTGCAGGAACCCTTGATGTAACAACGAAGTTGTGGCCAACAGGAGATAAATTTCACCTGACGTTGGTCACTTTTTATATCACATAATGAAATTTGTACAATTAGACACAAAAACACAAACTTGCAGAAAATGGTCAGTTTTATTATATAAAACACTTTCTTTTTTACAAAAATGTTTCTATGTTTTCATGATTTTCTTTAAAGATCTACATTTAGTGGCAAAAGTAAAGTTCAGAGCAGAGATTGGTCCACAATTGAAAAACAAAATTAGTACAAGATTGTAAAAAGCACAGAAGTAATAGTACACACGTAGTGGTGAAGGAGAATCCATTTGTACTTAAGAAAGAAAGAACATTTGCACTATACAATAATATCTTATACATAAAGGGACAGCATCATCTAAACAGAAGTGAAGTGGTGAGCTCTGCGACAAAGTTTAGAAATGGTTTCTAAAAATAGTTATTTACATACAAGTGTTTGAAGGTTTTTTTTATATTATACTGTCCCTTTAAAAAGGTTAGTATCACTAATTTGCTGACGAATAAATAGAGATTTTCGGGCTTACTAAAAACACTAGGGGGGTTTGTGTGTATAACTACTATTGCAAGGGAAAAGCAGAGTAGTTGCCCGCTGGTTACATTTTCCAAAAAATTTCTTAAAAATAATTGGTGGAATCCGATTGGTTGGCCTGGGCAACTACTTCACATTTTGTTTGCATTAGTTTTGTTACATACTCCCAATGTGTCGTCCAGGTCTCTGGGATACGGAGTTATTGTTTTTCAGTTAATTTATCTGCATACTTTTTAAAAATATATATATTGGTGATGACTTCTTCCTGCAATTCCCAAGATAAGTGGTGCCCAGTGCCGCCCCCTATCAATGACAACATTTTCAGGAGAACCACCACCGTTACATTCTGTATGCATCAGGCATGAGTCTTTGCCTATGGCTCCGGAGTAGAGTGTGCCCTGCCGTATTAGAGCTATCCTTGCTCTGTAATACCGCATCGCATGGTGTATGCCGCCATTTTTTCTGTTTGATTCATATGGAATCTAACAGTATATTATGGTTTGAAATCCGATACATTTGGTACCCATAGCTCTCTATAGGGTCCTATTACAATCTCTGTACAACTCGGAGATTGTAAGGAGCCGTAATCCATTCATGCATAAAGTCTTAATCAGATTATAAACTGTAAGAAGAAAACGTCTCCCAGAAACCGCAGACCCTTCATTTTGATCAAGTTCTACAATATTATATAACATACAATAGGAACTGCATTATAGCCGATATATCCCCTAAGAGGTTAAACCTAAAACAGCATTTTACTACCGCTCTCACTTTATTCTCCACTAAACCGTACAAAAAATATATTTTTATCAAGCGCTACTTTAAAGTAAACTAAATCTGTACTCCAGAAATATAAAAAGCTACCACAGAACTTGTACAGTCTCTCACTTAGGCCACAGTCTCACTATTGGTTGATGTGCTGTGCATTTTCTGCCCGGATTTTTTTGCCAACCAGAGTCTAAACAAGCAGGGAAGAGCATGTGAAGGGGGAAACCCTTTAGGGTACGTTCACACTTGGTGTATGCAGCTTTTTTTTTTTCCGTGAACGCCTCGAACAACGCCTGAAACATACGGAAGCTGAACGGCTACAACCATCTGACCACTGATTTCAATGAGAAAAACAGCGTTTCGTTCAGAAGGGGGAAATTTTTTTTTTAATGCGCCCATTTAAAAAAAAAAAAAAAAAAAACGGCGCGTGAAAAAACACCCTGTAAACAGAAGCGCATGTCAATCAAAAACGGCTCAAGAAGGGTCAATAGAAAAACAGCTCCAAAAAACGTTTGATGCTTTTCTTTAGCGTGTGAACATACCCTTATACATTTCTTCCCTGTTGGATCTTAACATAGTTTTGGACAGGAAAAAAAAAGATCCGTCAAGAAATTCACAGCAACTTCTGTTGACAGTGTCTTATGACATCATTACTCCACCCACCCCCCAGAAATGGGCAGTATAGAATTCCTACTATAGTGGTTGAGAAATACTGAATATCAAAAGATGGGTTTATTGATGGTGCAGCAGCAGCGCGAGTGCAAAGTGTGTCATAAGTGACCTATAGATGCACCTTAATAAATCATACAGGCCATTAGTATCAGGTATTCATTACATGCTAATACCTGCAGTGTAGTAACTGGCCCAGCACCAAAGAAGTTGGGGGGGGGGGGGGGGGGGTGTTTTGACAAAACAGACTGGTTTCCATAGAACGTATAAATGTGCTTGAAAGTTTTGATCAACATCGTACCACAGGTAAGTAGGCGCACATTATTCTCTCAAGTACCTACAGTGCACTCATCTTATATGGTTAATTTAAACATGGGATTTACATCCTCAAAGTCAATGTGCTCCTTTTAACACCATGTCATTTTATGATCCAACATTCAGTGTTGAATAATTTCTTAATATATCCTTAGATCAGTCGGCGCTGTTTTTTTTTTTTTTGTTTTTTTTTTAAACAAAGCTCCAGATCGCCTGCATTGACAGGATTAAATTATAAAATTCTAGCTACCTTCAGCCACCACTAGGGGGAACTTTCTGCATACTGTTTTAATATTGGAATAAATTGTATAAAGTTAGCTCCCTCTAGTGGTGGCTGCAGGCAGACAGAATTGTATAATTTCACTCCATCTATGCAGTGGATTTAGATTTCTGCATTAGAAAAAAAACAGCTCTGACAGATCGTGGACATTATAAATAAAAAAAATGGCCATTTATATGTTAACATTAGAGCACATGGAGGGTGAAAGTTCTGATTTATTGGAAGGTCTGAAGAAAATGTGCATTACTGGCTAGTTGGAGTAGGCAAAGTATAACGAGGAATAGAGAAGATTGTGGAGGAAACCAAAGCCTGAAAAAAAAAAAAAAAGGAAAACATGGAAAATGGGCACTGAATTCAGGTGATTATAAAAGACAATTTTACAAATCGATCATGGTTTATATGGTAACAGTGGTCATACTTCTCAGTTTCACTGATCTTATATAAAGAGACCCCCCTCCAGCAGCTTGAGGTCTTTTCTGGTCACATATTTTACAATAAAGTTCATATCACTGAATGTCAATGGCTGCAGAGCATTCACACATCCTGCCACAAACTACAGACATACTGGTCATCCAGTCTTGTAACCACAGGAGTTAGAAGAGCAATGCAGACGGTTTTGTCCTGGTTGTCACACAAGGTCCATTCACGATCATGCTATATATTAAAGTGGTTGTTTCAGGGAAAGGAGAGAAAATATCCTCATCCTCAGACACTTAAAAATTACAGTTCAAGAAATCAGTACAAATATAGTATCTATTCTCTTTTTTTTTTTATAAAAATGCTAGATAAAAATCATGATTCTCGGGCGACCCTACAACTGGTTAAACGATCTAATTACGTTAGCGATCTGCCATTCTCATTTTAATTGTACAGATATATACATATACAATACATGGATTGAAAAAAAGAAGATTGTGGTATCCTAGCAGCTTGATTCTACAGTGGCGATCACTTTGCCGCCGCCGCCACCACCACCACCACCACCACCACCACCACCACTGCCACCCGCTCCACCGCCGCTCCTCCTCTGCGCGTCTTTCTTTGAAAATTTTTCCTTTTGCTTTTCCAGTTTCTCTTGTGCTTTTTTAATTTCCTTAATTTTCTTTTTGATTGTGGCTCTGTCTGTCTGGCTTGAAACACCCAGTGCCTTTAAAGTAAAAGAAAAAGTCAACAAAAACCTAAACATCTAAAACGCATCTATTCTCATTCCTACTGCAGTTTCTTAAAGAGGATATACAGCACTAAGGCGGAGTTGCAATACCCAACACAGGCCATGGATGAGAGAGGCGCTGTGCCACAAAAAAAACTTCACTTCCCCATAGTGCTGTACAACCGCTTAACATACAAAAAAAAAAAGAAAAAAAAAAAAAAAGGGGGGGACGCAGCCTTCATGGGTGACAGAAGTCTCACCCATCGTAGGAGCCGTGTTGCAGTTGTTTGGCTGAAAAAAATGAACGTGAATCTCCACCTTAATACATTACGTCAGTTTTAGGTTCAATATTTTGTGCCAATTAATTTACCAATTTATCTTTATTATAGTCGGAGCTACATTTTTTTTTCTAAACAGAGCTCAAAGCTCTGCTGCATTGGAATAGAGGTGAATTAAACAATTTTGACTGCCTGAGGCCACCACTAGGAGGAGCTTACTAAGGTCAATGTATATATTAATATTATGCAGCAAATTCCTAAGCTCCCCCTAGTGGTGGAAGAAGCAGGCAGAATATTGTTAACTGTCTATTCAGGGGATTTGGAGCTGTATCTGAAAAAGGCACGCCAACCGCTATGAAGATATATTAAGAAAGTGCTTGGCACAGAATTTTGGACTTATTGAAAAAAAAAAAAAAATTGTGCAAAATTGTGTTCAAGAAAAGATTTACTTTACATATGCTCTGTGAGGCTGAAAAGACAGATGAAAAGTCCATACCGACTCCAGTATGGCAATCAGAATAAATCCCTGAATCAACGATCCACAATCAACGATCAACTGTATTACAACCACAGTAATCTAGTACCCAGAAGTGGTAATATTACACTAAAAAGAAAAGCATCCATGCCATTTTATACTCTTCGTTAATTCACCATAAAAACTTGCTCTGGCAGACCGTTCCATAGTCTCACTGCACTTACAGTAAAGAATCCCCTTCTAAGTTTGTGTAGAAAGCTTCTTTCCTCTACAGGTAAAGAATATGCCCTCTTGTTATAGTTACGGTCCTGGGCATAAATAGATCACGAGAGAGATCTCTGTATTGACCCCTGTCACCCCCTCATTTCTAAAATAAATAACCCTAATTTTGATAATCTTTCTGGGTACTTCAATCCATCCATTCCATTTATTACTTTAGTTGCACGCCTTTTACCCAGCCTAAGGCTACGTAAACCTTTGAAAGGGTTTTGTTTTTTGGTTTTATTTTAATAAAAATGTCAGTGTGTTTGGTGCAACTTTATACTTAGTTTTTATAAAAAAAAATATTTTTACGTTGAGTTAGAGCTGGTCTGTATCCTGTACATAGAACAGCAGTATCTTTCGCTCAGACCTGAATCAGTTAGTCCTGTGAACCCGACGGGTTCATTGTCAGCGGGTCCTGCACGTCTCGGACACACAATCGACCTGTAATCTATCACAACTAAGTTATGAACTTAGATGTGATGGATAACTGGTGGATCCTGCGTGTCTGAGACCTGCAGTACCTGCTGTAACTGAACCAGTCAGTCCCACAGACCTGACTGGTACAGGATTCAGCAAACAATACAGCTGCCCTGTATACAGGATATAGACCAGCTCTAACTGAAAAAGTAAAAATAATTTTTAATAAAAACTAATTATAACGACTGACATTTTTATCAAAAAAATAAAAATAATAATAAAATCACTTTCAAAGGTTTACATGGCCTTTAAGCTCTGTACCGAATATTCCATGTGTGGTCTGACCTGTAACTTATAAAGTGGTAGTGTTCTCGCCATGTGCATCGATGCCTCTTTTGATGCACCCCATGATCTGATTTACCTTGGCAGCAGCTGCCTGACACTGGTTGCTACAGTTAAGTTCACGGTCAACTAAAAGTCCTTTTACATGTCAGTATTACCCAGCGTTTTCCCACTTCGGATGTAATGGTGACATGTATAAGGGTATGTTCACACGCACAAGTAAAAACAGCTGAAAATTCCAGAGCTGTTTTCAAGGGAATACAGCCTCTGATTTTCATTGTCTGATTTCATTTTTCTGATTCAAAAATGGCTGAAAAACAGATCCAAAAATGCAGTTTTTCCCATTGATTTCAATGGGCAGATGTTGGTCGGTGTTTAGCTACTGTTTTTCCAGCTGTATTTCGAGGCGTTTACACCTTGAAATATGCCTGAACACACTGCTTGTGAACATACCCTTAACCTTATATATAACAGTGTTAAACCTCGTTTGCCATTTCTTTTCCCAAACTTCTCTAGATCCGTTTGTAATGTAATACTTGTCCTCCATTGTGGTAGTTACTTTACACGGTTTAGTATCATCTGCAAAAAGTGTGTATCCATCTACTCGAAACCAGCTATTTTAGGACTATACTTCAAGGCTAACACAGATATTAGGGTGTTATTTATCCATTTCCTGCATTACTTCTAATTGACTGCCAATTGTTATTTTACCAGCAGATGGCATCCTTTCACCAGGACTAAAATAGGGCTAAATCGAAGATTAATTGAGAAAATTTAGTTATTCCAAATTATTGAACAATCCAATGTGCGTTTTTTTTAACGATTTTTATTCTTAAAAAACTTGTGATCGAATAATATTTTATGAAAGCAAAAGTCAAGCTGGCTGACTTCAACGCGTAACTCCGCAAGATCCATTAAACCTTACCTTCAATCTATCACTGTCCAGAAGCATTAACTGCTGACCATCAACGTTCTTGGCGGTGAACTCTTCAATATATTGCTCCAAGTTCATTCCCATTAACCAGTGACACACCTGCTGAGCGCTCCAGTCAGATACAGGCCGGCTATGCCACTGGTTTAGTTTCCCGATCGGGGTGACATCGTCTTCTAAAGCCTGCAACAAGAGAATTCTTAGTAACGATGCACAAGATCTTTGCTGCTGGTGGTCTGTTGGGTATAGATCTCTGGATGAACTCCAGGGCAAAAAAAAAAAAAAAAACTGGTGGAAAGAAAAACATAAAAAGCATTAATATTTTGGCACTTAAAGTCTCATTTCCGTATGATGTAGTCAATGTCTGGCCCGGATCCTGGTGTTCTATCTGCGTGAACTTATTTGGTAATTCTGCCTCCTGTCTTCATAGCCGATTCTTGATAATACTGCAGACCCCTCCAGTCCGTCATTTAGGCTTCTGATCAGCTAATAGTTCATTTACAGTCCACACGTATAGCGCTTTCATGAATACAGATCTTTATACATAACATTTTTAAGAGCGTAAAGTAACACGATTTACATTACAATGCTCATAAAAAATATGTCAACGTAACAGAACTTTTGCATTGTTTATGGTCGTCTATTTTTTAAAGTGTTTTTTTCTGGCTTTATACAAATTGTAACGTTTTCCCTGCAAATGGCATCATTTTGCAGGAGGGCGGGGAGGGGGGGGGACTAACACCCACCTTATCTCCTGCCATTCCCACACCACCGGTCCATGCTCCCCTGCTGTGACGTTCTGTACCATCACTGGCCGGAGCGGCGATCTCCGCAAGTATGGCACATGACCGCTACTACGAATCGTCACAGCTGCAGCCGATGTAAAAAGAGATCAGCTGAGGACCATGGACCAGCAAGAGATTACAAGGTGAGCGCTAACGTACCTCCAATGGAAACCATGTTAAATAAAAATGTGTAGCCATCTGCAGCTTCAGTAGCTGGGGGGGGGGGGGGGGTGTTAACATTCCTCTTGAAAAGACTGGACAACCCCTTTAAATTACACTGTCAAACATGGAGATGTCCATATTGTCTTACAACATGAAGACTGTAAAAAACCAAAACCTCAATATTGGAAAACTGCATGGAATATGACATGCCGCATTGTGCCCAAGAAAGAGGTTTTTAACTGTAATTTGTGATTTTTGTTAATTCCAACTACGGTCTATTGTAGTAAAATAAGAGCTTAAAACCCCACAAATCCTGAATGTGAACTTGGGTTTAATAAATGATATTCCTGATTCTCAGATTACTGAACCATCTTACCCATCACACATACCTCATCCAGAGCACCTAAAAACAGGCCTGCTGGCATCAATATTTCTTTTGGATGGCAATTTTAATTTTACATTACCTGAAGCCAGGACGTGATGTGTATTCATTCTCCTGACCACATCTGTAGCGTCTGTGAGTTACAACACAGCAGGCGTAGTCTCGCGAGATTACGCTGTAAGGTGTCATTCACAGCGAGATCTCGCTGTGCTGTGCTGTAAATCACAGAGACGCTACAGAAGTGGTCAGGAGAATGAATACACGTCACGTCCTGGCTGGAGGTAATGTATATTCATGGTCATGACACAAGAGTAGCGTTATAGTGTGTTTATGTGGCTGCACATAGTGATATTACTTTATCGCTATCTGCGGTGTAAATGAATGGAGAGAAGTGTATGACGCTTATTGGTCACCGATTGGTCAGCGTCATACACTCCTCTGTACTACGCCCACTTGGTCATATAATAAAACACGCCCAGTTGTCCATTGAGAAACTCATTAGCATAAAGCGAATATAGGTCATAACTCCATCAAAAATGATCGTTTTTCTAAATAAAAAACACAGCTGTAATCTACATTACAGTGCCGATCACATCATGTACAAGATAGGCCACTTATAATGTGGTGACAGAGCCTCTTTAACACCATGTAGTTTTTAGGTCCAAATATATTTATTTTTAGTAGGTCTGTTTTAATATGGAGTTTATGATCTTAGTGTGCAGTTAGCTCCCTCTAGTGGTGGCTGTAGTCAGACAGAATTTTAGCTTTTAACTATACCATAGCGGGGTGTTTTGAGCTCTTTATAAAGAAAGATGGAGCTCCAACCGCTTCAAACATATACTAAAAAGTTAATTTGCAAAGATTTGGACCATTTTGATTTAGATTTTAAAAAAAAATGGTGTTCAAGAGTGGACATTCAAACGTTTCAAGGATCTGTGGGAAAACAGGACATGTCCGTTCTTTTCACGCATCCCTCCATAGACCCTAAACTATGTGGGACGCGTGGCATCGCGTCCCGCAGCGCTGAGCACGGATGCACCTCGGACGTGAAAAACTGCAGTTTTTCATGTCCGAGATGCACAGCGTTCGTGTGAATCAGACATAAGTCAACAGAGAATGGATCATGAGAACAGGACTCCATGCACCAACGCAGACGCATTTCGTTCGCTTCTGGGTACATGCATGGGAAGAAAACAAAAGGAGGCTTCCTGTACACGGAGGAACTACACTGCGCCTCAACAGAGTTCATTATTCATTAGAAGTAGTGGGTTTTCATAGGGATACAATGTGTCCAATCCGTACCACGGAGCAGGCTGGACATTTTAAGTTGTATACCCCCAGATTAAAAAAAAGCTGAATGAATCTACTACATTTTTAACTTTAATGAAACATTATGTATTGTCAAAACAGAGGTCAAATGGCTTTTAATAGATTATTAAATGAAGATCATTTTAGTTTTTTTTTAGTCTAGGAATGTGTGGCCAGTGATTCTGGGAGGGCCCAATCTGTCTCTTTTAACGTCAAGAGATTATAAGTAAGGACCAGCGCAGGAGTATTTTCTATTAAGATATGGACTGCATGGGACAAGCGGCACGGTGACCACTAATAGTCGAATAATCGGAGATGATCAATGTTCTTCATTATATGGCTAAAACAAATAAACTACTATCTTAACAGTTCCCCGGCATACAAGATCCTCATGCACAACATATAAAATAACCAACATTAAACAATTTCCAAGTAGATATGACCAAACAAACAAGAGCATATGTTGTACTGCAAAAATGAAAGTGTCAATTACTCGATTTACAAATTCTAAAATAAGATCTGTCACCAGGACAGGCCTTTTACATTAGAGTATCTCTACACTATTAAAGGGGTTGTCCAGGACTAAGAAAAAAGTTGTTTTTGTTTTTTCCCAGAAACCGCACCGCCGTCCATGACCTATGTCTGGTATTGCAGCTCCATTCACATTAATAAGTATGAGGCACAACACCAAACACAGCCCTTAGACAAGAGTGGGGCCGTTTCTGGAAAAAGAAGTAGATCCTATATTTGTGTCCCCCTCTTCCCATAGCCCGCCCTCTCAGCCACCTCATAGTGGACTTACCGGACACGCTACAAGCCCAAATACAAGTATGACCAAGCCCACCAGCAAGTCTGACCATTCCCCCCACCAAGATCGGTAAATAAACAAAAAAAGTGGGAAGAGGTGACATATCCGCTTTAGCACTTGTCACATGAATCCGATGGCCATCAAGTGTCAACTTAGCATTATTAGGTTATTCTATTATTTTTGATATTCTGGTTAAGTAATGAATAGGAAGAAAAGTTGTTAACAATTTCAGTGCCCGTTTCATCCATATTTTATTAGTGCATTGCAAACAATTCCGTTCAAGGTAAAAGTTTACTTAACCTTGATCTTTATAGTAGACAAGTCTCATGACACCAGACAATGAAAAGGTTGTAGTAATATAATGAATGGAGACTTGTAAGCCCGAAACCCCTTGGTATGACTGGATTAGGATGGCACGAGACATGCGGTAGGTAACACAGAACACTAACACCACACCACACCACGTACACAACTGTGCCACTCACCTCATTAGACGAGAAGGTGAAAGTGTGTGAGCGTCCCGATAGGGAGGGCTCTGCCACCAACCCTGATACATCAGAGCAGTGGCTGTAACTGTATGAATCATCTATGTAAACTCTACTCTGAAAACAAGTAGAAACAAGACTGTATTATCCGTGCCCCTCTCCTTCATAACAGAAGCGCTATAATCACTATGTAGAACAAGGACTAAATATCATAAGGTTCAAGTCATTAAAGGTTAATATCAGGTAGAACATGTAGAAGATCGCAGTGCTGAATGCAAGAAGAATAAAAAAAAGCCTGAAGTTCGACTGCAAACTAACATCAGAACAGACAAAATCACTTGATAGGAAAAAAACAAGAAGTTAGGACAGTAACTTATTAAAGTGCTGAATGTTTAACTTCACAGGGCCATTTCTCTGATTTGAGCTCCATATACCCTTTAAAAGACATTGGAGGGAAAATATTAAGACTGGCTTTTTTTTTTCATATTATTTATACATGTTTTTAAACATGACAAATAAAAACAAAGTAAAAAAACTAAAAAAAAACAATACAAAAACAGACATTTTACGATTCTATTTTTTACCGTTTCCTTGCAAACTTCTGTTTTAAATATAAACAGCATCTTCAGGCAAGAACAACCTGTTTTTCAGAAAAAAAATTAAAAAATTCCTTTTATAAAATATAAACTTCTTCTCTCCCCCCACAGGGGACCTCCGGTCAGTCTCCTCTATCATGATCTCTTGAAAGTTCAATTCGATACTCAGGAGAAGCACAAAAATGAATCGATTCTGCCCATGTTTTTTGAAATTTCCGTCTCCTTTCATTACCATGTGACCAGATCTTCCATTCCCATAATATAATTTTCTTTTAAGAGCCAGGCATTCACTGATGATGGATTCCAATCTCTCCACTTCATAGGGATACCTGCTCCTGCAGCATTTATCAGGTTAAGAAGCAAATCTTTATACTGTTTATATGGGATATTGACATATTAATCTCGAATGCGGACATATCTGAATATTTCTTATATTCTTGTAGAAAACTTGTAAGTGAAATATCTGGTTGCGCGAAAATAAAATAATCATCCGCATATGCTACAACCTTGTCTCTCCTCCTGTACTTGAACCCCCATAATATCCGGATTCCCCCTAATGTTCCGTAAAAAAGGTTCCAGGGTCAAACTAAAACGTATCCTTCTTTGACTGCATTAAGCGCAGCCCCATAATATGGTATCAAATTTTCAAAGGCACTAAAGTATTGCAGGGGAACAACCATCTGGGCCTGGCACCTTATTCTTACTTGTTTCTTTTAAAATCTCATAATTTGAGATCTTCTTTTCCAGAAAGAGATCTTTTCATGCGCCAGTCTTAATAAATGCGCATCTTACGAAAGTCTCTTACTAAAATGAGTCGCATCTTTTGACCGGCTGCGTGCCATCCATCCCCCCTATCGGCCATAAAATAAAAAAAACAAGAACGCACGCGCACACACATACTCACCTCATGGCTACTCTTCTCTGTGCCCCTTTAGCATTTCAGCGGAGCTCACACAAGGTCCTGATGCAGAGGAGCGTCAGGGCCTTTTATACAAAGCAGAACTTCTCGTTATTAGTGCTGCGTCACATACAACGTCCTGACACTGCCCACGTCAGTATGTTGTGAGAGCCCCATCATGATGAGGGAACCCGGAGGGGAAAAGAGAAGCGATGAGGTGAGCATTAATAGATAATTTTTTTTCATTTAATTGTCCGATTAGGGGATTGAACAGCTAGCCCCTTCAAAGGGAGAGCACGGTATGAGGCTCAGCACGAGACTACCTTGCTACATACTAGTTAAATCTACCCAGTTGTAAACTGGCGTAGAATTCCACTATAATTTACGGCAGTGCCGCTGTGTCCCATCCCTCTTTGGTGAAGTCATGCCCCCTTTCCACAACTGGCGTAGAAAGGTTGATAAATTCCCTCTATAAAGTTAAATGATAAAATTCTGCCTGCCTGCAGCCACCAATAGGGGGTGCTTTCTGCAGACGTATCATTAAGTTCAATGTATAAGCTGTAAGTCTTCCTAGTGATGGCTGCAGGTAGCTAGAAACTTATCATGTAATATGCCTATGCCGGAGATTAGAAGCTCTGTACAAAAAAAGACAAACCGACCAATAAAGACTATATTAGGAACATAACATAGAATTTTGGCTCTATTCTCAACTAAAAACAAGGGAAAAAAATGGTGTTCAAAAGGTGAACATTCACTTTAAAACTTGATTAAAACCCCCTGCGTCCCACTCCCAACACAATCTTGGAAACGACACCCGAGAGAAAGGATTTAGCCGGAGACGGCACAGCCGAGAAGCCGGTTTTATTAGTTCACGTCTCGCCTATTTCCAGGAGCAGGATGGAGTTGCCAGGTAGTGCAATATTACCAGCTGACCATGACTGACTGGCAGAGAGGGTCGAGTTACAAAAATGCATCTTTACAGAAGAAAACTTAATGAAATGATATTCTGATAGGGCATAGGCAAACTGGGGAAGAGCAATTGGTGAAGTGTGTGAGCTCCCACCACCACCAATGTCAGAAGGATTGCTTTTGGTACTGCCCATAGATTTATTTTGGAAATCTGACGACAATCTATGTGATCTCCTCACATGTATCTATAACATAACAGCAAATTATTTGGACTGGACTTCCCCTTTAACATAAGGGATGTGTCACATGGACATAGCAGGAGTACTGGTAATTTCTCCATACCTACAATGACCCAAACTAGCAATACATCTGAAATCAATAAATTCTTTCTATAGAAAACAGGCACTAGACATTCTGCGCTCCTTATAAGTTCCTGAGGTTCCAGGAGATCACGGATTGTATCCTAAATTCAATGCAATATTTGTAAGCGATTTTTTTTTCCCCATCCCAAAATGGTTAAGTGGACATATACAGTGCCTCATGCGACATAGGAGATTAAATGCTATTTACTATATTAAGTGACACACAATCGTTCAACCTGTTATGGTAATGACACTAGTCTGGACTTGCCTCTCTCGA
The DNA here is from genome assembly GCF_050947455.1 of Rhinoderma darwinii. NCBI lineage: Eukaryota > Metazoa > Chordata > Amphibia > Anura > Rhinodermatidae > Rhinoderma > Rhinoderma darwinii. Next base: position 33,036,017 of record NC_134692.1, read on the forward strand.
TTGTGATCTTCAGTAAATGATGATCGTCGCACATTCCAGTGATAGATAAATGTGTTGGCATAAAGATCACCTTGCTGCCATTATAAAACTGCTGCTAGGGGAGACGGACTTATCCGCCACGATAATAAACACGTAAGCCACAGTCGGGAGAATTGGCTGTTCAGCTTGATGTTTCTCCAATTATTGTTTTTCAGCAACTGACTTATACGCAGAGATAATTAACACACGAAGGGAAACGAACAGTGAGAAGTTAGAATTAATTGCAGTTTGTTTCTTTGAAGTCAGACTGCGTCCGCTCGGAGACGCTGTACCAGGAAAATATACGTTTGCAGGCAAGAAGTTATTTGCATTTCCTTCTCTGGTGGATTCAGAATTTCAACATTCTACAAAGTGAGACATTAAAATGTAAAGAGAACCTGTCACCTATCTGTAGCAGACAGCCACCCGGAGGGCTGCAAGGTCATGGTCAAGGTCATAGATATTAAATATTCTAACAACTCATGACCTTACCCGGGCATAAAGCACATCATGAAGGTCACTAATCCATAAAGTGTTGGTTTATCTTAAAAACACCACTGTAGAGTTTACATCTAAACATGGTCTACGTAAAATATATCACTTTTCATACTGTGCTAGCGGCCGATTAGTTCAGACCACATCTCTTAGCAGCTCTCCGGAGTCAGAGAATAATCTGCTAACTTAAATTTTGGAAGATTAACCAGTCTGGTGTAGGCAGGAAAAAATATATAAATACATCTTGTTCACACGGTGCAGATTTGCTGCAGATTTTGCCTGCATTTTTTCAAACCAGAATTGGATCCAGGAGGAGACGACACTTTAAGGCATTCCTTTATATATTTCTTCTCTTTAGGTCCGTTCCTGGTTTGGGATTAAAAAATAAATGCAAAATCTGCACTGTGGGAACAAGGCCTAAGAATGTCATACTACATTGTGCAATGTATTATAGGAGCTTATCAGTTCTAAAAGGGGAGGGGAAGTGACAACAGCACTGAACACAGCTCTTGCTCATTGGTGGTTGTCACTTTTAAACCCATTCAACCCGAAGACATCCAGTTGAATATCTTAACCAGCATTAGTTCGTATTGTACTGCCCTAAAATGGACCTCAAGAGGAAGAAGAAATGGAGTTTGATGGTCTACATTTGCTTGAAATAGATTCCGGATTTCCAAAAACAATTTATTAGAAATTTCTTAACAGCTTCCAGTGTCTTAAAAGAGCGTATGAATTTTTAAAAAAGACACCCCCTAGCATCATATCACGAGGTGTAAGCTGCTGACTCGAATGTGTTCTACTACTGTGACTTGATTTGTTCTAATTTTCCTGTAGAACGTAAACCACAGGCTTAGGCCCGCGCACATAGAATTCATGCGTAATTACGGACCCATTCACTTCTATTGCCCATGGACACCTTCCCATATAATTACACGAAGGTGTTTGTGCCATAGAAAGTTTACGCAAAAGATAAGACATCCTATCCGCGTCAGTCAGCAGCCGGCCGTGCCTGTAGTCACGGACACAGTCATGTGTAGGGGGCCTCAAGGCCTTTTTGCAGGGGAAAATGTTTGGACAAACGAGCACCATGTGGTGTAGTCGATCGGCGCTATTTTGCCGGCAAGAAAATCTGCCTGTCTAGAAGGATCTTTAGAGACCGATATCTTCTACATGTGGTGAAGCGTTTGACGTTTTTACAGCATTAGCTAGAGTTGGATGACTTTACACCTTTATGTATCAACCCAAGCTCCATTAGATTTTCTAATTGGCAACTAGGGAGAGGTGTTGGATTTATCATAAGACAGGGGGCCTGCACAAATCCCAGGAGCTAGACAATGTGCTTAGGAATTTGCTACTAGCCCCTAATGATCTTGCATTTTTTTGTCTACGGAGGTTTTATAGTCATGCCCAAAAAAAAAAAAAAAAAAAAAAAGGGTGTCCAACAGGCTCCTTGAGTGGTCTAAATGGCTTCCTAAGAATTATGGATATTAGAGAGAGTATAAAGCTCTTATCAGCCTTTACCTTGTTTTTAGCCCTCTCCTGCTCATCAATAGGGTCGGAGCTGGGAAAAGTCAGGCTACCACTGTAAGCTGATTCTTTGTGGCTCTCACCAAACCAAGAAAAAGGCATGCATGTGGGAACCGGGGAGTCCGAATCAGACAGGGACTGATTGCCGGCTTCATCTAGCAAGTCTCTAGATCCACTGGAAATAAGACAAGACAGAATTAGAAGGGGCTTGACACACAGCTTCACCTTTTATAGCCCAGAACTGCAATCACATTGTTGGTAATATTTTTTTTTTATTTTTTTTTAATTTTCTTAAGATGACCAAACACAGAATTTATGTGTTCTACAATTATGGAAAAGCATAAAGCAAAGAAATAAAATAAAAAATAAAAAAAACACGTTTACTTCTAAGCCACTTACATTCAATAGAGAAGCGAATAAAGAGAAAAAAAAAAAAAACACTTTATATTGTATTTACCGACTATCCAATGATCCCCTTTGATTCTCCCGGTCTTGCTTTTTGCCTTTTCCTCCAGACTTTCTCAGTCCCCTGAATTAAAATATCTAGGTTATAATAAAATATATTTTGCAGACAAACAGAAATATTGAGAAACAATAAAACCAAGGACAACGTACATAAGTCTATTATAGCGGCTGATGTGTAGACACGCGAGTATACATATATCCAGCACAATCCTGCAGCTGTGGGATCCCCATGAACTCCGGTTGTGAAATAGGAATCATGACTACATGTACAGGTCCCACACTGCAAAGCTTGTGGTAGGCTCAGAAAAGTTTCCTTGCTTATCTATGCACCAGCATATATATTCAGGATACCACCTTCCTGTTATACTGTAATAGTTTGGACTTTGGTGGACGCGGTGATCATTTAATTTTTACATTTTTTACTTTACATCAGAGGAAAATGGGGGTAACTTTTAATTTTCTTTTTTTATTTATTTTTACTACTGAAAACTAACTTTTTTTACACTTATTAGTCCACCTAGGGAATTGGAAGCAGCGATAGTCAGATTGCTGGTACAATACATTAGTACTGCAGTGTATTGTAGTTTTTACGGGCTCCTGTTAAGCCCTGCCAGAGGGAGCACCTAACATGAGCAGAAAGAAAGAAGACCTGGATGCCTTCATTAGGCCCCCAGGCTGCCATGACAACCATCGCTACCTCACGATTGCGTCGTAGGGGGCTGATCATTTGTAGGTGGGGGTGGCTCCCCTCTTTCCTAATGGCTTGACCACGGCATCTAAGTGGTTAAACGGCCAGGAACAGAGCGATCGCTGTTCCTGTCCATTAGTGCAAGGTGTCAGCTGTAATACACAGCTGAAACCCGCAGTGTATGGAGCTCCATACTTCAGCCCCCGCACCACGACTTGCAGTTACGTCATGGTGCGTTAAGGGGTTAAAAGTTAAATAAGAACTCCAGCATGTTTTTGTTTTTTGCCTAGATAGTGCCGCATAGGCTGCTATTAAAGAATAATTTAGTGACTCCTGTGTATGCCTTGTGTATACAGTGAAGGAAATAAGTATTTGATCCCTTGCTGATTTTGTAAGTTTGCCCACTGTCAAAGACATGAACAGTCTAGAATTTTTAGGCTAGGTTAATTTTACCAGTGAGAGATAGATAGATATATATATATATATATATATATAAAAAAAAAAAGGAAAATCACATTGTGCACAATGCAAATAAATATATATAATTTTGACAGAGAAATAAGTATTTGATCCCCTACCAACCATTAAGAGTTCAGCCTCCTCCAGACCAGTTACACGCTCCAAATCAACTTGGTGCCTGCATTAAAGACAGCTCTTACATGGTCACCTGTATAAAAGACTCCTGTCCACAGACTCAATTAATCAGTCTGACTCTAACCTCTACAACATGGGCAAGACCAAAGAGCTTTCTAAGGATGTCAGGGACAAGATCATAGACCTGCACAAGGCTGGAATGGGCTACAAAACCATAAGTAAGACGCTGGGTGAGAAGGAGACAACTGTTGGTGCAATAGTAAGAAAATGGAAGACCTACAAAATGACTGTCAATCGACATTGATCTGGGGCTCCATGCAAAATCTCACCTCGTGGGGTATCCTTGATCCTGAGGAAGGTGAGAGCTCAGCCGAAAACTACACGGGGGGGAACTTGTTAATGATCTAAAGGCAGCTGGGACCACAGTCACCAAGAAAACCATTGGTAACACATTACGCCATAATGGATTAAAATCCTGCAGTGCCCGCAAGGTCCCCCTGCTCAAGAAGGCACATGTACAGGCCCGTCTGAAGTTTGCAAATGAACATCTGGATGATTCTGAGAGTGATTGGGAGAAGGTGCTGTGGTCAGATGAGACTAAAATTGAGCTCTTTGGCATTAACTCAACTCGCCGTGTTTGGAGGAAGAGAAATGCTGCCTATGACCCAAAGAACACCGTCCCCACTGTCAAGCATGGAGGTGGAAACATTATGTTTTGGGGGTGTTTCTCTGCTAAGGGCACAGGACTACTTCACCGCATCAATGGGAGAATGGATGGAGCCATGTACCGTCAAATCCTGAGTGACAACCTCCTTCCCTCCACCAGGACATTAAAAATGGCTCGTGGCTGGGTCTTCCAGCACGACAATGACCCGAAACATACAGCCAAGGCAACAAAGGAGTGGCTCAAAAAGAAGCACATTAAGGTCATGGAGTGGCCTAGCCAGTCTCCAGACCTTAATCCCATCGGAAACTTATGGAGGGAGCTGAAGATCCGAGTTGCCAAGCGACAGCCTCGAAATCTTAATGATTTACAGATGATCTGCAAAGAGGAGTGGGCCAAAATTCCATCTAACATGTGTGCAAACCTCATCATCAACTTCAAAAAACGTCTGACTGATGTGCTTGCCAACAAGGGTTTTGCAACCAAGTATTAAGTCTTGTTTGCCAAAGGGATCAAATACTTATTTCTCTGTGCACAATGGAAATATATATACTTTTGACTGTTATTTTCAGGTTTTTTTTTTAAATATAATCTATCTCTCACTGATACAATTAACCTAGCCTAAAAATTCTAGACTGTTCATGTCTTTGACAGTGGGCAAACTTACAAAATCAGCAAGGGATCAAATACTTATTTCCTTCACTGTACCGGTTTTAGTTGATGAACCATTTATGGGTTGTCTTATCTTGGTTCCCCCTGAGAAAGTTCCCCTAATGCAGACTACATTTCCCATGATGCCCCTGGTTTTGCAGAGGGGTGGAGTCTCGTCACACTGCACTTGCTCCGAGTCCTCTAAGTGCAGCAAGTGATAGATCAGTGATCACGGCTGACTTCACACCGCTGAGTCTGTGTAGCCTGTGTCTATCTGGTCTCCTCTGCATTCTACTTGCAATACATTTCTCCATGTCAGTCCTTACAAGGAGACCGCGAAGAGCATCTCATAGAAATACACTGGACTCTCTGCACAGCACTCACAGATAGTATCTAGTCAGAGAGAGCCAAGGGAGGTTTATAACTCTGCAGCTAATCAATGTATGGACTCCATTATATCACTGCACTCCTGCTCCCTAAAGCCTCATTCACACGAGCGTATTTTACATCCGTGTTACAGACACTAAAACAACGGCCGTTACACGGACCTATGTAATTCAACAGCGCAATTCAGACATGCGGTGTTTTTTCACGCAACGTGTGTCCGCTGAGTGAAACTTACTGCAGGTCCTATTTTTGGGTGTTTTTGCGCACCACGCAGACCATTGAAGTCAATAGGTGCATGAAAACAATGGACAGCACACGGACGTCATCCATGTGCTGACCGTGTTTTTCACGCATCAGCTAAAGAAATGTGGGGGACAAAAACACTTTTTTTGCGGGCACAAAAAACACATGACGTACGCGTGTAAAAAATGAAGACACATGCAGTACACGGATGCCACACGGAACTGCACAATACGAATGGAGGACGTACAGAGGAAAAATGGTGGGGAGGAGTCTCAGAGTCGCCAGGAGGGATTTGATTGGTGATAATGTAATCCTATAGTTCACGGTAAGTCAGCCACACACGGGAGAGTATGGGCTATTTTGGTGGTCAGACTGATCACATGACAACTGTTCAAAACGAAAGGTTTCAAAATACATGGATGCAACGGAGCTGGGAAGAAATAAAGGACACAAAAGAAAATTTGCTAGAGTGCTTCTTTAACTTTCTAGAGCATCGGGGATACAGTCACATCTGAATAACCAGACTAAATAAAAATTATTTAATTGGCACCTGGGTGACACTCTTCTACCCAAGAAAGTGAGCGCTATTAAGGGTTAAAAAACAAAAACAGAAACCAGTGCCAAATGCACACCTTTGCATGTGATCTGTGCGACCTGACAGCAGATAATGTAGTAAAGAGATTTATGGTGGAACAGTAGTAAACTTAAAACATAGAAATCAAAGATAAAAGGGGAAAATTGGCCAAAATAATTTCCAGATGTGTAATACATACATGAGAGAGGATCACTTCCATGAAGTATGTCACTCTGGAAACCAGTGGTGGTCCAAGATCAAAGCTCTACAGAGGCTGAACCCCCTTTCACACTGCCCAGAGATTTCTGTTACTGGAAACGTAACATCAATCTGAGCAAATGTGCAATCTCATCCATGCCCTGTAGGATTTCCAGCGAGAGATCAAGTGCCAAAGGGATTGAAGTCCCCCTTAGAGCCTTTTGCTTTTTAAAAATGTTGGGCTTCACCAATGTGCTCTTCTCACATGTATGTACGACCCATCAGAGGATCATCTTCACTGGATTTCCACTTTAAATATCAGTGAATATTTAAACATCTGGTGCTGGAGCCAGTTTTCGTTTTTTCATCCCCGCATTCCAAGCACTAACTTTTTTTTTAAATTTTTCCTTCGACATAGCTAAATGAGGACTTGTTTTTTGCGCGACAAGCTGTATTTTTTAGTGTACGGTTATAGAGATAAAAAATTGGTGGTTTTTTTGTTATGTTTTACTACTTTTAGGCTGAATTCACACAGGACACAAATGCGAAAGATTTTCTGTGCAGAATTTCCTTGCAGAAAAACTGCAGCGGATTACAAATCACAAATCATGTGGATGAGATTTGAACAAATCTCATCCATATGCTGCTGAACATTTTCTGGACGGAAATTAGAGCATTATTATTCTGTTACGGATGTTCACTGCGGATATCAGTTTTGTGTTGCCATATTCTGAGACACAACTTTTTTTCTTTTTAAATTCAGCCGCTGGAGCGGTTTTTTGCAGGGTGAGATGTAGCTTTTATTGGTACAATTTTGGGATACACACAATGTTTTTGGATCACTTTTTATTCCATTTTTTGGGTGGGCGAGGTGATTCTGGCAATTTAATTACACGGCGTTCACGGTGCGGGATAAATAACGTTACATTTTAATAGTTCAGATTATTACAGGCGCAGCAATACCAACTATATTTTTATTGTTTTCCAAAAAGTTTTTACGTAAAATTATGTAAAGTTTTTTTTTTTTTACTTTCACTTATATAGAATATATATTTTCTTGAAACTTTTTAAAACCTTTCTTTGTACCATTAGGGGACTTGAACATGCGATTGTTATATGGCTTGTACAATGTACTGCAAAACATCTGTATTGCAGTGCATTGTCCTGAGATTCTTATCCTGCCCAATAGGAGTACTAAGATGGCAGACCTGAAAGCTTCATTAGGCCCCCGGCTATCCATGACAACCGATCAGTACCCCATTATCGCATTGCAGGGTGACGATGAGATGACAGAGGGGTCCTCTACTTAGATGTCGCAGCCACTATTGACACAAATGGCCAGGATTGGAGTGGTCCCCGACCCTGGCGACTAGAGAAGGGCGACCGCTGTAATATACAGCCGACACTTGTTGCGTATGAAGTGGACTCAGCTCCTGAGACATCCATTGTACATATAAGTTTGGGCTACAACTAGTGTCAGGATGCAGGTGACGACAGGAGTGCCTAGTTCATGTGTAGCAGGTGGTGGTGTCGCCCTTCAGTATGTAGTAGTGCATGAATATTTTAGATTTTTTATTTTACACTTTAAACACAAAGCAAACAGAAAAAAGTACGCAAATAAAATTGTGCAGTGGTTTCATACCCAAAATCAGGGAATCTTCTTTTGTGCTTTCCTGTGTTTTCACTTGATTCTGCAGCTTTATCATCATTTCTCTTCTCATCTATTCAGGCAAATACAGGTCACATTAACACAGCTAAGAAATATTTTGATATATAAAAAAAAAAAAAACACATACACAAATATAAAGTGGATTTTATGTGGTATGCATCAAGACAAACATGAATATAAAGTATTGGATATGGATTCTGTTCTTCTAGTGTAGAGAAGGAAGCAAATATTCAACAACCGTCCTAAGAAATGAGCAAATCTATGTGCTCTATATAAATTCTATAAACTATGCACAATAAAGCTCTGGTCTGCTTTCAAAACAATAGAGCCCTGAGCTCAGGATCTCCCCCTCCATCAGATGCTGCTCAGATAGCATTGCATAGGAGATCTGCAAACTCCGCTTTCATAAAACTTTTGAAAAAGTGTTATTGGATTAGATTATTCCCAATATCTGCCTAAATTAGCTGTAAATTCCACAATCAATGCAGAAATGTATTTGTATGCCTTTGTGTAGCAGTGCACATATTACCGGGTCATCACATTTGTCTACTACAGCATGCACTGTGTACCCTGAACTATTTTTTATGTAACTACTACCGCTGCTTATTTAATGTCTCTATCCCTTTTCATGAAACCGGAGGTTTGTAACCCTTTAAAAGTCACAATTTCTGTACGCACTCGTTATTGCCATTGATACAATGATAACTTCTTGAGAGGACAACCTCATATATTACACCCCGATTATATAGTTACCATTGGACCCTGGGTCTTTACTACATATATAGTAGATCTACTGCCTAATCTTACCTTTGGCGACTTTGCCTTTGCTTTTAGATTCTCTCAGCTTGGTATTCATAATGTATCCTCCTGAGGAACTCTGAGCTAGCCCTTCCCCAGTGGGAGACTGACTGGAGGTTAGAATGGTTTCAGTGTTAGTCCTGTGGGCTGGGGATGAGGAAGTGGTAATGGAGGGGTTTGACTCCAGAAGACTACCTAAACTTTCTGCTGCTCGAGACTTTTCAATCCCTTGATCTTCGTCTTGGGAGCCAAGCTGGTCCTCTGAATCGTCTGTTCTCTCACAAGGGCTCACAGTTTCGGATTGCAGTGTTTCCTCCGCTTCATCCTCCTGTGTGGTTTTTATATAAAATGTTACAAAGAATTGGAAATTGTATTTAATTACAATTTGGTTTAAATGTATCAATGTTTATACTGATGGCAGCTGGTAGATACCGATTAAAATAAGTTCCCACGTTCGAAAAATTTTTAGTTCCAAAATTCTGTGTCAGCACTCTGTTTTTCTGATCGAGTCCCTGCTTCCCTTCACACATTGTCTATCCGCAGCCACCAGTAAGGGAGCTTCGAAGCTTACTGTATACTTGCTACTAGTTCGTTATAGAGTTCAATAAGAGCTGTAACGTATGTATACAGTGCGCTTCTCCCTAGTGGTGGCTGCAAGCATCAAGAATTTTATCATTAAAGAGGTTGTCCACGCATGGACAACTGATGACCTATCCACAGGATAGGTCATCAATATATGATCGGTGGGGGGTCCGACACCCGGACCCCGCACCAATTAGCTGCTCCAATCAGTGTGTCCATGCTGGAAGCAGATGGCTCTGGTCAGGGAATAGCGGCCGAGCTTCAGCTCTGCTCCTATTCAAGTGAAACAACTTCAACTTTTTCACCACTTGTCAAATTTAAAAAGTGAAGAGAAAAGTGGGCCTGATCTCTAAATAGACCTAGCTTAAGCCAAATTCTAATTATGTAAAAATGGCAAAATTTCTGTCAAGAGGGGATAAATTTGGCACAAATAACTACCTCGTCCACTTCTAAAAAAAAAACTAAAAAAAAAAACGCCAGTCTTTGATCATGTGGGCTTTTATTTGTAAGAACTCACCTCTGGATACAATTTTTGTTCCTTGCTAATGACTTGCTCCTTTAATTTGTTCCTTGACGGTCGCTGGCGTTTTACTTTAAGAGCAAGTAGTGCTTTGGCTTTGTGGGCGCTGGTGTCCAAACGCTGGATCTCTCCCACACATGCATCAAAGTCTAAAGTGTCAATCACAGATTGTAAGAAAGTCAGCTAAGCCTAAACAAGTCATTTTCACTTCAATAACGTTAACCAGACTCACAAGAAAGTTAAGCTGCTACATTATGCGGCTACAGGCTAACGGTTACCAGAAATAATCTTTCGGTAAGATGTGGATGGCACCTACTAAAAAAATCTTGCAGAACATTAAACAGGGTGTATGCTCTAATTGGCCAGATGGGGATTGATAGCCGTGGGTTCACAATTTGAAACCAAATCTGGCCACACATATTAGATATAAATCGGCCAAACCAGACGAGGAACTTCCCGACTCTCTCCAGAAGGCAGATCTCAAATTTTAAACATGCCCGATACTTTGTTTACTGCGGGAACAGAAGTGTCTGGTCGTGGCTCATTCCCCTTTCCCCATTAAAACATCCATGCATGTAGCAACAAGTTTAAGGTGGAATTGGGAGTACTAGATGTACTTTTGTTATTAGTAAATGTCACCCCACCCTAACCCCAAATACCCTACATGTAACATATTATAATAAACCTAAAAAGACACAATGGTACCTATTTTCCTATATACATATATCCCTCCCCCTTTAAACCCAAAGTCGCTAAATTATCTACTTGGTCTTAAAGGGAAGGTGCCATGAATTTTTTTTATCATATTTTTTTATATGATATTAACATAAATTTTATTTATTTGTGTTCTTATGTTCTACTTTTTACTTTGTTCTTATTTTTACTTCTCTATGGGGGCTGCCATTTTTTTTCCATCTCTGTATGTGTCGATTAACGACATATACAGAGATGGAATAAGGCACATACATTCCCATAGAGAATGCGAACGGGAGCCGTTCCATTCTCTGAAGCGTATTCATGCTCCCACACAGACCAAAACGAAGCTCGTTCGCAGAGCGAAATCCAGTGCCATTTTCATGTGGACCGGAAGCCGATGCCGGACCGCAAGATGACGACTTCCGGCCATATGTTCAACGAAGCGAAGGCTCAAGGAATAGGAGCGGAGGCAGGAGAAGGTAATTTATGTTGGTGTATGTGATGTGTGTATTATGTTCGTGTTATACTGTCTGCTGAGCCCTGTATCTAATCCTCCTACACTGTGCAGTCGCTCAGAAAATGGCGGCACACAGTGTAGGAGGTTTGAGGATTCAAACCCCTCCTTCTCCTGGCACTAGCCAGAATAAGGGAGGGGGGATTGTGTGAGGACACTAGAGCGAGTGTGTCTACCTCAAATTTGCAGAATAAAGCAATGAGGTTGCTTTACCACATTGACCATGCTGCAATTTTGGGAACTGCTCCCGCTAGTGCTCAGCACATGGAAATTTTATAAATTAGAATCTAATTTATAATATTTCCTGACTTGTGAAAAATTGAAACCAACGTGTAATCACTTAAATAATAATTGTTTAACTAAAAAAAAAATTTTTTTTCTAGCGACACATTCCCTTTAAGATTTACAGTGAAATCATGGGATTACTGCAACTTCAATGGCTTCCTAAATGGAATTTGACCGTGTCAAGTTTGGTTTGTGTCCCTTTTTCTCTCCATAGGCAAACCGAAGTATCAAATTGTGGTTGCGGTAATCCCGCGATTTTACTGTGGCATGCAGAGATGCTGCATAATTGGTTGATACTGGTTTATAGCCCCTCATTTATTAAATACACATCCGCGTGGTTATAAATAAGTGCAATTATTCACAATTACCAGATACAGAACACTCTAGGAAGTTGGAGCCTTCTGATCCCAGGGCAGCTGGAGGTGTCGCAATATGTTGAATGGATTCCTCTTCTTCATGTTTATTGTTTGGGACCACCTGGAGCTTATGTTCATATGCACAGAGCTTGTTTTCGAGATCTGTAATCTAGAAATTGAGGCAACAGTCATTATCTAGATCTTATAGACAGGATGTACCCACTTTAATATACTGTATAAGGCGATAAAGTGGAATGATGTATACTCATGAGAGCTCCGTGTGGACTTTATTAACACGATATTCTGTCAGACACTATTTTAATAACAGAATTCATTCTAATCCATTAGATATGAGGCGTATGTAATTATGTCTATTTTAAGACTGCCGGCAATTATTTGAGTGTTTTAAATATATTTTGAAAGTATCATCATCTTCGTGAAGAGGTTTAAGTTTACCATCGACGCCTACACAACTGCTGTACTTGGCCAATTTCTAAATCTCAATTACATTTCCAAAGATGGTACAGCAGGGAAGAATTTTAGGAGCAAATTTGCAATGATAAAATGTTACATTTTACATTATCTACCCCACCACACACACACCTATAACTTTCTCCATTTTCAGCTAGCTTCCACTCAATTTAGGGAAAAAAAAAATATATCTTATTAAAATTACTTGAGCATGTGGTTTTAATATAAAAATGCAGTGTAGAAAATAATTCAGGTGACTGATGTGGCTCGTTGAATGTAGACGAATCGTTAAATTTAAGAAAACTTTTTTTCGGGAAACAGGACAGGAAGACTGATGGGCATATGAGATGAGGGAAATGCCAAAAGCTTAAAGAGGCTCTGTCACCAGATTTTCAAACCCCTATCTCCTATTGCAGCAGATCGGCGCTGCAATGTAGATAACAGTAACGTTTTTTTTTTTCAAAAACGAGCATTTTTGGCCAAGTTATGACCATTTTTATATTTATGCAAATGAGCCTCTCTTATGTCCAACATAATGGGCGTGTATTGTGTTCGTTACATTTGGGCGTTTTTACTTGTTTTACTAGCTGGGCGTTGTGAATAGAAGTGTATGATGCTGAGGAATCAGCATCATCCACTTCGCTTCGTTACCACCCAGCTTCTGGCAGTGCAGACACACAGCGTGTCCTCGCTGTGACGTCACTTCCTCCCACAGGAACTTCATCGCGTCGGATGAGCGAGGACACGCTGTGTGTCTGTGAACTGCCAGAAGCTGGGTGGTAACGAAGAGAAGTGGATGATGCCGATTCCTCAGCATCATACACTTCTATTCACAACGCCCAGCTAGTAAAACAAGTAAAAACGCCCAGATGTTACACACACAATACACGCCCAGTTGGACAGAAGGCTCATTTGCATAAATATAAAAATCGTCATAACTTGGCCAAAAATGCTCGTTTTTGAAAAAAAAAAAAAAATTACTGTTATCTACATTGCAGCGCCGATCTGCTGCAATAGGAGATAGGGGTTTGAAAATCTGGTGACAGAGCCTCTAAGTATTACGAGTATACATTTTAAAGAAGCTGTCCCATTCATATGGGGGCGCTGCAGGAGAAATGTACAGCTACTTGCAGCTTTCTCCAGTTATAACAGCTGATCGCTGTGGTTCCAGCTGCTGGTCTTCCTGCGATCATTTGGTCTAGACCTCATTTGGAAAAATGTATTGTCCTTTAATTCTATTATAAATCTTAAAGGGCTATTTGAAAGTGTAGATACTCTTTAAACTTTTGAAATGTCAAAAGTTTGGATCGGAGGGGGTCTGGATGCTGAAACCCCCACCCTTGCTGAAACAGAAGTGCAGAAGCGCTCAGCTGACCCCCACTAATCCAAACTTTTAATATGCGTCTATGACATATCAAGTTTGATGAAAGTGTAGTTCCTATTTAACACTAGACAAATCTTCTAAAAGAGATGCTCATGTAAAATTTAAGATAATGTATGTAAATGTTTTAGAAAGTTCTCCCAAATACAGATGTGATTAATTAATTTAGCTTTATAGCAGACAAGTTTCTGATTCAAAGCGACAAATTCCCGGAATAGATAAGAGTTAAAATTCTAACTAACTGTCTTCATCCACTTAGCTTACTGTAAACTGTATTATTTAAATCAATGTATAAACAGCACGCAGAAAGCTCCCCCTAGTGGTGGCTGAAGGATGCAAAAATTTTAGCAATTAACTCTCAGGGGATTTGGAACTCTATCATAAAAACAAAGCTCCAACTGCAATTAAACAATTACCCAGCACAGGAATTCACATATATTTAGTAATAAGATGCAATACAGTTTATGTTTAGTGACCACGTATGATCAGGCTGCAGATAGGATTCTAAGTAAAAATTAAAGGGGTTTCCCAGCCACCAAACATTGATGGCCTATCCTCAGGATAGGCCATCAATAGCTGATAGCCTATCCTCAGGATAGGCCATCAGTAGCTGATGGGTCGCGGTCCGACTCCGGGGATCCCCACTGATCAGCTGTTTTGAAGGGGCTGCAGTGCTCGTACGAGAGCGGCTTCCCCAGCATTTCTACTCGCTCACTGTGAATCGAGACGGATGTAGCGGCAATTCACAGGTATTGCAGCCTTCTCCTATTGAAGTGAATGGGAGAAATGGCTGCAATACCGGTGTATCGCCGCTAAATGCTAATCGTCGATTTACAGTGAGCAAGAAGAAATTAATGGGAAGCAGCGCTGCACCCCCTTCAAAACGGCTGATTGGCAGGGGTGCCGAAAGTCGGACCCCGACCCATCAGCTATTGACGGCCCATCTGGAGAATAGGCCATCCAATTTTTAGTGGCTGGAAAACCCTTTAATTTTTCACAAAGCCTCCATTAGAAAGGCTTCTAGAATAGAAAAGATCTATACAGGACATTGAATCTGGAACATTGTGATATTACTCAAGAAAAACTTGTTTCATTCAAAAACAGTGCCACACCGGTCCACAAGTTATGAGCGGTATGGCAGCTCAGTCACTTCAATGGAGCGGAGCTGTAATACCAGACAATGCATGAAGAGTTTTTTGGTAAATAGCAGCCATGTTTTTGTAATGCTATACAACTCCTATAAAGGAATCATGCACACAGCAATGACGTGTTTGGACCACATTCATTGGTACACAAAGCTTCTAAATGCGGCATGATGTTGCATGCCATGATTTTCTTTTCTTAAGAGTCTCATATAATATATTTAAAAAAACAAAAAACAAACCTGTGTACCCCTCCATGTAACATCAGAGGTACATGAAGGTACAATTTGGGTTCATAGCATGCAATATGGATCAGAAGTACAGCCACTAACATGAAAATTGTTTAAGTTTTGCAGATCCAATATGTCCTTGAATAAAATAAGTGTTACCCTTGCATGCAGAAGATTCATTTGGTCCGTATGTTGTCTGTCTTTTTCTCTTAAAAGCTCCTTATGTTCCCGTTCTCTCTTTTCAAATTCTATTTCCCTATAACAAAAAAGGAATAAAGCAACAGTTACACATCATAAAGGACAATATAATGTTTCTTACTAAATGAAAGTGCTTTGGGTTAATCTTTATTTGGACTCAAACAAAGTAGTAGCCAAAGCTACTTCAAATTGGCTAGTCTCCCATAAATACACATTGCAGGTTTCTAAATTTTCCTAAAAAAGCTGAAGGGTTATTCCTATATTAAAGTGATGACATATCACTAGGACCGATGAAATCCCTGCCAATCCAGAGGATGAAAGGACTGATTTAGCGCTGGCACCTCTTCAAGTAATAGGGAAGGTCCCTGCACAGTCGGTGGCCAGGAGCGCACTGTGCAGGAAAAACTTTGATGGGGGGTGGGACGCAGCACTAAAGCCGTACTGCAAGCTCCTTCATCCTCAGGATCGGTAGAGGTCCCAAAGTTTGGACCCCCACCGTTCAGAAAGTGATGACATACCCTAGCAATGTTCCATAATCTTATTATGGGAAAATGTAATTAAACTAAGCAAACTTAAGAGTGTTGTCCCACAATATTTTTTTTAGAGATCTCGGTTAGATCACACAAAACATTATACTTTTTTCAATTAAAATAATAAAAATTAAAAAACCGCTTTTGTGTCTAGATATTGCTGTTACATACTTGTTACGGCGCCCCCTGATGTTCCCTTTCAGAATGTCCACCTAATGTTGCCGATGCTGGTGAAAACGAGCAGCTTCCTGTGCGCAGATTCTTTTTGGCGAGCCTGCACAAAAGCAGGAATCACTCCGCCGGCCATGTACAAGGGGATCCGGGTAGAGGAACTGAGCTACTGGGCGTGTGTGACAACCGCCATTGGACATATTAGGTGGACGTTCTGATAGAGAATCAAGAGAACACCAGGGGGGGCGCCATAAAACGTATACAACAGCAATATCTAGACACAGGAGCATTTTTATTTTTTTTAAATGATTCCAATTGCAAATGTGTGTGATCCAACTGAGAAATGTAATATTTAGCATAGAGAAAACATCTTTAAGTAATCTCCATCTGTATGGCTATGCTGTACTTGTGGAACATATCCATATAGCAATTTCTATTGATCGGAGTAAATGTTTAGTATATGGAGGTGATGTAATCATATTGCACATTTTTAATGCATGTATATCACACAGTGAGAAAGGTTTATTTAAATGCACGAAAACCTATTTAGTAAAACCAGATTATTCCAAGAGAAATGGGAAAAACAGCCACTTGTAATGCAACCTGAATACTATAAAGTGTGGCTCTATTTGTGAATCATATGGTTGATCGGTGCTTAAAGAGGCTCTGTCACCAGATTTTGCAACCCCTATCTGCTATTGCAGCAGATCGGCGCTGCAATGTAGATTACAGTAATGTTTTTATTTTTAAAAAAACGAGCATTTTTGGCCAAGTTATGACCATTTTTGTATTTATGCAAATGAGGCTTGCAAAAGTACAACTGGGCGTGTTTACAGTAAAAGTACAACTGGGCGTGTATTATGTGCGTACATCGGGGCGTTTTTACTTCTTTTACTAGCTGGGCGTTAGGAATGGGAGTGTATGATGCTGACGAATCAGCATCATCCACTTCTGTTCGTTAACACCCAGCTTCTGGCAGTGCAGACACAGTGTGTGTTCGAGAGATCACGCTGTGACGTCACTCACTTCCTGCCCCAGGTCCTGCATCGTGTCGGCCACATCGGCACCAGAGGCTACAGTTGATTCTGCAGCAGCATCAGCGTTTGCAGGTAAGTAGCTACATCGACTTACCTGCTAACGCCGATGCTGCTGCAGAATCAACTGTAGCCTCTGGTGCCGATGTGTCCTCGCTCGTCCGACACGATGCAGGACCTGGGGCAGGAAGTGAGTGACGTCACAGCGTGATCTCTCTGTGTGTCTGCACTGCCAGAAGCTGGGCGTTCTGAAGAGAAGTGGATGATACTTCTCATCAGAACGCCCAGCTAGTAAAAGAAGTAAAAACGCCCCGATGTACGCACATAATACACGCCCACTTGGACTTTTACTTTTAAACACGCCCAGTTGGACTTTTGCAAGCCTCATTTGCATAAATACAAAAATGCTCATAACTTAGCCAAAAATGCTCGTTTTTTAAAAATAAAAACGTTATTGTAATCTACATTGCAGCGCCTATCTGCTGCAATAGGAGATAGGGGTTGCAAAATCTGGTGACAGAGCCTCTTTAAACCAAGTTATAATATGAAACTTAAAGGGGTATTCCAGCCAAAATAATCAATCATCTATTTATTGGATTGGTAAAGGTCCGACTGCTGGGACCCCCCACCGATCACTAGAATGGGGTCCCAGCAATCGGACCCTCACTGATCTAACATTTATCACCTATCCAGTGAAAAGCCCCTTTAAAGAACAGAAAATAGTTTGTAAGCGATGTGTGGTAAGGGCGGCACACAACCTACTTCAACTGAAAATCCTTCAGTAACTTCTTGGCCTTGTTGTACTTCTTTTCCAACGTATCATACTGTTCCTGTGTTTCTTTTAGATGTTCATTTACGGTCTTGCACAGTGCCTGAGCCTCCAGCCAGTAGGTTTCCAACTTCTTAATCTTTTCCTTGTTCTCCTCAACAGACTGCTGATACTTCAGTCGGTTTGTTTCCCAATCCAGTTTCTCATTCTCTGCAGCTTTGATCTATAAAAGGAAAAATTGGAATATATCCATCATACTATTGTACTTAACTGTCAAAACAATCACATTCTGTAAAACATTATTAGAGGACCGCTAAAGGTCTGTTTCGAA
Source organism: Rhinoderma darwinii (assembly GCF_050947455.1). Classification (NCBI taxonomy): domain Eukaryota; kingdom Metazoa; phylum Chordata; class Amphibia; order Anura; family Rhinodermatidae; genus Rhinoderma; species Rhinoderma darwinii. The sequence continues at coordinate 33,054,198 of NC_134692.1, forward strand.
GAGATCTAAAAAGAAAAAAAAAAAAAAAGTGGCTGAAAACATAGGGGGACAATTACGAAAATTAGTGCGAAGACTAAGGTATTTCCAGCAATAACCGGCCACGTTCAGCGCCAGTTAAAAAATGTAAAATAGGCATCCAAGTTGCAAGAGCAAAAATAGAGTTATTTCATATCACAAGTTCTTGTAAAATGTTCCTATTATCTCTTCTAAATATTTTTAAGAAAGGGGGAGGTATGGGTGGGGAATGTTGATATGGTTCAGGTGTGTTTCTCGCATTGCAGGTACTTGTAAGTGCTTGTAGGGGATGGGATACGCTAGTATTGTGGAAAATGTAAAACTTGTTTGTTTTAATAAAAAGTTACCCGATTTAAAAAAATATATATTTTTAAGAAAGATCTCCTATTGGGAACAAGTTGGCTAAAATGAGTCACATCAGGATATTAATGGTTGTATCATGGAAAGTTATAGCCATTCTTAAAGCGGATCTATCAGGTCGACTAAGCTCCCCTATTCTGAGGGTAGCAGAAAATAGAGGGTGAAACACGGAGTTTGGGGATAAATAGTGATTGATGGCTCTTCCTGTATACAAACTTAAGAAAAGCTGCCAATCACTTTTCTTGTATGAGTTTGTGTAAGGACGAGGGAGACTATCGGGGGAAAAACCCCAAGTCAAATACGTATTTGCATCTGTTCAGCCATACGCTCATCTGTCACCCACCGCTGGAAAGATACAGGCTGCTTGTTTCTACTTTACTCGTATGTAACGGTCACACACACACACACCTCAATAAAATATAGATATCTTAAAAGCAGCAAAGTGACAAGAAAATTGAAGGAGTCTGCATTAGTACACACTTAAAGCAGAAAAAATAAAACAACTTAGAACTGTGGACTTACCCGATCTTTCAGTTGATTGACTTCAGCAGTTGTGACAGCATACTTTAGCTGTAGCTAAAATAAAAAAGCAAAACCTGTATTAATAAATGACAAAATAATTTGTACATAGGAATCCATAAAAAAAATAAAATAATTTTTTTGCAACAAATTATAATTTAGTACAATTGCTAGTGAACAGGGTTTAACAGAAATACACATTGGCAGCAGTCTACCTCTTTAAACTTGAGGGCCAGCTGAGATGCATCCATATCGCAAGGAAAGTTTATATCGTCACTTTCTGCCAACTCAAACACTTCAACAGAATTTCCATGTAAATGTGACTCTAGATGATCCTCATCATCCTCTTCAAAATCTTCTTCCTGTCGACAGAGCATAAACTTGTCAAAAGTTCTAAATTTGTAAACTTTCACAAAATAATAAAAAAACAGATGTCCTACACATGTCTCCCAAAACACCTGGACAAGATTATAGTCCTCCAACACGAGGCTGAGAGGTTACAAGAATTAAGACATTTTTAAACTGGTTTATTAAAATGTTTAACTTTGCAATGGAAAAGTACAAAGAAGTTTCATGCATATTCCCAGATGCAACTAATCTTAACGCTGTGTGACGCAGTAGTACGTCACAGGCGTTGTCTTGTTAACGCGAACTGACGGACTACTACTTCATAGCATTAACAGGGTACGGTGTCTGCAGACGGTTTTAAAGCAGTGATAGCTTAACGCTTTCACTGCTTCAAGGCCAGGACCGGAGCTAGCCTCCGATCCGGCCGATTAACCCCTTAGATGCAGCGCTCCAAAGCGAGCGCTGCATCTATGGTGTTTTCATTGCGGGGTTCCGATGGCTGCTCCGGCAGACCTAACTGTCTGACAAGTATGGATGCCTGCTAGGTCCTTCCCAAAGGCAGAGCCTGCGCCATCAGTCGCCGGTGTCAGCTGTATGTTACAGCTGACGCTGCTGTAACTGCAGGGAGCGGAGATAGCTCCACTCTCCGCCATTAACCCCTTAGATGCCGTGATCAAAAGCGACATGTTAGTGGTTTGCAGTGATCGGCATCAACACGATGTGATCGTGAGGATGCCGATCGTTGCTATGACAACCAGAGGCCTAACAATGGCCTCATGGTCTGCCACGTACGATAGCCCATTAAGCCCAGCCCAAAGCCTAATAGGCTTGCTGCCAGTAAATGACTGACAGCTCTAATGCATTGCACTAGGTGGGTAGCGCAATGCATTAGAGTAAAGATCAGAGATGCAGGCTGTCAAGTCCCCTAGTGGGACCAAAAAAAAAAAAGTTAATCAAAATGTTGAATAAAAGTGTAAAAACAAAAAAGTTTCAAGTTAATAACAAACAGTGCCTTTTTTTCCTATAAGACTTTTATTACAGGAAAAAAATGAAAATGTTAAAAAAAAAAGTACACATATTTGGTATTACCGCGTCCGTAGCGACCCAATCTATAAAACTATGTTATTTTTCCCACACGGTGACCACCACAAAAAAATAAAACAAATACCAGAATCGCTATTTATTTATTTTTTATCAACACCCCTGACAAAACATGGAATAAAAAGTGATCAAAAAGTCCTATGTACACCAAAATAGTACCAATAAAAACTACAACACGTCCCGCAATAAATAAGCCCTTACACAGCTTTTTTGACTGAAAAAAAAAGGTCTGGCTCTCAGAATATGGTGATACAAAAACACAAAATGTGCAGTGTCCAAAACTGGAAGATCGGGCACCTTTTATCAGTGTGACACTGGCCACATATCTGAATTATTTATTTACCGCATTATTATACCCTCTTATTATGCCCTGATGTACCCCTCACAGATTACATATGCCCCTACATTATAAACTGAAATACCAGCAAAACCCCAAACAGAAAAACTGCCAAGCTAAGTCCGCACTCCAAAAGCCAAATGGCACTCCCTCCCATCTGAGCCCTACAGTGTACCCAAACAGCAGTTTACGTCCACTTAAATGGCATTGCCATAACCGGGTGAACCAGCTTAGCAGTTTACGAAGTGTAGTCTTTGGTGGCACAACATATTGTGCACTAAAATGCATATCAGCAAAAAATTGCAATTTTCACTTTGCACCATCCGTTGCGCATTAATTACGAATGAAAAACCACCTGTGGGGTCAAAATGCTCACTACACCCCTTAAAATGCCTTAAGGGGTGTAGTTTCCAAAATAGGCTTCACTACTTGGCGGTTTTACGATTTGACCTCAGAGCCCTGCAATTGTGGGCCAATGCTGTGAAAATCACCAAAACAGACCTCAAATACGCATGGTACTCTTCACGTCTGAGCCCTGTCATATGTCCAGACAAATGATAAATGCCTTGAGGGGTGTAGTTTCTAAAATGGGGTCACTTCTTGGTGGATTCCACTGTACTCTGGTAATTTAAGGTTTTGCAAATGCAACATGGCGCCCAAAAACCAATCCAGCAAAATCTGAATGCGTGTGTCCAAACAGCAGTTTATGACCACATGTGGGGTATTACCGTGCTCAGGATAAATTGCTTTACAAATATTGGGGTTATTTTTCACCTTTATCCCTTGTGAAAATGACAAAAATTCAACTTTTTAGTGGAAAAAATGTTAATATTAATTTTTACGGCCTAATTCCAATAAATTCTGCAAAAGACCGGTGGGGTCTAAATGCTCACTATATCCCTAGATAGATTCCTTAAGGGGAGTAGTTTCCCAAATGGGGTCACTTTTGGGGGGTTCCTACTGTTTTAGCCCCGCAGGCACTTTGCAAATGTGACATGGCACCCGAAAACCATTCCAGCAAAATTGGAGCTCCAAATGGTGCGCTTTCCCTTCTGAGCCCTGCCGTGTGTCCAAACCGCAGTTTATGACCACTTATGGGGTATTGACGTAATCGGGAGAAATTGCTTTTCAAATGTTAGGGTGCCTCTTCTCCTTTATTCCTTGTAAAAATGGAAAATGTTCACGTTTTAATCGGAAAAAATGTAGCTTTTCAATTTTATGTCTGAATTCCACAAAATTCAGCAAAAAAACCTGTGGGGCCAAAATGCTCACTATACCCCTTGTTAAACTCCTTCAAGGGTGTAGTTTCCCAAATGGGGTCGCTTTTGGGGGGGGGGGGGTTCTAAGCCCTGCCGTGGGTCCAAACAGCAAATTATTACCACATATGGGAGAATTGCTGTGCTCAGAAGATTTTCACTGCTTCATTCCACTATATTCAGCAAAAAAAACTGTGGGGTCAAAATGCTAACTACACCCCTTGATAAATTCCTTGAGGAGTGTAGTTTGTCAAATAGTGTCTTTTCAGGGTGTTTCAACTGTTTTGGCCCCACAAGACCTCTTCAAACCTGACATGGTGCCTAAAATATATTGTAATAAAAAGGCCCCAAAATCCACTAGGTGCTCCTTTGCTTCGGAGGCCGATGCTTCAGTCCATTACCACACTAGAGCCACATGTGGGATATTTCTAAAAACTGCAGAATCTGGGCAATAAATAATACCTGGTAAAACCTTGTTACAGGTAAAATAAGGATTAAAAATGAATTTCTGCAACAAAAAAAAATTTAATTTGTACATTTCATCCCCCACTTTGCTTTAAAGTGTAGCTAAACGTTTGACAAACTTCTGACATGCCATAGTGACATGTCAGAAGATCGGATTGGTGGGGGTCCGAGCACTGAGACCCCCACCAATCGCTAGAACGAAGCAGCTGAAGTGCACGTGTGAGCCCTCAGCCGCTTCATGACTGTTCGACTTTTTCAGAATCGCTTGGATAGAGATAAAAGCAATCCAAAGTTATTACCACATAAAGTGGCATGTCAGATTTGAAAAATGGGGCTGCGTCGTGAACGTGCCAACTAGTCCTCGTCCTTAAGGGGTTAATTCATATTTTATGATCAAAGAGAAGCTACAGCATTTCTATAATACAAGTCATAAGAAAATAGGACAAAAGTTACTCCTCTACCTGCCCGGTGCTTCCCTCCGAGTACTGCTGGTCATACATCTGCTGATGACATCTCTCCTGCTCCAGAGTCTCACTGATGAGCCGAGCCACTTCACTCTGTGCCCCTGGTTTCTCTCTCCCAATAAGGAACCTAAAATTAAAGGACATTGAATATACACAAAGCTTATTTTGACCTATAGAAACAAGAAACCAATGATGGGTAAGCTGCCCCCCCCCCCCCTCCATGAGCGGGGAGCCGCTTCTAAGAAGGTCTACGGCTCTGGCAGACTTGAAGCCACCAAGCAGTGAAACCTCTCAAAAAAACAAAAAATATATAAACACCTCTTTGAAAAGACCATCCCTTATCTAAACCGGATTTCCTGTGACATATTTTCAGTTCCACCATATCGTATGCATAATGGACATCATCTTTGAGAAAAACACCCCTAGGAGCACACTGTCCACTGCAATTCTGGGTGGTCGTCTCAAAGAGATTTTACTGTATTCTAAGAAATGGTCGTTGTCCTGTTGGGACAACCCCCTTAACACCACAGCTGTGGTCCCCAAGATCAGCACAAAACCTATAAAAAAGGGGTGGTCTCAAAGACAATCCTTTTTAAAATAGAAGGCGGTCCAGCGATCAGCTGATGGCTGCCGGTCCAGCTTCTAACCCCAAACAATAACATTGGTTAGCGGGGTAGCTGCATGGAAGGTCTTGATTAGTGGGACCGCCCTCTATGATGTCCAAATGCCTTAAATGGTCATATGGACAGGGGTTTTCTTCATGAGACAGCCCATTTACAGTATTTTTTCCCCAACATCTTTCATTTGCAATACAGGTTATTTTACCCACTACTTTTGGATGTTTTCTTTAACCATTTACAGTTTTTAAAACAGTTGATGAGAAGCAACAACCTAGGGAGTGAAATCTAACATTAACTCCCAGCAAAGTGCATCCTGTACATGTGACAAGCCGGTGTCATCATTGATGTCAACAGGTAAATAGCTACAAGGCACGTTTACCTGACAAGGTCACTCTACAACAATGCCGCTATGCATGCAATTAGAATTTTAAACATGTAAGTGACTCCATGGCATCTGAGAAACCATAGAACATCAACATTATTTCTCTCAGAGAACTAAGTGTAAAAAGTCTATGTTTATTGAGTTTGGATTTTTCCTCAACGAGCGTTGCTAAGTTGAGTTACGTGTGCGGTTGACTGGTCCAATTATCCCGGCGTGCAGACAAAATCCTGCCATATTAGAAATGTGGAATATTGGTATTTTATGGCTGTGCAGTGCTGCGGTATACTACCCAGCCCTATTCCGAACTGCATAATATTTAGCTAGATGAGCGCAACAAGTATCCAGACTACACGGCAAACAAATGAACGAGCATGTACTTTTATTAGTACTTATGAGGCATTTCCACAAGCTGCGTCATTGGGTCAGATTCTATATTTTGAGTGACTCGTAAGCACAGCACACCCTCCTGGTAAGGATGAGAGGAAATACTGTGGTCTCAGAGGATACGGGGACAGCTGCCGGCATAAGTACAGAGCTTAGTATGTATACAAAAGGCTTCATCGGGGGGAAATCCAGCGCAGTAGTGGACGCTGTAACCCTTTATTATCCGGTCACTGAATGCTCTACATTACAGCCTCTAAACTTCACACGACTTCCAAAGTGTAAGAAATAAAGGTGATGGCCAGCCAAGAAGATTGGACAGAGTATTCACACTAATAGTCCCTGTATGAGAAACCTTTTAAAAGGTGCTCTTCCCAGGACTTATTTGCTGTTGCTCCGAATGAACATTAAGGAGGATTACTATCCGGGAACGTAAAATTGGCTTTTCAGTAAATCAGAAGTTAGAGCAGGAGCCAAAGATTTTTTTTTTTAGTTATGTTTTACGACCATTTTTGCAAAGGTGACAACAGTAAGTGCGGCCAATATGGTAATTTTTTTTAATTGGAATCGAGAAACTTATGGTAAATCATTATTTTATTACTGAGTGTGATGAGAAAAGAACAGTTGGTCATCAGTTTCGGAGTAGCGAATTGAAAAGGTGACAACCAATATGGCTGAACTTTTCGTGGTCTCAAAAACGGACACACACACACACACACACACACACACACACACACACACACACACACAACCTCTATAAGTAAAAACAGACAATTAAACTTTGGTTACTGTTCCAACTTATGATTATAACTAGTATATGGCCATTTTTCCTCTAATCTTAAGTTTGTCAGGGGCCTTTTCCCGGGACCCAAATCGTCACTCAAAGCCAAGTTTGTCCTGGCGCCCTCTGAAGTGCTGAAATATTTCCATAATTATTCATTAGGGAGTATTCAGAATTTTATGGACTTGCAGTTTGCTAAACAGCATGTGGCAACGATTGCTCCATTAGAACAATGTAATGCTCACAGCAGCACAGAGAAATCCATAAAATAAGATGGCCATCTAGTTGGAGGCAGTGACCAAATATATTGCTTGTTTGCCAGTGACAACTTGTTAGAAGCAGCAATAAGTGCGACCAGACATAAAACTACATGACAATTTAGTGTATTATAATAATCAGTCAAAGTTTTACTACACAGGGCTGCTCATGAACCCTATAAAACCCAGCGTCTTAAATGTGCAGCCTTTAATAAGGACCCTCATTATAGCCCGAGGGGGTCTTTGAGCCCAAATTGCCTATTCTATACAACAGTGTAGCACAGTGTTTTACAATGAACTAAAAAAGTAGTGGGAACAATAATAGTAGGTTACCCCCATAACAGCCAGATAGATACCCGGGCCTAATAATTGGCTGCCAACAAGTGCTCCTAACAAACTCAAAACTAAATTTTACAACATGTTTAACGCTAAATGGTTTTCGGGACCCTATCCCTTAAAGAAAAGGGAAAGATCAGACCCCACCTAGTGCTAGTAGAACATTTAGCATCTAGATGTCGCACCAATAGTCAAAGTCAGCGAGGCTTCCCTACATCCAGATATACACGTATTTTTACTGATGTTCAATCCACTACTTATAAGAAAGGAGTCACACTGCTGGTTTCCATCTGTACACAAAAACGGATACCTTATCAAGACTTTTTTATTAATCAGTTTACGCCAGTTTTTGTTTTTTTTAAGTTTACGCCCAAAAAGTTGCAAATCATGGCGAATGCCATTTTTTGCAACTATTCTCAGCACACGCCAGTTTTGAAAAGTGCCCAGAAAAGTAAACGTGGCCTGCAACTGTCAGACTAATATTAAAGCCAGAAAACGTCTCAAATTTTGGCACATATCACATATATGCTAGCTCATAGCAGGCATATAATTTTGTTTTCTGACTTTAGGACAGTACAAAGTGTGAGAAATTTATTTTAATTAATTTGCAACAATTGACTCCAATAAATAAATTATATATATATATATATATATATACACATACACACACACACACACACTTAATATTTTAAACTGGCATCTGAAATGTCAATCTTAATAAATGTGGGTGGGCCCTAATCCAGTAAACATACAAATCCTGCAGATTAGTTGTGGACCCAAATAATACATTCATAGTTTCCTGCACATAACTTAGTTGAAATGAGCCTTGAAGATGTACCCACCTGACTGTACCTTTGGTATTTTTGAGTACCGTAGCTGCAAAATGTTGTGTCACCCCAACAAGGCTTGTACCATCGACTTCTACAATTTGGTCATTGACTTGAATTCTAAAGAAAAGAAAAAAAAGATGAAGAAAGAAGGAAGAAGTTTATCAAAGATTAAAAATGCAAGAAGGCAAAAAGAAGAGACCGCTCAGATTCCTGTCCCGAGCAATAGAGGTTTCAATAATTAACAGACATGATTAGGAAATAAGAACCAGTATTGACAGAGACCTGCGGCGATGGTGTCCTGCAATAGTCAAATTTACACAGGTCAAATTTGCCTTGCATTGAAATAATATTTTTTTTTTTACATATTCACATATAGGCATCTTTATGATCTGAACAATTCTGAGGGTTCAGAAAAATAAACCGAACAAAAATTGAATTGTGCATAAATAAAACGTATATTTTGTGATATTAATGAATAACACGTTAAACGGTTATGCCCTGACTTGTCCTCACTGCTGTATTACTAGTATGATGAAATGTGTCAATACAATTATTCAGAGTATGTACTATATATTTAATGGTGTAAAACATCAGTGGTGTAAATGTGACAAATTATAGGTTTCAAGCAAAGCTGTTAACATTATGGGAGAGTAGAGGATGTCACTTGTACAAAGAGGAAAATTTGCAAGTCAGGATTCTGGAAAAGCTGGGTGATTTCCCTTGTGGCAGCTGCGATGGCAGCCATATGGTTAAGAATTTGTAGTCGGCACACCTTGCTTGTGTTACAAAAATATATATCTTTATTGGATGGATGCCAGAGGCTACATGTGCGACGTCGACGTTTTGGTCGATAAGACCTTCGTCGGGCACTGAGCCGTGCTGGGGACTGGATCGGTGCAAAATATAATGCGTATGTAGCGCTGCTATAGTGAGTACTGGGCGGCTTACCGCTCTTGATGGGCACTGAGGTAAGCCGCCCGGTACTCACTATAGCAGCGCTACATACGCATTATATTTTGCACCGATCCAGTCCCCAGCACGGCTCAGTGCCCGACGAAGGTCTTATCGACCGAAACGTCGACGTCGCACATGTAGCCTCTGGCATCCATCCAATAAAGATATATATTTTTGTAACACAAGCAAGGTGTGCCGACTACAAATTCTTAACCTATACCCGGGTTGGGACCCTACCTCGAGCACCCAAAAGAAACCAGTGCCATCTGAACACAACCACAACAGCAGCCATATGGTTGTCACCAAGTTTTCCCAAAAAGAGCTACAACGTAGAAATAAGTGAAAACGAAGCTGGTGCGCTGATCAGATATATTGTCAGGGTTCCCTTTCTGAAATTCCCACCTCCCCGGCAAGAAGCGGTTATTGCCAGGGGAAGTTGTTAAAATTTCTGGTGCAGTGAAAATGCAGTATTACATGGAGGTTATACGTTCAGTCTCCGCTCTGATTTCTATGATGTCCACCTTCCGGGACAGAATGCAATGGGATCTACAAAAAAAAAAAAATGGAGTCCTACAATATAGAGTAAGTGGCACGTGATAATGTTCACTAAGAATAGAAATACATGTGACGAATGCAGAATTCCCGACATTAAACAAGGGCGAGAGACCTGTAGACGCTACAGTTGCAGGATTGGCGAGCCGCCACCTCACTATGTTCATGGATTTGTGCACAGGTGGCGTGTAGAATGTAGGACAATGTAAACATTACATCACGCCGGGCACACGTTTAACCAGACACATAGCTCTGTGGTATGCTGAATGCCTTGCTCTATAGTCACAGCCCATGGTATGGTAACAAAATAATTATTACTGACTAAATAGATTCTCCAGGAGTTAAACATATATGAAAAAAAATGTTGTTCTCTTATGTTTTTGTATTGCCTCTATCGTTTCCACCGCTGATCAGTTTCATGCGGGTGCCCTTCTCCGAAACAGGTCCGGTTATGTCACAGTCCTGTGTTTGGAGATCACTGCACTCAGCCATCAGCATTGTAAAAAATGTTCATATAGACACACCGATTATACAAATACATTATTAATATGGGATGTGACTGCACAGTCATCGGAATTGAAAATATTTTCCTTACATGATGTAATATTATTCTGTATACAGTCATATCCCAAATAAGCAGAACATGATACAAATACAGAGGTAAAAATAAGATATGCAAAGACTTAAAGGGGTTCTCCCATAATCTATATCAATCACCTATTCACAGGATAGGTAATAAATATCTGATCGGTGGGGGTCCAACCACTGGGACCCCCAACGATTCCAAGAACACGCTTACCTGGCTGTACCTGTGGGTCCCATATGAATGGAGCAGTACTGCGCATGCTCGGCCACTGCTCCATTCACTTTCTATGGTGCTACCGGAGAGAACGTCTTTAGTGGAGCAACCACTCCATTCATACGGAGCGCACAGGGACGGCCAGGTGAGTGCGTAGTTGTCCAACCGCAGGGACTCTCACCAATCAGATATTTATCACCTATCCTGTTGATAGGTGATAAATATTGATTATGGTAAAACCGCTTTAATGGACATAAATGTTTGGGAAAGAGCGTTCGGTCACACCAGCAAATGATCGGGAACGAGCATTCTTATTACCTTCTCTTAATAGCTGTAATGCAAAATGATCATTTTTTTGGGTTTTTGGCTCTGCCTTTCAGAAGACAGAACTTTTATTTTTCCATTGACGTGACTGTATGAGCCCTTGTTTTATGCAGGAGATATTGTATTTTTTTTTTCTGTGCAGTTTGGTGGTACAAATAAATTACTGTGTAAGTTATGTAATTTATTTTTTAGGTGTGAATATAGGAAAAAGCGATTTTCGGCATTGTTGTTTTTTTTTTATCCAGTGAACGTTTCAAGACAAGTAGTCTGTTATACAATTCTTCGGGGTATTACAGTGGGGTAAATACCGATGATGTGTAGGCTGTTTTTATGTAATATATGGGCAATAAAAATATATTTTATGCTAAATAAGGACTTTTTCGCTATATTTTTTTTAAAATCCTGTGAAGGGATAACTTTGATTTATTTTTTTTACTTCTAATGTATTCGCATAATACATTATACAGTATCACTATCACACAGCCTGCTGTTAGGACAACACAGTGTGCCATAACAGCAGGCTTACTGAGCAGAGAGCCCTGGGGTCCTTTCAAGGTCCCCAGGGCTGACTGCAGAGGGTTCCCCCAGTCTCCAATTGAGTCACCGGGTTTCCAGTGACGCGATCGAAAAGGGTAGTCCCCTTTGATCATGCCGCGTCACGGGTTAAGCAGCTGGTGTCGAAGTTTTTCTGATCCCAGCTGTATTTAAGCAGGCTGCTCTCAGTTCAGGAGCTGTAAGTCACAGCTTCTGCTTAGAGAATGAGCACTCACGGGAGTGCGGAGAAGCCTTTTCTACAGCAATGCCGAAAGACGTTGCTTTAAACTAAGAACACTTACCGCCATCAAAAAACAGCAGGCGGTCATTAAAAATGTTAAAAACGCCTTGGCAAACATTCACACAATACGGAATATCTAGTGTTTCCGACAATTACTTCACTATTAATAATCAGCAAGCTACAGGAGGGTTTAGCATTGTAACCATGATAAGACAACTGCTAAAATGAGGATTCCCTAATATAGTGTTAAGAGCGTTGCCACCCTATACCTACAGGAAAAATAGGCCTGTGAAGCGGACTACAGGCTGCGGTTTATGGATTCTAATAGGCAAAATAGCCCCACCTGCTTACAAGTCGGCAGAGCATCCTCAGAAAGACGGAAATTCTCCACAGTCCCGCATGTTTCGATGAACTTTTCCAGGAACTACAAGTAATAACTCTCCCTTTTTTAGCAGTTCAGCAAGCAGAACGGTCATAGAGATCAATAGAAAACAGTCCAGAAAGTCAGGCGCCAGTAGGACATTACTAGGAGCATTGGCTACCTAGCTTCTGGGTTTTGTGCAACCCTCAAATAAAGGAATTGCTATTCAAAAGAGTTGTCCTATCGAACACATGTATGGCATACCCACAGGAAATGCAATAAGGTCCTACTCCTAGGACCCTCACACATTAGAACAGGGTGACTAACTCCTATACACTTGAATAGAGTGAGCCTCACACATGCACAGCTAGACAAAATGTACCTTTAGGCTGGACTGAATAGTGACTTCTAGGCAGAATTAATGCTGCGTTTTGATGCTGTTCTGTGGTGCTTTTTTCAGCACGGCCAGATGTTACATTAAAGTCTATAGTAAAATATCAAACGCACTACACACAACTGCATTCTGGGAGTGGCGTTTTCAAGCATTCTTCCATAGGCTTCTCTATAGGACTTTAAAAACGCCCAAAAAAAAAGCAGGTACAATATGACACCACATGAAAAACTGGAGTAAAAACCACAATTTTTTTTTTAAAACTTTGGTGTTATAAAATGCATTTTTTTCATGAAAAAAAAGCTGCGTGTGAAGGAGGCCTTAGATTGTTTATAAACTGATTACTGTATAGCTTTAGTATTCAGACCTGCTGCCAATAGAATTAAAGGGCATTCATTACAGGGAGTTCTCATATTACAGGAGTCCCCCAATTGTCATTTGTGCCAAAAAAGTCAAATAAAACAATATCCAGCAAAAAAAAAATTACTTACCGTCCGTCTCGCTGAGCAGCTCCTCCCTCTGTAATAGTTTTTACAAATATTCCCAGCTTCTCCAGACCCTGGTCTGCGCCAACCCCCATACCGATAATGCTGATTCCAAGTCCACTGTCACCTGGGCAGAGATAAAAACACATGCAAGAAAAATAGAAGCAGGGATACAAAGTACACACAAAGCAAGCCATGATGAAGAAGAGTAGACCTTCGCATAACCATAACAGCTAGAAATATCAGAAATAGCTGGAGATCATGTCTAAGAATTCCCACGTATAGCGATGATTACACAAACCAAGTAATTTGATGTCAACAAATACTTAAGTGCAGGAATAGCTTTTAAAACTTTATATATATATTTTTTTTTTTCTTCCACAACATCCTCAATATAGGAAAAGTGCAAGCAGCACCAAATACAAAGAAATAACATATACACACTGGCAGTCTCAGAGCTAGAAACGCAACCGAACAGCACACATATAGCGGTGTGAGAGTGTAGCTTACTGCTCCACCGCTTGGAGTTTAAGTCAAATCCTTCCCCGCTTGTATTGCCTCCCAGTTCAACAGTTTATTGGCAAACCCTCATTCTCCTCTGCGCTGCCTGAAGTACGGATCCCTGTTAGGACCAAAAATATTTTGCGGACCATAGAAAGCTTCTAGAAAGTGGACACACATTAGCAAAAGATGATCATTGGACCTGGTTTTACATCTGGGATCTTTTTACAGCACGGGTGGGATTGTAAGAGGGGGGAAAAGGAAGAGAAACAACGACTGGGTGGAATCTGTGTAGCAGTAATTTCTGCACTCTAGTTAAAACTTACAAAATACAATCTTGACAAAAAAAAACAAAAATCTCACATGGTGTAGTAGAATTCCAGGATCGCACACAGTGAAAGTAGAATTCCAAGTGTGATCCTGGAATTCTACTACATGACGTGAGAGGATATGCTTTTAATCAAGATTGTATCTTGTAACTTTTAACTATTCGAGCGCAAAAAAAAATAATAATAATAAATAATAATAATAATAATAATAATAATAATAATAATAATATTATAACCCTGTTGCAGATTCCACTCGGTCGTTTTTTTGCCCCCCCTTACAATTCTTCCCGTGCTGCACAAGATCCCAGAAGGAAACCCAGGTCCGATGATAGTCTCTTGCTGGTATGTGTCCACTTCACAGAAGCTTACTACAGTCAGTTGGAGATTTTGGGTCCCAATAGGGATCTGTACTTTGGGCAGCGGAGAGGTGAACGAGCGTTTGCCAGGGAATGCCCAACTACAAGCGGGAAAGGCCTCGACTTCAAACATCAAGCGGTGGAGCATTGCGCTACACTCGGTCACACCGCTATCTTCTGTCTGGTTCGCTTGAGCTTCTACTCCAGAGACTGCCAGTGTGTATATATTACATGCTATTTTGAGATTGTATCATTGCTGAGTGCAGGACTCAGCTTGTCTCGTCTTGAGCGATTCTTTTAGTGTTTTGCTCTGCTCTACAACTATTGTTATATGTAAAAGAAATAACATTACATACAGTCAAATAGGGCAACGCAGTGCCCAAACATGTCGGAATCAAATGTTGAGGGAGGGGGGCTGGGGAAGACAAAAAAAAAAAGAAAACAAAATGGAGAGGGGGGGGGGGGGAAAAATCAACAGCAAAATTAAGAAAAGAATCATAATAGCAATCACAGAACTGGTCATCTGTAGGCCGATTTTAGCCAGTTTTTTTCTCCACGATCACAACGATAGGTTGGTAGATACATTTTGTAAAAAAAAAATTTAAGTCCCGAATTAATAATGCCTACCAATATTTTACAAACAACTACGGTGGTCTTCCAGGGCTCTAAGGGATGTCATTGGGAATAAGATCTGTAAGGGGTGTGTCCCTACACAATGTCACTCAGACGGACCAGGTTCAATCAGCGCTGTCAGTGTGGCGACCCCCCCCCAACCTACTGGTAACACCCAAGTTGTCAATTTATTCACAAATTTCTAGGAGTAACAGAGGAACGGCACAACGTAGCGTTCTAAGAAAATTGGTCTAGAATTGTTATGTTATTAGAAATACAATTATTTACGAAAAAACAGACAGACGTGACACGTCCTCTGAAGCACAGTGCAAGTATTCCCTGGAGACACAACATGGGCCTCATGGGGTTCATGTACCACAGGCCGGGTACCTAGGTGAATTAGAACTACCACACACAGTTGATCACATAAGTGAATGCATGAAGAGCAGCCTGAAGTTATACACACACCATTGTAAAAAAAAATATATAAAAAAAATTACTGCCCCATAAAAAAACAAAAACATATCTATTAAACCACAAGCACGAAGATTACAAGAGTAAAAAATACCTTTTTCAATTTCGACAGGGAAAACATCCATTTTTTCTACTCTTTTTTCCAATTCATACTCAGCCGAAGCAGCAACGGGGTCCACCTCTTCATTACGTCGGTCATAGTCTTCATTGGAAAATGTAGGGAATACCTTGATATGAAAGAAAGATATAATATAATCAAGTAAAGTCAATAGAGTAGTAGTAATACTTGAGCTACATGGCAGGATTAGGTTATTTCATTAGGGTCCTTTCACATGCGCTTTCTGAAGCACAAAACAGAAAGTCTGTAAATACATGTAGCTACCACGCAAACACATGAAGAACATACAAACGCCATACTAATTCTCAGTACTTGGGTTAATAAGTCAGAAGATACCGGTCTCTACATCTCTACTAGTACAATTTTCCACTGACAGGAGGATTGTTGGAAATATCACAGATCTCAGCTGACAAATACCACCATTAAAATTCTTTGAAAGCAACTTATTCATTTGGGCAAAAACATATTTCTGTATATATTGCCATTTGCCATTACAAAACTGGACATGCTTCATTTGCAATCAAAACATTTTGGGCCGGCAACCGGCCGATTACCCCATAGGGCAGTAAGCGTTATTCTAACTTAGGCTAAAAAAGTTGGACTGGGACACCATAAAGCATCATGGTCCCAATACATTTTTACTGGGGTATTTAATGTAACCATCATGAGGATTCTTCAAGGAGTAAAAAAATAAAAAGCATTTGACACACAAAAGTACATTCCCCCCCCCCCTCCCCAACCACAATACAGTAGGGCCCAGCACTATGTGGCTCCATATTTCTGGTCGACTAAAAGTGCAGCGTGACCCTCAGACCAGTTCTTTCCTCCCTTTTCTGCTACAGGTGATGGGACTCAGAGGCCCCATGGGACATACAACCGTGGCACCCACAAGAAAAAATAAAATAAAATAAAAAATACCAAGGAAAAGCCAAATAAGAACATTAGCCATGCCAAATAATGATATGATCAAATATCAACAGGGGTGTGTCATCATTGCACACCATCAATCTAATCCAGCTTGGACTTCACTACAGTATTACTTTTCATCCGAAATCATTTTATATGTGAAGCAAAGAAAACAAATCCAGTTGCCGTTAAATTTAGTGTATATTCTTGGGAAAACACAAAAAACCATCAGCTCAAACACAATAAGCGAATATACCCTTATGGTTTAATTGGAGAGTATGATATTTACAGCTTTATGCCTTCAATAAGAAAAAAAAATGGACAATTTGGACATAACTGCAATATCTAATAGGTCAAAACAGAAATCTGTAAAGTTGCTGTAAAAGTTTAGGCAGCGAAGCAACAACCACAGGAACAATCTCGTCTCTTACAAAGACAGCCGGGCAGAGATGAAATGTTTGTTTTTACAATGGAAGAATACGGAAATGCGTTTGGGCTTTGCAATTACCTGCCAGACATGGATAGATGAGGGCATACCCGGGTCACAAGACAAGTTATCAGTTACTCGGCTGTACAACAAACATTTCCACAGCTCTTTGTACTCTGCAAACCAGAAACCCTGATATTCAGACAAAGTCACAACAAACAGGGAGATGCGCTGCCGACATGATAATAATGTATGGGGACGAGCGATCGGAGTAACGACCACTCGTCCCCATACATTGCTCCTGTCACGGAGAGCTAACGAGCGCCGATCAATGAGGTCTCGTTGACCGGCGCTTGCTGCACCAGCAGAGTGTAGGCCGGTGTAAAAGGACTTTTAATCCACAAGTTAAAAGCAAAGAGACCTCCAATAGAGGAGATAAAACACACTTACACTTTTTGAGATATAGCGTTTTCCTTAGAGAAGGGCTTATCTATAGCACGAAACGAATGAGGCTTCGTTCCCAGTCAGAACGGGACCCTGACAGATGGAAACCATAGGTTTTCGTTTGCATCACCATTGATTTCAATAGTGACAGACCCGGTGCCAATGGTTTCAGTTTGTCTCAGTTGTGCAAGGGTTCCATTGTTTTGACGGAATTAATAGCGTAGTCAACTATGCTATTGATTCCATCAAAACGGCGGAACCCTTTCACAACCGAGACAAATGGAAATTGGGATCGGATCTGTCAACATTGAAATCAAAGGTGATGCAAACGGAAACCTATGGTTTAGTTTGTTTAATTCAGGGTCCCGTTCTGACGGGAAGCTCTGAAGGAACGTTAGAACGGGAAGCTGACGAATGAACGAAGCCCAAGCCCTTTACCTTTTGCATTGGATGTAAAAATAGGGGGTGAACACAAGGATAAGAAGAAGAAACGACTACTTTTGCGTTTCTACAACAACTAACTAAAAGAAACTATCACAAGGTTTTTTGACTTTTGGCTTGGAAGAACAGTGAGGTTCCAGGTGTCGCGGGTGGATTACATGGAATCAGCGAAGATCTCAAGCACACAACCATAACATGGATCACTGTTAATCGGATCCTGAATACGGCCTACATAGAAATCTAAGGCCATAATATCCCACCATGTGCTTCAGATTTCATATGGACTCCTACAGAATCTGGACCTGTAGGGACTTGCGTGTCGCACCGTACAGACTCCGTGCACATGGCTCTGAGAATTTAGCCTGAGGTTACGTGTTTTGCACCAGTTTTAACCTACAGTACATGGAAGCAAAGACTAAGAAGTTGGAAACCACTAGCTGCAGCTATCACTTTGAAAATACAGTACCAAAATCCTATAGAATCTTAACCTAAAGATTTTTTTTTCCCCAGAATTTTGTGAATCACACACGAGGTATGCGGAATAAGACCTTACGTACACCGCCGTATCATGGCTCAGTTTTGTACAGCGTGCATGGTAATGCATTATAGTGCATTGGGTCTTTACTGTACCGTCGTATGCTTTAGATTTTATATGGAAGCATTCAGAGAACAAAAAAATGATGACTGGATTATACCAGCAGAGACCACAGAATCAAACATTTAATGTGTCTACATTCCAAGTAATAACATATTCATGTTGTACTTCAATATATTCATATACTACTTTCAAAAGCAGCTGCAGATCCTGTTACCGTAAATGGTGGGTGTGGATAGTCTCTTACCACCGGCATGTAAGGAATGGCTAGGGCACCGAGTGCTGGCTTAGGACCGAGTCATTACTGCTTCAATGGGGGAAGATATTTGGGCTGCATTGGTAATGTAAAATATCTACAATAGAATAATAAAAAGGAGACATGGGCATTCCAAGATTAAGAAAGCCGATTTTTTTTATTTTTTTAAGATATATTATGCCCCTTTGCGACATGGGAGATTACGCTCCCACCACCAGCATCACACCTGGAAAGGAAGGGGGTTGGGGACCATTCTGCACGTCTAGAGTGCATCCTCTCTGGACTTGCCATGATAGCAGCCGCAGCTTTTGCTAAAGAATGTCCTACAAAAAGGTTTTCCTAGAACGGCTTCTCCAGAAAACCACATTGTGGTACCAGATCACAATTTATACAAGCATCTCACAATGCAAAATTATTTTTCCCCCATTAAAGTCAAGAGGTCAGCAACAAAAGGTGTGACCAATAAAGTTGTTGGGTGTTTCATTGCAAATTTTTCTGTGTAACTGCAGAATAATTTTTACATCCTGGTCAATACAATAGCAAATCCAGCTACTGTACTAAATCATAAATGTATTCTGCAAGTACAGGTACAACGTACCAGACGCAGGACGGGTCAAAGACTCATTTCAAAATGCCAAAGGGTAGAGAGGTAATTTCTACTGAATATACAGGGATAGTACTTTAAAAAACACAGAGCTGGCTCTAACGTGCTATACCAGCCCACATAACATAGGTTTCCCTTCCACACTCCTCTTGGTGGTGAATACAATAATTTGCAAAAAGTGAGAATAACCACAGGAAAAAACCCAAAAGCATGCCATTTATTGCCGCTCTAAATTTTTACTATTATCATGAATGGAATTTGTACTTGAGTGGGACAGTCAGGACTTCATACTCAAGACTTCATTGACTTAATCTTGCTAAACTACAACTCCCAGCAGGAGGGGGTCATGCTATGCTAGGAGTTGTAGTATCAACTGGAGAACCCTAGGTTGAAAGACTTCTGGCTTATATTATTCTCTATTACGTTCATATGAGCATGCATAGGCCGGAAGGGGGTACTTAGCCATAGGAAGGGCTCACCTGTTGTACAAACGTTGAAGGGCGTGTACAATTTCATGAGCTAGAAAGCAGGAATGTGGACAAATGAGGAGGAGCACATTCCACAGGTAGGACATGTCGAAAATACAGTCAGCTTTTTGTATGTCCATTACTAGGCTGCTAGAACACATTTACTGAACTTTGCACCGGGCTTCCTTCCAGCGAGATATAATACAACACCAATGATACAATGATCGCATAGTTCTCTCTAGTCAAATTCTTTTAATGAGGCTACATAGTATAGATCGCAACGATCACATATTGTGCCAAGAGACTCATTAAGGCCGAATTCACACTGGTGCTCGGTTTCGTGCCTTTTGGTGCAGTCGTTGCTTTCTAATGGTAAGAATAGAGTAGTCTGCTCTGCTAATCTTATCGTATGAAACAAAAAAACAAAACAGAACCGGACAGAAACATTACAAGTGAATGGGATCCATTGGGATTAATCCGTATCAGGCAAAATGGCCAAGACTCGATTCGAAGCAATGACGCTAAATGTAAAAGGAAGCCTAAATACCATTTGATTTAGGCTTTTCATATCAGCGTCAGGGTTCTGTTTGTGGGTTCAGTCAGACCTTTTAGTCAGGGGAACCCATAGCTTTCCATTTGAATTACCATTGATTTCAATAATAAAGTCTTCCGTTGCAAGTTTTTCTTCTGATTTTATTAATTTCTAGGTTTAGTGTCCCTTTAAGTCTACCCCTGTATCAAAGGCTGATATGGCTGTTGTGTTTTCACCATGCTTTACACTGCAGCTCCGCCCCCCCACAGCCTCAGATTGGCTGTAGATCGGCACCACATGCTCATCAGAAAGTGGACAATTATTTCCATTACAGTAAGGATAGAATAATAAATTACATCCATCAAGGCCAAAAATTATCACACAGGGGGTGATCTAGGACCTAGCTTTTTAAACCGGTGGTACGTGTACCCCAGGAAGTACAATCATATGTCTTTAGGGGGTACTTGCACTGTCCTCATGAAGGATTTTAATATATGCAACAGCGTATTCTCATAGCCTTGGGGTACATTGTAAGATGTTTGACTAGGGGGTACTTGGTTTTGTAATATTGAGAAACAAGGATCTGGAACTTCTGTTTCAAGGGGGTATGTGAAATTATTCTAGTTTACAGACTTCAGGTTCTTTCTTTGCGCACATTCATCCTTATGCTTGCACTCTGATCTCTTCCTGTAACGCACTCAAATATATACACTAGTCCTCAATAAATTAGGATATTAAAAAGTTAATTTCAGTAATTCAATTTAAAAGTGAAACTCATTATATAGATTCATTACACAGTGATTTTTTTTCCTTTAATGTTGATGATTACAGCTAACAGTTAATGAAAACCCCAAATTTAATCTCAGAAAATTAGATTATATAAACCCAATTTCAAAAATTATTTTTAATACCAAAATGTTGGCCTACTGAAAAGTATGTACAATATATGCACTCAGTACTTGGTCGGGGCTCCTTTTTCATGAATTACTGCAGCAATGCGGCGTGGCATGGAGGCGATCAGCCTGTGGCACTGCTGAGTTATCAATGCGGCGTGGCATGGAGGCGATCAGCCTGTGGCACTGCTGAGGAGTTATGGAAGCCCAGGTTGCTTTGATAGCGGCCTTCAGCTCGTCTGCATTGTTGGGTCTGGTGTCTCATCTTCCTCTTGACAATACCCCGTAGATAGATTCTCTATGGGGTTTAGGTCAGGCGAGTTTGCTGGCCAATCAAGCGCAGTGATACTGTGGTTATTAAACCAGGTATTGGTACTTTTGGCA
This sequence comes from Rhinoderma darwinii, assembly GCF_050947455.1. Classification (NCBI taxonomy): domain Eukaryota; kingdom Metazoa; phylum Chordata; class Amphibia; order Anura; family Rhinodermatidae; genus Rhinoderma; species Rhinoderma darwinii. Next base: position 33,075,630 of record NC_134692.1, read on the forward strand.
GTGTGGGCAGGTGCCAAGTCCTGCTGGAAAATGAAATCAGCATCTCCATAAAGCTCGTCAGCAGAGGGAAGCATAAAGTGCTGGAAAATTTCCTGGTAGACGCTGCGTTGACTCTGGACTTGATATAATGCAGTGGACCGACACCAGCAGATGACACGGCCCCCAAATAATCCCTGACTGTGGAAACTTCACACCGGACCGCAAGAAACTTGGATTGATGCCTCTCCACTCTTCCTCCAGACTCTAAATATTGCATTTCATTTGGAAATCAAGGTCCCACTTTCATTTAAAAACAGGACTTTGGACCACTGTGCAACAGACCAGTCCTTTTTCTCCTTAGGCCAGGTAAGACGCTTCTGACATGGTCTCTGGGTCATGAGTGGCTTGACGCAAGGAATGAGCCAGTTGTAGCCCATGTGCTGGATACGTCTGTGTGTGGTGGCTCTTGAAGCACCGACTCGAGCCACAATCCACTCCTTGTGAATCTCCCCCAGATTCTTGAATGGCCTTTTTTTGACAATCCTTTCAGGCCTGCTGTTATCCCTGTTGCTTGTGCACCTTTTCCTTCCTCTCAACTTCCCATTAATATGCTTGGATACAGCACTCTGCTAAAAAAAGCTGCCTGTTCACAATGTCCTTTTGTGGCTTACCCTCTAGTGGAGGGCATCTTCTGGACAACTGTCAAGTCAGCAGTCTTCCCCATGATTGTGTAGCCTACTGAACCAGAATGATGGACCATTTAAAGGCTTAGGAAACCTGTGTGTTGATTAGTGTCACACCAGGAGTCTACAATCTTGAACTTTTACCCAATATTCAAATTTTGAGAGACTAAGTTTGGGGCTTTCATTAACGATTAGCCATAATCAACATTAAAAGAAAAAAATGCTGGAAATAGATCACTCTGTGTGTAATGAGTCTATATATTAGTTTATGAGTCTATATAATATATGAGAGTGTGTGATCGATATAGATATATAAAAATTAAAAAAAAAAACCTCGGGAGCACCATCTTCATTACAACTGTGGTGTTCAACAGGTAATAAATGTGCTGTCAATTGCCACTTCAAGCAGAAAATACTTGGTCTTTTATCAAAAGAATAAGTAAGTGAACAGATCAGGGACTTCTTATAGAGGTCACACTTGCCAAGGTTGTGAAATACCTACGTAGGATTGCCAACCCTCTATAGCAGAGGTTCCCAGCCTTGTCTAGCACACAAGCCACTGTCGAATAGGACATGATGAGTGACAGTGTATATTAAAAAGTATCTGTCATTTCATAAAACTTTTGACATGTCATAATGGAATGTCATGAAGTTTGGATCGATGCAGGACCAGGTGCCGAGACCCCTACCAATCACTAAAATTAAAGAGCAGAAGCACACGGCAGAGCGCAGTGCTCCCTCAGCTGGATAGCTTCAGGTCTTTTCGGCTCCGCTAGGAAAGGAGTTGTTATCTGGAGACTGGCTCAAACTTCCACGAGCCCGTCTACAGCTAACCCTGCCCATCAGAGTAGAGCCTAGGTTATATTATGCCCATTCATTTCAGCGATCGGTGGAAGTCTCAGCACCCAGTCTCCCAATGATTGAAACGTCTGACATATCACTATGATAATTTGATGTGGAAAACAGATCTAATTACGGCCAGTAAAATCCGCACTTAATACTGCATTGTTGGATTCCTTTTTAGTTGTGGATATTACATTTTGATGCAGAAATAGGTGTTTTTTTTACTGCAAATTTTGGTGCGTGTTTTATAAACGTTCAAACACAATTCGGAGATGGAAACAAGCTAAATTGACATGCTGCAGATTTTCAAGTTATCCACACACGATGCGTAGTGTGCATGTGGCCTAAAAGATAAAAAGTCTATCTATATGACAGAGTCGAATGAATCTTAAGACCCTATCACACCGGCCGATTTTGGCCGGTGCAGTAAGCGCCGATAATCGAGACACAGTTGATCGGCGCTCGTTCGCTCCGGTCACAGGGAACTATGGATGGGGGCGAGCAGTCGTTACTCCGATCGCTTGTCCCCACACATCAGGTCAGCAGGGAGACGTGCTGCAGACAACGATAATATTTAATTTTTTTAAAACGATACGATCCTTAGATGAACGAGCATTTTCTCGTTCATCTGCCGATTGTTCACGTTTACACAGGGCAGTGATCGGCACCGAGTGTTCTATCAACGCTTGTCTGCCCGATAATCGCCCAGTGTAAAAGGGCCTTTACCCGAACATCAACTACTAGTGACATCGTTTTGACACTAGTGCCAAATTTCAGTAATATGGCAGCCTTGATGCCACTGCGACAGAATGGTATTTTGAGCTAAAATAGAGAGAGCCTTCTTAAAAAGGGGTATTAAAATGGGATATTACAGGCACAAATCACCACCTATCCACTAGATAGGTGAGAACGGTTAGATCAGTGGGGTCCGACCGCTGGACCCCCTACCAATCGTCAGAACGGGGCTGAGGTGTTCCTCGTTCCCCCTAGCCACAAGCCGTTGCATGGAGCACAGGTCGGGCATGATGACCAGAATACCCCTTTAAGTTTACTTTATTCTACCAAAATATTAAATGTATTGAAAAAAAAAAAAAAAAGGAAAAGGATTCACCTTTCTGAAATCTTCCTTCCAAAATGACAAAGAAAAATAAAAACATTTTTTTTAAATATTATACTGAACAGTTTCTCTGGAACGACAAGTAACGCCATTACAAGACCAACTACATGCTGCCAGCGTTTTGCAGAAAGAATGCGAGTGGTTGCTAAGGAATACCTCAGCTATGGCACACAATGCCTCTTTCTTTACCAAAAGCCTCTTAGTAAAAGGGAAGCAAAGAAAATCCTAAATGATATGCTCTCGTTGAGCCAGCGTGCTTTTACAAGTATAGAAACGAGACCTAATCGTAAAAGAAATAAGAGCGCAGATGTCCGCTGCAGTCTTTACAGGATCTGTGCTGGGAATACAAACTAACTCCAAGTAGAAATTCCACATGTCCATTTCAGTATCCCGACCAGTCTGCTCCGGCCACCTCCACGGAGAGGACTGAGTAATGCATTACAGGATTCATGTGTTATGCTGGAAACATTTACCAATTCCATGACAACCAGATGCCTGGAGGTACCCACGACCTAGCGCGGGTCACTGGAACACGGAGCGCACACTGAACGTCAGCTGGAAAAAGAGTGGTTTGTTGTTTTTTTCACAGGCTTTATTGAAGTATTTTAGTGCTTTAACCCCTTAACGACCAGCAATTTTTTTCTGTTTTTGCCTCTGCCTTTCAGCAGCCATACCTTTTTTATTTTTTCTTTGGCTAAATGAGGCCTTATGAGATTGTATTTTTTTTTTCTTCACAGTTGGGGGGTGGGGGGGGGTGGAGTAACAAAATTACTGTTTAAGTTACAGAATTGATTTTTGCAATGTGAATATAGAAAAAAAGCAATTTTTGGTATAGTTTATTTTTTATCCCGTTCATACTGAGTAACTTGATAAATTCTTCTGGTTATTACGGTTGTGTAGATACCTAATATGTGTAGGTGTTTTATTTTTATGTAAAGTATGGGCAATAAAATATTTTTATTTGTAACTTTTTTTTTTTAATCCAATGAAGGGATAACTTTTTTTTGTTTTTTCTTACTTCTGTATTAGCATACTCCTGTATGCTATTACATGACACTGTCTCACTAGGACACAGGCTGCTGTTAGGGCAGCACAGGCAGATAGGACTAGACTTTTCAGCACATCCCACATGTGATCAAACGGAATGAGATGGGGGGGGGGGATTCTGAGGCTAAATCAACACCTTGAACTGTTTGTCATGCTCCTCAAACCATTCGTGAACAATTTTCAGTGTGGCAGCACACATTCTGCTGAAAGAGGCCATTGCCATAAGGGAATACCGCCGTTATGAAGGGGTGTACTTTGTCTGCAACAATGTTTAGGTAAGTGATACATGTCAAAGTAACATCCACATAAATGCCAGGACCCAAGGTTTCCCAGCAGAACGTTGCCCAGAGCATCACACTGCCATGTGGCACTAGGATGCACTCTTCTACAGGTAAATGACGCACCCGTGAATCAGACCAGGCTACCCACTTCCATTGCTCCATGGTTCAGATGTGATGTTCACGTGCCCATTGATGGTGCTTTCGTTGGTGGACAGGAGTCAGCATGACACCTTTCTATCGTAGCCAGCAGTAACCCGTGCTACAGTAGATCTTCTGGGTTAGGCTTTGCTTCCCACTCAATGAGCCTTAGATGCCCATGACTAGGTCACGGTTTCTCCTTCCATGGACTGTTTTTGGTAGGCACTAACACTGTATACAAGCATCAACTCACAAGATCTGCCCTTTTGGAGATGCTCTGACCCAGTCATCTAGAAATCCCAATCCAACCCTTGTTAAAGTCGCTCAGATTCTTACACTGCTTTTTCTGCTTCCAACACATCAACTTCAAGAACTGACTGACCACTTGCTGCCTAATATTTCTCACCCCTTAATATGTGTCATTGTAACCAGATTATTATTCACTCACCAGTTAGCGGTTTTAATGTTATGGCTGACAGTTTTATATAGCCAAAAAAAAAAATAAAAAAAAATAAATATATATATATTTTTTTATTTTTATTTTTTAATGATCCTAGACTTTATACCAGTCAAATACGATAATACGCCATCTGAAATCCAGTTATAAAAACTTAACTACTGGAGGCTACCAGTAAAAATGTCACTGAACCTAATGTAACAAAACTGTCTCAGACACAAAGTAGCACAGGAGCATGCCGGCAAGTCACGGCCCTCTGCCGTTACACCACTATGGCCACAAGTCACTACACCCGCCCATGGTTGGCCGGTCTCCTCCAGTGACCATAATCACAGATGCAACAGAGGATCTAACCTGTAATGGGGAGGGGACGATGAGGAATACTTAAAGTATCCCCATCTTAGATATTTATGGCATATAGACAAGATATGCCATATATGTCTAATAGATGTGGTCCCGCCTCTGGGACCCAAAACCTATCCTCCGAATGGGACCGCTTCTATCAGACACTTCGGTTATATCCTATGGATAATCCACAATTGTCTAAGATGGAAATATCTCTAAGTATATTGAATAGCTAATTATTTGTGATTTTTTTATTTTTTATTTCTGTAAAATCCTTTTAATGGTGCTTGAAAAATGAGACCTGGACAGAAAGCTGCTCCAAGGCCATTTTATGGGAGACCCTCTACATTAGCATCTGCGATATTTATCTATAATATTAGAAGGACAAAGTACAGTACGACCTAACGCACTTGACTCTGGCTCAGATCCTACTGCAAATAACATGTAAACAGTATCAGACAATAGGCTTGCTGGCGTTTATTATCCAATACAGAAAAGCAGATCTACAAGAGAGAAGGCAAAGTAGAATAGACCTATTGAGTCACGCAGTCAGCATTTAAAAGCTTCGACCCTACTTTGTAGCATACAAAATTTACAAGGAAACCATATAAGATTTTTTTAGCCACACCGGTATAATAACATATCTGCATTTTTCTTCACAAACTATAAACAGAAAGGAAGTAATTAGGATCAGGTAGAGGGGCAGCAAAATCTGTTATGGCAGGGTCCAGGCTACACAGCCAGACTGCTATAGTAAAGGGTGCTCCTTCTCCCCAGCCAGGCGGCTGTTATAGGGAGAGGTCAAGACTACATGTCCAAACTGCGCTTATAAGGGGTGCACCTGTTTACACAGTCAGACTGCTGTTATGGGGGGCGGTCCAGGCTACACAGCAAGACTGCAGTTATAGGGGGAGGTCCAGACTACACGGCCAGATTGCAGTTATAGGGGGAGGTCCAGACTACACGGCCAGATTGCTGTTCTAGGAGAACTAAGCTACACAGCAAGACTGCTCTGCTAAAACTGAATTTTATTTATTACCTCCAAGTTTGATCAGGGGGAAACGCTGCAAGATATTACAAAGTTGTTGTGAACATTGCATCAATCTATTGGCAAGAAATGGTTTAGAAGTCAAAGGTGTGGGTTCAAACCTACACGGATATGTGGACACCTGACCATGACAAATTAATTTAATAAATATATATACACACAAATACACTTGATGGACATCCTATTCTAGAACTATGTGCATTAATATGGAGTATTCATCTTTTGCAGCTGTAGCAGCCTCCAATTCTTCGGGGAAGGCTTTCCACAAGAATTTGGAGTGTCCATGGGAATTTGTGCCCAGTCAGACAAAAAAAAAAGCATTAGTGAGGTCCAGCACTCATGTTGGACGAGAAGGCCTGGGTTGCAATCTGTAGTTGGGATGAGTTTAAACAATCAATGATATTGAGGGGAGAGCTCTCATCAACCATGTCTTTACTGACTTTGCTTTGTGCACAGGGACACATTCTTGCTCTAACAGAGAAGGGCCTTCCCTAAACGGTTGCCAAAATATTTGAAGCATACAATTGTCTAAAATGATTTGTCTGTTGTAGCATTACCATAACCCTTCACTAGAAATAAGGGGGCAAAACCACAGCCCCAGGCCATTGTCCCTCCTCCACCAATTGTGACAGTAGCCACAAAGGCGTAGCGAAAGGCTTATGGGCCCTGGTGCAAAAATTCAGCTTGGCCCCCACCCACACATCTTCCCTTCACGACCACAGCCCAGACTCAACTTTTAGCTGCCCCCTTTGTGCCACACAGTAATAGTGCCCACCCCACAGGGTAATAGTTCCCCTTTGTACCCCAAACACAGTGACCCCCTGTGCCCCGAAAGGAACAATGCCCTATGCAGAGAGTGATGGTTCTGCAGCCGTCCACCCTTAATTAAAATGCATTAGCCAGGTGGTGTACATTATTGGTCGAGGCAGGAAATCATCAATATTCCTTAAAGAGTGACACTACTCTAAAAAAAAAAACTTTTGATAGGTCAGTGGGGTCCGGGTGGAGAGACCCCCACTGAGGCTAAAAGCGAAGGTGCAGAACTGTTTAACTGTGCACCCTGCACCCTCAGCTGTGATCGGCGCAGCTTGTTGGGCTGACGACGGTTCACATAGAAGTGCTGCACCACTACCACCAACTTCGCTTAAACTGTAGCTAAACATTTGTCAAACTTCTGACATGTTATAGTGACATGTCAGAAGTTTGGATTGGTGGGGGTCCGAGCACCGAACAGACACGAAGCGGCTGAGTGCTCAGATGAGGGCTTCAGCTGCTTCGTTCTAGCGATTGGTGGGGGTCTCCGTGCTGGAACCCCCACCAATCCAAACTTTTGACGTCACTGTAACATGTCAGAAGTTTGTCAAACGTTTAGCTGCACTTTAAAGCCATATACACACATTCCTGTGGATGCAACTTGACTATTTCAACAGGACTCGCCAAGTGTCGAATGCAGGGCTAAACACGTTAGAGGCCTGGTTGCAAAACACCTAGAAATTTGCTACTGCCACCAATATTTTGGGGTTTTCCATCTAAGTCTATGGAAGTTTGTATAGCCTGCCAGTGGTCCGACTCCTTTTGCCTACACCTGATCTAATGTCCAGTCCACAGTAACAGTCCAACTGCCCCCAAAGACCACCGCCGGGGACACGCACAGGGATTGTACAAACAGATTAGGACTCCATAAACATGTAGAAAGGTCTAGAAATAATTCAGATTTACATAACCATACGAGTCTCAGGTAATCTGCAAATATAAAGTGATCTACATCAACAGAATTAACAAGGCAATAAAATGTTTACGTCGCCAGTACATTACACGTACATAATACAGAAACTGCACTTTCAACACAGAGAAACATTAAAGTGAGTTCCCTCTTGTAAAATAGTTCAAGGTATTTACTCTCCCAAAGATTATCCCTAAACAGGTGACTAGATCAAATAGGGCAACCTACAGCCCAACTATAAAAGTCAGTGTGATGCGCGGCTGCAGTTCCCAGCAAATACCCTGTCATTTTCTTATTGTGAACAAGAGACGCTCACAAACCATCATTACCACAAATGTACCGCAGTGCGCAGCTTCTCCACGGTCATTAGGCCTCACACATCAAAATTAAGTAGTAGTCCAGATGCCCATAGCAGGTTGTATTTCTACTGCACAATGCAGAAAATGACAGCTGAATTCTGACTGAATTGACAAGTGACAGCTGCAGTCCACAGGGGCGGACGGAGTTTCATCATGTAGCGGATAAAAGCCGCGCGGAATTGGAGCGCATGTTACATATTTTCTAATCCGTAGCATGTCAATTCTGACGCAGATTTTCACCAAAAACGTGATCCTTTATGCTCCGGATGAAATACGCACTAAAATCTGCATGCAACACTTCTCTAGATGCCGTATTATCACTCAGTACAACTAGTAGGTTTTGCGGAGCCATAATACAGACGCGTTCACCCCGAAGGTAAAAACTGCCTACTAATGTAGCGATTATACCTCAATACATACCTAGGCAGATTTGACATTTAGGAGCCTGGGAAAGAGGAGTGACAACCCCTGTAGGAGTTGTAATGGTGGCCACGCTGGTTGCCACTTAGTGTCCCCAGAAACCGCAGCGTGGAATATTAAGAAGCTTTACAGAAAGTAACTTTATTCTTCCTGAGAAAGTGCTCCATAATTGCGAATATATTTTTTAAGCAAGGCTCGAACACAAATGATAAAAAAAAAAAAATGAGTATTCATATAAAGTCTTAAAGCAAACATAATTCAAAAGTATAATTTACACTCTTCATTGGACGGTACTGGTAACGCGTTTATACTCTTAGGGCCTGTTCACACCACCGTTGCCCTTCCGTTGAGGGGTTCAGTCTGAGGTTTCCGTTGGGTTAACCCCTCAACGGAAAGGCAAACGGAAACCTAAGCTTGCGTTTCCCTCACCATTGATATCAATGGTGACGGAAACGTTGCTAAAGGTTTCCGTTTGTCACCGCTGTGACAGGGTTCCGTTGTTTTGAAGGAATCAATAGCGCAGTCGACTGACTGAAACCTCGGACGGAACCCCTCAGCGGTAAGGAACGGTGATGTGAACACGGCCTAAACCACTCAGTTCTCATAAGATGTTGCTACACAAACTTGACAAGAACGTCCTATAAACTTCAAAGCCACAAAGGCTCATATGAAAACCGAAAGACGTACAAAAGGATCAGTGAAGAACAATGCCGCTCAGTAAACAATTAGACGCTTAGTTCTTGATTTACAAGCAAATTAAAATGTTTGTTCTCAGTCATTTACGTTTGCAGAAGAGACTGCCCAAATAATAAAGGATTACCCTGGTAGGGTAAGGCGTATCAAACAAACTGGTGGAATTGGGAACAAATATTTGTCCAACCCGCTGTGGTTAAAGTTATATAGAAAGAAAGGGGCAGTCTTCAATTTTAAAGGAAGGGAGGCACGTGTAAAATAACGCCAAATACAGATATAGCAGAGTCGAACTTGTCACTTTGAGACAACATTGACTGCACATCACAACTCGCTACCTAAACTCCTTAAACCCAAAGCATTCTTAAAGGGATCCTGTCATCAACATCTTACCTGTTAAACTAGCCTGACCCCTCAATGTCCGCAGCTGTCCAGAGTTCGTTCCTGTTCTCTTCTTTCCTGAAGTCCTCCTCTGTCTGTAAATATCGTCGTTTAAATTCTTCCCGCCTTTTATGGTAATACTTGTTCCCTCTGGGATGCAGCTTCTTAACCCCGCCCACCGTTGCCACCTGTCTGGCCCTGACTGGCTAAGGAGCTGTCAATCAAAAAGAAGGAGGTGGAGTCCACTCTGAGACGCTGGAGGAATGAAAATCTGACTCTTTTCAGATGAAGATTTGACTTTTCTGCTCATTTGCATACGGTGTGGGACCACTGAAAAACGGAATACTAAAGCTACAGAGCTTACTTAGAACATGTTTATAGCTTAGATGACAATGATTTTTCACCCACTTTCACCAGGTATTGCTGGCTTTATAGCTAAAATGCTGGTGACAGGTTCCCTTTAACTCAATTTGAACAAAAACGACTAAATTCTAATTTATTTATTTTTTACAAAAACCAACGATTCGATTGGTTGTAATGACCAAGGCTGGTTTCAGACGGCCATAACGTGGCTTTATTTTAGCACTCATATTACAGCCACAATCCACTGACCTTGCCACGGTTCTACTAAACCCAACTTATATCGCCATAGGGTCTGTGATAATCTAAGTTCAGTTCAGTGAAACCGCAGGAGGTCTGCAACGGACCTTAAAACGCGGCCCTAGTATGGCTGCCTGGAACCTCCATTAGTTGTCCATCTATAATCTCTCCGATCTGAAGCAGCTTTAACCCACAATCCTATGAAAAACGACATATGACACTTTGATAGATCACAATAAGTTAAACTAAATGTGATCAGCTCCACTACATCTGTACAATGTCAAATAACTGGTTTCAGTGATACATTTTTTACACACGACGACTACTTTGTGTCTGTATATATTTTGCATTGGTTCAATTCTCCGCGGCTGTTTTTGGCAGCTAAAATAACTATTGCTAGGGCCTGGCGAACACCCACGTTGTCTATGGATATGTTGATCGCTAAGATCTCATGGATAATGGTTAATGACCGCCTAACACATCAGCTGGCGGGTACATTAGACAAATTTGATGCCATTTGGGACCCATGGAGGAACCACACATTTTCGTGAATACATAGAGATGGTTAGAAGACCCTTCTACCCTACACCTTTCCTTCCCCCCCTCCTTATCCTTCTTTTGTTTATTGTGTGTGTTTTGTTTTTCTCTCTTATATTTTTTCCTTAGAGGCCATGTTAAGGTACTCTATAAAGCAATGTGATGTCAAGATTGGTTACCTATGTTAGTAATGAAGGCATTTATATACTATATATTTGGCAGAAGTGTTGACATCATGAATGATATATAATGTGAGATTTATTGGAGACCATGTTGGTCTAATACTTTGTTTAATTGTATTATTGATATGCAAAAGTTGAGACTCTGCGAGTCTGTGTTATTATTATATTACAAAAAACTGTTTAATAAAAAACTATTGAAAACAATTCTCCGCGGCCTTACTTCTGTATAACAGCAGGATTTTAAAGGAGTTTTTGAGATTATTTTTTGCACGAGGCTTTAAAAGGTAGGACGTGTTGCAACACTATTATATTTCCTACAAAAGTGGTCTCCATCAGATTAATCACTTACATACTGAGCAACATAGCGTCAAACTACTCTCTGCCGATGCTGTCGCTCCCCATCAACGTCATAAAGCAGAACACCCTGAACCGCCAAATGAGTAACAGGTTTCTACATTCTGGTTAACTACACATGGGAGCAATATTTTTTACAGTATCAGAAAACTTTGAGCAACTTTTGAAATACTTTGCTTTTGAAATCTAGCATATATTCATCTCCGTTCACATCCAAAGCACACATTCTGATCGTCTTTAGCGTGTCAATTCTTGTTCTACAATATTAGTTCCTACTGCGCAACAGCATCCGTGCTCCACTACACCCTAATAACAGGAAACCAGCGGATACGAGTTTCCTACAGCTTTGGATATGAATGGAGCTGTAACAATGTGTCGATATTTAGACGCTGTGCACCATTTTACCCGTATCCAACCATCGACATTACCAACAACCATGTGGAGAAAGTGTCAGGATGACGTTTTTGTACGTTCCGGAAAAAAGTGAGCACATCAGGAGTAGATAAGTTCATATTTTCTAGCATATAAGTATACATTTCATAGACATTGATTAAAAGAAGCAAAAACAGAAACAAAAAAAAAGATACATACCACAACAAAGACGCTCAGAAATATACAAAGAAACGTGAAAAAAGAAAAATTTTGAATAAGAATTCTGAGAATATATTACAAGATAATCCTCTCTATGGCTAACTTAAACCTCAAAAAGTTTGATAGGATAAGCACAGCTGTAAACCAGCATAGCAACTATTGATATAAAACACACGATAAAGACAAGAAGTACTGTTGGAAAGGACAAAGTCACAAAACAAACATGGCAATAAAAGGATGAAAGGGCCATTCAGTAGCATGTGCGGGGAAGGAGAGGAAAGACGCTAGGAAAAACAGAAGCCTTCAGAGAGGGATAAACAGGGGGATTCTATTAAGGCAGCCATCATGGGAGAGTGATAGCACCAACATCTCTTTTATACAAAAAAGACAAACACACTTTTGCGCTCGCTCGCTCGCCAACCCACCTACATAGGTCGGCCAATCCTGCCATATCCAAGGGTAAATGAAAGTTTAACCACCTAGAGACAGAAGCGGCTCCTGTGTGTCTCTAAGGGCTCATGCACACAACATATCGGGTTTTTCTTTAAAGATAGCACACAACCATACATTTCTATGGGGCCACGCCTTTATTTTTTTTGCAGTTCCGTGTGTCCGTTCTGCAAGTTACAGAACAGGCCCCATTCTATTTATTTGTGGTCCATCTCAGCCATTCTAGTGTAAGTAAAACGGAGAGCACACGGAAGCCACTAGGAACCGTGTTTTGCAATCAGCAAAATGGAAACGGTCGTGTACACGAACCCTCACACACAGGATAACCCTAATAGCGATCACATCTTAGTTGATTAACTTAGATGTGATTGAGATTACACGGGTTCTGTAGGTTAGAGACAAACAGGACCAGCTCTCAGCCGTGCCGTCAGTTCAGGTAGACTGACAGAATTGTCTCATAGCAAACGATACAGCTTCTACGTATAGAGGATACATAGAAGCTGTATCGTAACAACTAAAGAATTATTTATTTATTTTTTTTAAACGTCAATTTAAAAAATGCTAAAAAGAAACTGCAACAAACCAGCACATGTGAATACACCATTAGGCTGAGGCCACACAAAAATGTAAACAAGACAGCGTATATTAGCAACTGTTGAACAAGTTCCATACGTGTTTTTTTTTTTTTAATCTTCCTTGATATTTTACCAAGTGATAGTCGTGTGAAAATCTCAAAAGTTACACATCCATAATTTATATATATATATACACACACACACACACACACACACACACACACACACCACACACACACTTTTTTCCCAGAACACTTTATTAAAGACCATGTTATCACAACTACAAACATATCTATGACAACCAATCCAATTGTGACGTGGATCATTTTAACATTCTCAGTTATTGAGACGGAGAACTACTCAAGCTGTGTAGGAGTATGAGTAATCCTGCAGATTTTTATGTATTGCCATTTGAGAAAATCCCATGATGTTTAACCCATTCCCACCCCACAACGTAATAGTATGTTGTGGTTCAGGTGTTGTTCCAGTGAACCATTGTACTATTACAGCGCAGTGATGGCGCGGCACAGGAGATGCCCCCACACCATCACTTAGGCCTTACGCACACGGTCAAGTACGGCCACAAATCGAACAGTTCAGGTAGCCGTACTCCCAGCATCATAGTTATCTATAATGCCTCCCTGCAGGAATACTGTCCCATACTGTAATCATGTCTTCAATACGGGACAGTAGTCCCGCAGGGAGGCAGTGACTCACAGCGTCATGAATGACCTTGATGCTAGTCGTACGTCTCCCTGAACCGTGTTTGGTCCGGGAAATGTAGCCGACATATGGTCCGTATCTCACGCACCGAACACAGCCATGTAAATAAGGCCTTACGGGTGTCTGCTGTATTATACAGCCGTCACCCCACTCTAATGACCAGGATTGGAGAAAACCACTTAAAAAGTTATGCCATCTTCAATTTCTCTAAATCATAAGTGAGATAGATATATATATATATATATATCTATTATACACACATAGATTATTAATGTACAAATAAATACCAAAAGGGCCCCCAAACCCCCTCCACAGACAATTCTAATATTTATAATTAGCAGCCTCTACTAGAGGACTTATACACATGCCATTCAGTTCAGCGTGATCTCTATAAATTTGTCTTTAGTATGAGGCCATAGGTGCGGCCACGTAGTGTCTCAGCCAATCAGCGGCGTCATTTACATACAATGTTTGTAACTGCGCCATTCTAGGAGCAGCTCAGCTGCTTGTTTTTCTTAATAGTATTAAATGCTACTGCCCTACTATAAATGTACAGGGTACAAATGTATAGGGTATAATAGGCCCGATGTATGCTAAAAGTGCCCTCTTGCCATGCGTTTTGGCGGTATGATTTGGCATTCCTTTTTTTCCCACCGTATTAAAAAGCATGGTGGACTAAGCTTACAATACAGGGTGAGATTGCGAAAAACTTATTTTACAATGGGAGTCAAAGGGTGACACGTGCAAATTAAATTTTTTCGTTGTTACAACAGGTGAGGACAGAGTCTAAGGGTATGTGCACACACACTAATTACGTCCGTAATTTACGGACGTATTTCGGCCGCAAGTACCGGACCGAACACAGTGCAGGGAGTCGGGCTCCTAGCATCATAGTTATATACGATGCTAGGAGTCCCTGCCTCTCTGCAGGACAACTGTCCCGTACTGTAATCATGTTTTCAGTATGGGACAGTAGTTCCACGGAGAGGCAGGGACTGCTAGCATCGTACATATGTATGATGCTAGGAGCCCGGCTCCCTGCACTGAGTTCGGTCCACTACTTGCGGCCGAAATACGTCCGTCAATTACGGACGTAATTAGTGTGTGTGCACATACCCTAAGAATCACACCTTCCGTTCATAACAGAGCCATGACCGCTATGCCAGAATGTTTGTTTTAAATGGATCTCGACAGACCCCATTAAAAACGACCAAAACTGATAATGAAAACCTTAAAGCGACAAAGTGAACAGAACCTTACACAAGTTTTAAGAGTGATACACATGAAATCATTTAACAAAATGTAGAGTGGTTTGGTAACTTGTTAAAACACGCCATTATGTTGTCAGAGTTTGGTAATTATCATGTTTACATAATGCTAGATTGACACTTTTATAATTAGTAGAGTTATTAAAGATATGTAATTGTGGTCGATATTAATATGATAAATAAATATAAATAATTAGTGGAAAATTCTCATCACTGGGTAAATTGTGAAACACAGGCGTTATTATGATCTTTACAGAGTTTGTGTTGGTTCTGAATGCCAAGGCCCCATGCACATGACCGTATTTTCAGCCATCCGTAAAAACGGACCCGTAGTCATCTGCAACTTATCCGCATATACGGAACAGTTTCTGCAAATACGGTCAGTAGTGCATCCGTAATACATCCGTATATACGGACCCACAAAAAGAAAACCAAAAGTGACCTGCAACATCTGCAAACCTGGCGTCACCCAGCAACACTTCCTTAATTACGGACGGCTACGGATGCACATCAGTAGCCATCCGTAATTACGGAAGCACCCATAGACTTCTATGGGGAGTCCATGCCGTAATTACGGACAAGAATAGGACATGTATATTTTACGGATCATTTCTACGGAACGGAAACCCATCTGTAAAAATACGGAAAGGTGTCTGTAGCCCATAGAAAGTAATGGGTCCGTAATTACGGATGAAAAATACAGTCGTGTGCATGGGGCCTAAGCATGTGTACACATCAGCGTTTGGTTTCCGTCAGACCTTTCCATCTGAGGAACCCATCAATAGAAACCACAGATTTCCGTTAGAATTACCAGTCGACTGCGCTATTGTTTCCGGCAAAAAAACCAAAAAACTGAAACCTAAGGGAACGGAGACAAACGGAAACCATTAACAATGGAAGCATTACCATTGAAATCAATGATAATGCTAACAGAAAACTATGGTTTCTGTTTGCCTTTCCGTTGATGGGTTCCCATGACGGAAAGGTCTGACGGGACCCATCAACGGAACCCAACGCTGATGTGAACAGGCCCTAATCTAGAGTTTCACCAACCAGGATTCACTGAAACTCAGAGGGGTTCCCCAGCAGTAGGAAGCCTTGCCGTAATATCACTATGAACAGCCTGAAGATCAGATTATGACACCTGCAGGTAAATATAATGGGGGGGGGGGGATATATTAAGACTGGCGTTTCAGACGCCAGTCTTAATCTAAAGATGCAGTGAGGGTCCTTTACACAGGCCAATATAACACGTGAAAACGAGCGCCGGTCAACGAGACAGCGCTCCTTTCACAAGGAGTAACGATTGGCTATGTATGGGGACCATCAATCGTCACTACGATCGTTCGTCCCCGTAAATTTCCATCATGTCGGCAGCACAGCTCCTGGTTTGCACAGGGAGATGTTCTACCAACAACGATAATCTTTTGTGCTGCATAAACGATACGATCGGCTGACGAACGAGCATTTGCTCGTTCATCGGCTGATCGTTCCCCTGTTTACACAGGCCAATGATCGTTAACAAGCGTTTGGATAATTGCTCATTTGACCGGTCATTGGCCCATGTAGAAGAGCCTTGAGGGTGTATTTACACAGCCTTTTTCCAGCGTTTTTGCCTTGCGTCCAAACCGAAAAATGCAAGCATTTTAAACGCGCCAAACGCAGTGTGAACACACCCAAAGATGCACCCAATTTATTAAGAGGGGCACGCCTCTTAATATATAAGAAACACCTCTGGCCATACGTGCACTAGAAATTCAAATCTCCTCCAGCTACGTCTCAGACACTAAATGGAGTGACAGGGTACATGCGCGGCCGCCGCTTTATTTAAACTCCTCCTAGCCGCCATCATTTATCACCTATCCAGTGTATAGGTGAAAAACGCATAGGGAAGGAATAACCACATAACTAAATATATAAAGACAAATTCATTGTTTGGTTACGGCTCATCAAAAAGCATTCATTCACATCTGAGGATTCAGAGTCATGATACATCAGCTGTGGCTAAAATAAAAAGGCACAAACGTGGAAAGAAAAGCAAATACATTGTTACACCCATGTGTAGGTAAAAATATAGTTAAACCCCATATTACTGTTTATGTAGTTGTGGGGGAAAAAACCTCAAATGGCTAAAATAACCCTGTAAATACAATAAACATTCACAGCAAATAGCATTGTATACCTTAATTGGGGCGGTGGAAAACTTGACTGTCCTTGCAAGCATTAAGTCTTCTTCCTCTGGCAGGCCGGGTACTTCCTCATAATCGCTGCTGAAATCATAATCCGCATCTTCATTTGCTGAGAATTTTTTATTCTCTGCTGCAGGGGGTTCTCCTTCATTGTCTTTATCATCATCGAAGGCTGCATTCTCAATACCGAAAGCTTCAGTGGAATATCGGATTAGGTTTTTGTTGTTATCAATCTGTTCTTCAAATTCGCTTCCATCCTCGTCATCACTGTCCACGTCTTCCGTGGCTTCATCAGTTGGCTTCATGACAACCTCTGTGCACGCCTTTGTTACATCTTCCAAATTACTTTCCCGTTCTTCCTTGACCTTTCTCTCTGCAATCTGGAGGCTATCATTTAGACATGGCATTGGACCAAGTGGCTTTATGTCCTCGAATACATCATCTTTTAAGTTTCCATCTTCTTCACTCTCAGATGATTCATTTTGTAACACCACTAGCTCGGCTCTCACCATTTCAGTTTGAGCTTTGTCCGATACCGGAGCCTCAGAATTATTTTCTTTCGTACCGTAAAGAGTATTGTTATTCTGAAGGTAAACCGGTTCATCTTTGACTAATGTTTTTTGTGTACCCTGGTCATCATCTTCATCCTCCAAGCTCAGGCTTGCTTCTACCATTCGATCCGGAGCAATAATGATGTTTTTAGCCCCATCATTATGTTTTACTCCTTTATCTGTCAAGGCATCAGAGCGGTTCATGGTCCCAGAAGCAGAACTACTGGATTCTATTAAAATTTCATTAGTCTTGGACAAGCCTTTAGGTTCCTCTCCATCACTGTCAGCAAGAAAACTTTCTAATCTCCTGCTTATAGGTCCTGCATTGAGGGAGGATGATGAGGAGGATGATGAGGATGAGGATGTTGACCGGTGGCTGCTGAACTGATTGTTCTCAGATGATGTGGACGTGGTGAACTTGGACGACGTACTAGTGGGGCTACGATCACAAGAGGCACTTTCCAGTTCAATAGATCCTTGTCTGCGGTCTAGCCTGGTCACCTTGTCCTCCTTGGTTGGGGAAGACCTGTCAGAAGTAGTTTGGTTGTTCAGATTTCTTTCAAAAAGTTTTCTGGTTTCTGAAAACTTCTCGGCCAGAGTTACTTTGTCAAAATCCACGTCTTCGCCTGTCCGGACTTCTTTATCTGAAGACGGCAGATCAGGGCTGATATTTATGGCATTGTTCTTTTGCACACTTGCAGAAATGTTCGTCGGTGGAGGAGACAATTCCGGCTTTATAAGTTTGATTTCCACCGGATCAGGAGGAGATGAGCTCATCTGCATAAACATATTCTTGATCTTATGTACCCGATTACCATAAGAGGCACGGCCCCGGATAAGGTCCCCTTGTGCTCCATTACCATTTATCTTCAAAGACGTAGGCTTTGGAGAGATTTCTGGTTTGACTCCATCAAATGAACATTTGATAGCATGGAAGTCAGACTTGTATGCATTCCTATGTGGAGAAGCACTCCTGAGGGTCCTCTCCCCTTTCCCTTCTGTTTTCATCATTTTTTTTCCGGTCACAAAATTGGACTGCTTGAGAAATTGTACAGCGTCACTGCCCTTTCCACATGGACATCAAGGATCACATAGGAATTAATGCAGCGCTGGGTTCATGGGAAATCCCAAGCAGTGAATCACTCCCTCCGCACTCAGCTGTCGGTCTAATTTCATTGCCACAAGACAACCATCTGCTGAACGAAAGAAGAACAAAATCATACAGGGGAACTAAATATTTTTCCATGATCTGTTGTCATAAGCTCGTAGCAAGGGCTGTACTTATGTCATGTTCTGGTGTACAATATTATTTGCATCACTGATCTATGAGAACAAGTAAAGTTATACAAGATCTGGACTAAAACGGTGACAATAACAAAGAATAGAAACAAACATGTTCTGCCAACGAGTAAGCCGAGCACGTAGATACAAAACTATAGGGGACCACAATGTACAGGGCACAAAATAACTCATGGAAGAGATTGACATGAAGGGACATTTGATCATTTATTTTTTTTAGCCGGATGACATCTTAAAGACGTCTTGTTTTCCAGGCAAGCTTGTAAATGCTGCACCTAGATTTCAGAAAATAGCCCAGATAACCTCTAGTCCGTCCGCTCTGAGAAACCTAATATGGGGTCCCCCAACGTGGACATTTAAAGAATCACATCTTTATTTGTACCGACTTGTAATAATTTTTTTGTCAGCACCAAACCACGTGACATTAGATTTGCTGCATATAGATCAACAGGTCATTTACTCTCAACATCATTTCATAGGCTGGTCCAGTCCACCAAAGGAGGACCCACTGAACTCCCAAATAGATTAGGCAGCTGGAGTTGCTGTCACTTGTAGTTCCCTCATCGGATATGTGAAATTTGAGTCACGCAACATTTTCTCCCAATGAAGACCAAAGGAAAGTTAAGCTACGGTCATGTGACAGTGTCAATTTCCACTAAGGTGCGACTGTGGCGTTGCATCGGGTTAAACAACTGCAGTTTACGCCAGGTGAGAGGCATCAATAGCAGCCCCCATTGTGTGCCTCAATGCCCTCCGATGGAGCACGACCATGGCATTACAACCCCTGCCAGGTATAATCGCTGGGCATAAGTCATCATCTAGCTGTATATTACAGTCATGGCATCAACATCATTCCCATTAAAATTACTAGCAGCTATTTGCTGGTAAAGACAAGTTGTTCTTGAACTTGGTGCGATACTATACAAGGCACTGAGACTTCCATTCAAGCAGCACAAAGAGCTTCCAAGTCTTCTTGGAAGGCAGCCCAGCTGGGCGATCTCAGGATGAGCGCCTGCAGACAATGAAGAACACACAATGGATGTGGATGCGGAGGAGCAAACGGGAAATAGAACAAACAACACTGCGGCGAAGACTGGAAGTTGGGAACCTCAGTGCGACCCTCCAAACATCCGACACAAAGCCGTCAACACCTCCAGGACCGACTCAAACTCGCAAATACTCCGCGTGCATTATCCGACCCCGCAGGAAACTTTACAAAGTTACCTGAACTCTTATCCCCCGCCGAAAAGCGTGCGTTGGATCCGTCCCGAGCAGTGACACGAAGCCAAGGAATAATCCAACCAGGACTTGGCGGGCGGGAGTACTTAGTACTAATGAGGGCTTCCTATGCCACTCTTAGTCGTGCCGCCATCACTTTTCCCTCCTCCCCCGGGCTCCAACTCCTTCTTCCTCCTCGTTCTTCCCAAATAACTAACTGCCAAGCGCAAGCCGAGCGCGTCCACGACACTCAGCCAATCCAGGGCTCCAGGCAGTGCGCACTCCCGCTCCGGCTCTGACACAGGGTAGAGGGGAGGAGGCGGCTGAGAACTTCCCAAGGCGCGCCCCCGTGTGCGGCCTGCTGCTGCGCCGCCTAGAGAGCGTGAGAACGTGTACGCATGCCCCGCTGAATACTGTCAATCTGTAGTTCACAGGCGGCTGTGGAACTAGATATCCCAGCAAGCCTTATAATCGTGTTCACACCACACATCTGAGGTGTACATTGTGTGCTGAACGTAAAATATATATATAAACGTATATTGTGTTTTTATGGGGGCGCCCCATGCCAAAAACGGTGTAAGTCGGAAAATATAATATTTCCCTTACGTAAAAGCCTGGGTATACCACTTTAAGGAAACGATGTATTGGCATTGTATTGTGACTGCTTTGTATCCCCTTCCCTCCGCAGCCATTATTCGGTTTTTCATTTCGTTTCTTGCTTCTCACCTTCCAAAAGCCACAAGTTTTTTATTTTTCCATCGATATGATGTATGTATTGTTT
This sequence comes from Rhinoderma darwinii, assembly GCF_050947455.1. Taxonomy (NCBI): domain Eukaryota; kingdom Metazoa; phylum Chordata; class Amphibia; order Anura; family Rhinodermatidae; genus Rhinoderma; species Rhinoderma darwinii. Next base: position 33,096,459 of record NC_134692.1, read on the forward strand.
TATGCAGGACGAGTTATAGCTTTTCACTGCATCATTTAATGTACCCTATAATGTACTGCAAAACGGGAAAAAATATATTTGCGGGATTGACTGGGAAAAAAACAGTCCATTGCATAATTGACAACAGTACCGAATTTGCCCGGACTCTCCCGAATTTACAAAGACAGTCCCGGCAAGTTACTGTCCCAGGACTTGTCCCGGCAACTGTTACACTAAATTGTATCTGCGTCCTCAGGACACAGATACAATTGAATTCTATGGCAGAGCAGGAAACTATCTGCTTCCTGCTCTGCCATTCACTCCTCCTGGAGTGCCAGAATTCCTCGGCCGAAGCGTTGCAGATGCCCTGGCTAGGGATTCCGCTCATAGACGGAGCCCCTGACTTCACTGTCCATATATGGACAGTGATGTCAGTGGCTTCCCCAGAGAAGGAGTCCCAGAGCAGAGACTATACTAGCACTCTGCTCCGAGATTCCTGCTCTGGGGAAGCTTCTGACATTACTTGCCATGTATGGACAGTGATATCAGGAGCAGCGCAGAAGTCCCAGGCAGAGTGCTAGAAGTGGCTCTGCTCCAGGACTCCAGCTGGGGAAGCCCCTGACATCACTGTCCATATATGGGCAGTTATGTCAGGAGCAGAGCTGGAGTCCCAGGCAGAGTACTAGTTGTAAAAAGAAAAAAAGAAAAGTTCATAAGTAATAAAAGTAAAAATACCCCTTTTCTCTTATCAGTCTTTATTATTAAAAAAAAAATTAATAAACTATACATAATTGGTATCGCTGCGTCCGTAACGGCCTGAACTACAAAAGTATTTTGTTATTTATCGCTGTAAAAGAAAATAATAATAAACCTTACCAGAATCACAATTGGTTACTTCACCTCCCAAAAAATTTAATGAAAAGAGTTCAAAAGGTTGCATGTACGCAAAACTGGTACTAATCGAAACTACAGTTCGTTACACAAAAAACAAGTCCTCGCACGGCTTTATTGATGGAAAAATGAAAAAGTTCTGGCTCTTAGGATAAGGCAACACAAAAAGTAAATGATTTTTTATAAATAGTATTTTATTGTGCAAACACCGTAAGACATAAAAAACTATAAACATCTGGTATCGCCGTAATCGTATCGCCCCGCAGAATAAAGTGAATATGTCATTTATAGCGCACGGTGAACACTGTAAAAAAAAGAATACAAAACCATAGTAGAATTGCTGTCTTTTAGTCACCACGCCTCTTAAAAAATAGAATAGAAACGAATCTAAAAGTCACATGCACCCCATGAAAACTACAATGAATTCCTCAAGGGGTCTAGTTTCCAAAATAGGGTCACTTTTAAGTGGTTTCCCCTGTACTGGTACCTCAGAAGCTCTGCAAATGCGACATGGCGCCCAGAAACCAGCATAATCTACATCCCAAATAGCGCTCCTGCCATTCTGAGCTCTGGCGTTTGTCCAACTAGCAATTTATTACCACATATGGGGTATTGCCGTAATCGGGAGAAATTGCTTTTCAAATGTTGGGGTGCTTTTTCTCTATTATTCTTTGTAAAAATTTAAAATTTGTACCTTTTATTGGAAAAATATGTGATTTTCAATTGCACAGCCTAATTTCACAAAATGCCGAAAAACCCATGTGGGGTCTAAATGCTAAATATACACCTTGATAAATTCCTTGAGGGGTGTAGTTTTCCAGATGGGTCACTTTTTGTGGGTTTCTACAGTTTTGGCACCATGGTGCCTAAAATATATTCTAATAAACAGGAAGCCTCAAAATCCTCTAGGTGCTCCTTTGCTTCGGAGGCCGGTGCTTCAGTCCATGACCGCACTAGGGCAACACGTGGGATATTTCTAAAAACTGCAGAATCTGGGCAATAAATATTGAGTTGTGTTTCTCTGTTAAAACCTTCTGTTTTACAGAAAAAAATTGAATAAAAAGGATTTTCTGCATAAAAAATTAAATTTGTAAATTTCACCTCTACTTTGCTTTAAATTCCTGTGAAACACCTAAAGGGTTAAGAAACTTTCTAAATGCTGTTTTGAATACTTTGAGGGGTCTATTTTTTAAAAGAGGGTGTTTTATGTGGGTTTCTAATATATAGGCCACTCAAAGCCACTTCAGAACTGAATTGGTACCTAAAAAAAAAGGCTTTTGAAATTTACTTCAAAATATGAGAAATTACTTCTTATGTTCTAAGCCTTGTAACGTCCTAGAAAAATAAAAGAATGTTCAAAAAATGATGCCGACATATAGTAGACATATGGGAAATGTGAACTAGTAACTATTTTGTGTGGAATTACTATCTGTCTTACAAGCACATACATGAAATCAGAAAAATTCTATTTTTTCTAAATTTTCTCTAACTTTTGCTATTTTTCACAAATAAACACTGTATATAGCGACCAAATTTTACCACTAACATAAAGCCCAATGTCTCATGAGAAAACAGTCTCAGAATCGCTCGGATAGGTATAAACAGTCCAGAGTTATCAGCATAAAGTGACACGTCAAATGTGAAAAATGACCTCGGAGACTTAAGGCCAAAACTAGGATGCCTCATTAAGGGGTTAAGCATGTTGTTATGGGATAGTTATAAAATCACAGCAATTGGGAAATTATAATATGAACCTGCATAATTTACTTTTGTAAACCCATCCTCCATTCTTGCCGGTCACTAGGCTGAACAGTCTGAGCTGGAGATATTTCACATTCTTTGTAGCATTGTCCACCTCTCGCTCCTAATATTTTAATGCTTATACATTCTTTGGGATTTTTTGAAAACATTTACATCAGTAGTGCAGAAAGGCATCACTTATCAATCATACCCCCTTGGCTCAAGGACGGCTCAAGGACTTTGTGTGAGTTAGGGCCTGTTCACATCACCGTTCGCTTTCCGTTCCGGGGTTCCGTCTGAGGTTTCCGTCGGATGAACCCCGCAATGGAAAGTGAAAGTGAAGCACAGCTTCTGTTTCAGTCACCATTGATCTCAATGGTAACGGAAACATCGCTAATGGTTTCCGTTCATCACCATTCCGGCAGGTTTCCGGTTTTCCGACGGAATCAATAGCGGAGTCGGAACGGAACGGAAAGAGAACGGTGATGTGAGCAGGCCCTTAGGCCTCAAGCACACAGCTGTACAAAACAGAGCTGTAATAGAGCACCCATAGAGGTGTATGCAGTCTTAAGGCTTATTCACACGAATGGGATAAACGGCTGTGTGATGGCTGTTTTTTTTAATGGCCATGACATGGCTGAATTAAAATCAGTGCCCTTTAATAAGGTTATTCACAGGACCGTGTTTTGTCTTTTTAACGGACCGTGTGAACGGCCCGTGAACAAATAGGACATGTCCTGTTTTTGCCCGTTTTCACGAATTCTTTAATAGACTCAAGTCTATGAAGGATCTGTGAACTCGGTTCCTGCTCAGGTACAAATTGGCCGTTAAATACGTCCGATTTGAGGCCCGTTCATGTGAATAAGCCCTTAGGGCTTGTCCACACGTAGCGGAACTGTGTATATTATGTCTGGAATTGCGGACGGAAAATACGCAGCAGAATAAAGTAGCGGCATAGTGGGTGAGATTTAACAAATCTCATCCACACGCTGCGTAAAATTTCTGACCAAAAATTGACCTGCGGTGCGTTTTGCTGCATTTTTCAGAGGAGAATGTCCGCTGCGAAAAACTGCAGCACTAAAGCCGGCCGGCCTCCTGGGATGACGTCTCATCCCAGGAGACCGCTGCAAGCCTGTGATTGGCTGCAGCGGCAGTCACATGGGATGAAGCTTCATTTCAGGAGGCCGTCCATCTGACGTCATTAAGATCGGCCTCCTGGGATGACGTACCATCCATGTGACCACCGCTACAGCCTGTTATTGGCTGCAGCGGCGGTCACATGAGATGAAGCGTCATCCTAGGAGGATGAAACACAGACTCCTAGGTAAGTTTATTATTTATTTGAATAATCCGCCGCAAAAAACATAACAACTGCTATTTGATGCGGGATTAACTTCCCCATTGAATTCAATGTGGAAATCCCGCAACATATAAGCAGCGTTTACTTAAAGACAATTGACATGCCGCGGAATGAATTTCCGCACCACAGGTCAATTTCCACTCGGTATTTATGCAGCGTGTGGATGAGATTTGTTCAATCTCATCCACTTTGCTGCTACTGTATTTGCTGCGGATTTTCCACAACTAATTCCGTTGTGGAAAATCCGCAGTATTTATGCAACGTGTGAACTGCCCCTAACTGTTCCTCTAGCTCTATACAATAGGACATGACCCTTCACACGATCCGTTGAAACAAGGGCTGTGTGAACAGCCACATTGAATGATATAGGTCCGTGTGACGGCCGTTGTTTCAATGGCCGTCACACGGACGTTTAACACGTTTGTGTGACTAAGGCCTAAAAGTTATAAGCTTTTTTCTAAATATGCAAATGAGGCTGCACTAGACAAGAGGGGGTCAACACTAGCGATTCTCCTGAGGTGGAGCCTCTTCACAGCCTCTGTCCTATCAGCATGAAGCTGCTTCATACTGTGTGAGAGACTGAGGCTGGAAGGAAGGGGGGGGGGTCACTTATCTCGGGTTGTGGACCACGTAGAACAGTGGATCTGGTGGCATACGAAAAATGAGATTCTAATCTGTGAAATGACCGGAGGTATCACCAGTTGAAAACACAGTCGGGAATGGAAGCTGTATACTATATGATCACGCTGAGTTGCTGGGCAGGGAAGGGGAGAAGCTGTACGCTGATTGGACAGCGTCATACAGAAAACATTACACCTGAGGGTATGTGCACACGTAGTGACCAAAAACGTCTGAAAATCCAGAGCTGTTTTCAAGGGAAAACAGACCCTGCTTTTCAGACGTTTTTTGACCAACTCGCATTTTTCGCGCCGTTTTTCGCGCCGTTTTCGCTGCATTTTTTACGTCCGTTTTTGGAGCTGTTTTCATTGGAGTCTATGAGAAAACAGCTCCAAAAACGTCCAAAGAAGTGTCCTGCACTTCTTTTGACGAGGCTGTATTTTTACGCGTCGTCGTTTGACAGCTGTCAAACGACGACGCGTAAATAACAGGTCGGCTGCACAGTACGTCGGCAAACCCATTCAAATGAATGGGCAGATGTTTGCCGACGTATTGTAGCCCTATTTTCAGACGTAAAACGAGGCATAATACGCCTCGTTTACGTCTGAAAATAGGTCGTGTGAACCCAGCTTGAGTGAAAAGAAAGTCACCTCCTATTTGGCTATTAGAGCCACATTAGCAGATTTAGAAAAATGCTCATCACTTTGCAAATAATAAACATTTTTGAAAAAAAAAAATATACTGTAGTTATCAGCATCATAGCGCCTAGTTCACACAGAGTTTTTTTACGAGTTTTGTGCCGCGGAAACCGTTCCGCAAAACTCGTCAAAAACCGCCAGAAAATGCCACCCATTGATTTCAATGGGAGTTGGACGAGTTTTTTTACCACGAGCAAAAAAAACGCGTCGCGGTAAAAAGAAGCGACATGACCCATCTTGAGGCGGTTTCCGCCTCCAAAACCCCATTTCAATCATACAGAAAGGGTAAAAAAAACGCCTCGACGAGTGTTTTGACGTCTGGAGCAGTTTTTGCAGGAGGAGTTTTCCTCCTGCAAAAAACTCAGTGTGAACACATTAGATTAGTCAGGAGATAAGGTGTTGACACAAACAACATAGGGCATTAGGGTATGTTCACACGCAAAAACGTCAAAAACGTCTGAAAATACGGAGCTGTTCTCAAGGGAAAGCATCTCCTGATTTTAAGACGTTTTTTAAGGCCTTTTTTTTACGGCCGTTTTTGGAGCTTTTTTCAATAGTCTATGAAAAACAGCTCCAAAAACGTCCCAAGAAGTGTCCTGCACTTCTTTTTCGTGGCCGTTTTTTACGCTGCGGTTTTCAAAACGGCCGCATAAAAAAACGGCCCATCGGAACAGAATGCCGTTTTTCTCATTGATTTTTGGGGCATTCTGCTTCCAATTTTTCAGCCGTTTTTCGGCGTTTATGGCCCGAAAAATGGCCAAAAATAGGCAGCGTGAACATACCTTTAATAAACGAGTGACAGATCCCCTTTGTCACTTTTTTAGAATCCTTTAAAATTAATAGAAATGAGTTTTTCATTGGGTCCAGGCTCTCATGCTCGCAGCTTCAATAATTCCTTCAAACTAAAATAATAGTTGCCAAGGTAACGGATGGTGCAAATGTCTACAAATACAGAATACGAGACGTTTCTCAGATGGACTGTGAGCTGTGCGGCTGTAATATGTTTACAACACTTCTTACTATGATAAACATGGATTTCACATTTTACAGTGTCCTGTTCACATCTGTGTTGGAGGCGCAGAATGCTGCGCTATTGTTTCCGGTGAAACCACAGACACCCTGGCGGAAGCCAACGAAACCCATTAACCCTCTTAAGGACACGGCCAATTTTCATTTTTGCATTTTGGTTTTTTCCTCCCTGCGTTCCAAAAGCCATAACTATTTTATTTTTTCGTCGACATAGCCGTATTAGGGCTTTGAATTTCGCGGGACAAGTTGTAGTTTTTCATAACACCGTTTAATGTACCATATAATGTACTGGAAAGCTGAACTCAATAAATTGTTTGGTGAAATGGGCAAAAAACAGCAATTACAAAATTTTTGGGGGGGATTTTGTTTTTACGGCGTCCATCAAGCGGTAAAAACTACATGTTCACCTTATTCTACTGGTTGATACAATTAGGGTGATACCCAATTTATATATTTTTTTTATGTTTTACCACTTTTAGAAATAGAAAACTATTTGCTAAAAATAATTGTGTCGCTATATTCTGAGAGCCATAACTTTTTTATTTTTCTGTCAATTGAGCGATGTGAGGGCTTATTTTTTGCGAGGTGAGCTGTAGATTTTACGATACCATTTTGGGGTACGAGTGACTTTTTGATCACTTTTTATTCCATTTTTGTGGAGGGCTAATGTGACCAAAAAACAGCGATTTGCGTGTTTTATATATATATATATATATATATATATATTTTATTTTTTTTAACGGCGTTCACCGAGCGATTAAACAACACTATATTGAGATAGTTTGGACTTTTACGGATGTGGTGATACCAGTTATGTTAACTTCTATTTGTTTTGAACATTACTTTAGGGATAAAATGGGGAAAGGGGGTTATTTTGAAGTTTTAATATTACATTTTTTTGAAACCTAAATTTTTTTTTACCAAATTGTAACTTTTTTTATTAGTCCCCATAGGGTACTTGAACCAGCAATCATTGGATTGCTTGCACGATATACTGCAATACCAATGTATTGCAGTATATCGCTACACTGACAGTCTCCTTTGAATCTTCAAAGGAGTACAAAGATGGCAGATCTGGGGGCCTTCATTAGGCCCCCAGGCTGCCATGACGACCATCGGCTCCCCGCGATCGCGTCGCGGGGGGCCCATGGCACATCGGAGGGAGCCTCCTCCCTGTTTCTAAGGGTATGTTCACACGCCCTATTTACAGACGTAATTCTGGCGTTTTACGCCTCTAATTACGTCCGAAAATACGGCTCCAAACCGCCGGCAAACATCTGCCCATTGAAATCAATGGGGTTACGATGTTCTGTGCACACGGGCTGTTTTTTTACGCGCTGCTGTCAAAATACGGCGCGTAAAAAGACGCCCGTGTCAAGGAAGTGCATGTCACTTCTTGAGACGTAATTGGAGCCGTTTTTCATTGACTCCATTGAAAAACAGCTCCAATTACATCCGTAAACGCGAGTACGAGCAATTACGTCTGGAATTCAGGAGCTGTTTTCGCTTGAAAACAGCTCCGTAATTTCAGGCGTATTGGACGCTGCCGTGTGAACATACACTAACAATTTAAATGCCGCGGTCGTGATTGACCGCAGCATTTAAGGTGTTAAACGAGCGGAATCAAAGTGCTCTTTGATTCCGCCCGTTGCAGTGAGGTGTCGGCTGCATTACACAGCTGACGCCCGCTGAGTATGGAGTGAGCTCGCTCCATACCTCCACTTAACGGCTGCAACGTACATCTACGTGATATGTTGTTAAGGGGTTAAAGTCAATGGATTCCGTCGGGCGACGATAGTGTCTGTCGTACAACAGAACTGTTACTTCTGGTATTTTCTGACGGAGCAGATCATTGGAAGGACCGACACAGATGTGAACATGGCCTTATATTGCAGTATGAGCTTGACCTGAGTTTTATGACACGACATGTAATTTTCATCAAATTTTCCTTCCTGTCACCGTATGGTGATTTATTTACATTTTGGCTACAGGTGTTGTATAGTAATAATAAATTGTGGACTTGCCAATTTGCATACATTGTATTCAATACACATTTATTTTACTGTTTATGCAATAAAGTTCATTATGCATTCTTGTATGTCTGCATCCACTTTCATGCATTTCATTATATATAAAGGGGTTCTCTTTTACTTTGTTGGAGCATCATCTGTCTTAAGCCCGATTTGTTGAAACCAAAGATGATCCACAAGCACATCAGAGCAAAGGACGTGGCGGAGTCTGTTCCAGGGCTTCATGCTGTCAAATTGGAGACTATTTGGACTAACGTGTCATCCGGCAGGTTGACCAATGGGCACAAGGACATTTCATGGATCACCGTCCAGGAAGGGCTGCCTCTTAGGTCATTCATGCATGCCCGCAACTTGTGCAAGACCCGGTACTGCCCCAGGTGCCCCTTTACGGAGGAAACATCTTTGCACATTTTCTGGGAGTGCTCCTTTGCACAGGGCCTGTTGAAAGCCTTGGAACACGAACTCAAGGTCTCAGTTCCCAGGAACAGACTGTCGTACCACTCGGTACTTTATGAACTATTTCCTGGGATTCACACTGTTGGAGCAATCCAGGAGGCCTGGCGCCTAATGAACTGTTTTAAGGACGCTATATCTTTTGCCATGAATCACCTAATTCTGCGAAGAGAGAGTGCGTCTGTCCAGGGCTGCCGCAGGCTGATCCACAGCCTACTGAGGGACTATTCCACCTGGGACAGCCCGGACGTTGGGATTAATACCCCCCTTCCTTTCCACTCTCCCTTCTTGTGTGTTGTCTCTCAATAAAGCTACGGGCCTGTGATTTCCCCTCTGTACCCCCTCTTTCCCACCCCTAATGTCTGTAATGCTTGGTTGATTGATATTAGTGAATGGAATAATGTTAGTGTATCATGGGTTGTGAGGCATAGTCTAGGTTAGCCTGTACTGTGTGTCATACTCTCATGCTATGTTCGGCTGATTGTTATTATTTATTATTTACTGCTTCTTGGCCTGTGCTGCGTCGCAGTAATAAGTATGTTTGATGATGATTGATTGTGAATAAATCATGTTTCAAGGCTCGATAAAGGGACAGTTTTCTTCCTTCCTGAGTAAAGCTATTTTGCATACTTTTCCCAGGGAGCATTGCCCCTAAGACTCCCTACCAGCTGGAACTCTGAAACGGGAATCAGTACGTTCCAAGAGCTATAACAGTTAGAGGGGAAGTACAGGTTGGCGGCTTTTTTTTATACTGATGACTTATCCTGTGAGGTCATCAGTATAAAAATCAGACCCCAACCCGGACAACCCCTTCAAAGGAATTATTTAGATGGTGTTACATTTATTGGCTGGAAAGCCCTTGCCGACACAGATCTATTTTACTTACCTTATCTCTAGCCTCTTAAACAATCACATTCTTTTTGGACACTTTTCTCAGCCCAAAGGTCCAGAATTTTACCACTGATCTTCGTGTTCAAGAAACTCCTGGCCCGACCGCCGATCTCATGACACGGAGTAACAGCATCACAGGGATCTTTCTTTAGAGCCGCTGTATGGCCATGACATTCGGTTATAATACGGAGAGTTTAAATATAATTCATGAGTTGTGGAGATGTCTATCTAGTATATTTCTGTTAACTATGTACCAATTCTACAGGAGATGAAAGTAAAGACAGAGTAGAACATATTCTTGGGAAGACATGCGCATCAACCTTTCTAATAGTTAATAGCATCACCTTGGAATACTCTGAGAGTCTTTAAAAATTCATGTAGTCTTTAAGGACAGTAGTTCGGCACTTCATAATGTTCTTGCAATACATGAAGCTATTTTAGGTACCGTAAATGCTCTGTCAAATGCAGTAGATTTCTTAAAGAGCAACTCGGGTCAGAAATGAAAATTCTGCTGCCTGTGCAGGCTTTTTTAATGCATCATGGTGTTGGAGATTACATTGTACTAAAATTAGATTGTGGGTGCATTATCAGGTGACAAGGCCCCTTCATTCTGGACAGAGAAAAAAACCACATTGCATAAAACATTGTCGGAATTATATTATTTCACAAATGTTTACCGTATTCCCAAAAATATAAATATTATACAAATGAATATGTATCTTAAAAATGCCCCACCCCTGTAAAACTCCAACTTTTCCCTAAAGGACCACAGCTACGTTGACTGCAAAACAGAAAAAACTATGAGCCCTAGAAAAATATTAGACAAGAAAATAGTTATGAATCCATACATGTATAGCCGGTCTATAATATACGTAGCGTCGTCGACCTCTGTTCTTACTCACCCCAGCGGCCTCCAGCCTTGTTGCTCTCTGCGCCGGCATCTCCCTGCTGTGGGACAATGGCGCACTCTGCTCTCTCCACCGCTCTGTGCCCGTAGGGTGTGCACGCGCTCGCCCCATTCTTAAACGGCCAGCGCGCACCAGGAATATTGAACCCAACCTGTCCTAGCACACCCTGAACTTTAAAAAGAACTCTGCCCACTTCCTCATTGCCTGAGCAATGTTGTGTCTTACCCAGTGTTTGTCTACAAAGGTTCCTCAACTGTATCCCGTATCCTGTAACCCATATCCTATATCCAGTATCCGTGTCCGGTGTCCGAGCCAAGTCAAGTGTCCGAGACGACTTCACTATCTGTGTTCGGTGTCCTTGCCAAGTCCAGTGTCAGAGACGACTGCACTATCCGTGTCCGTTGTCCGAGCTAAGTCAAGTGTCCAATACAACTTCACTCTCCGTGTCCGGTGTCCATGCCAAGTCCAGTGTCTGAGACAACTTCACTATGCATGTCCAGTATCCTAGACTAGTGCCATTGTCCCACAAAAAAACAGCTTCCGATAGTCCGGCACAAGCCATCTTTCGATAGTCCGCCACAAGTTATCTATCCAGGTACTCTTATCCAAAAGACTATTGTTGACTCTCGTTTGGCCAGCTGCTGCTCCGCTACGGCGGAGCAGCCCAGTAGGTTCACATACCCCAAAGTCGTGACAATATACTATACAAAGTCAGTCCACACATAGAATATTGTGAAAGACATAGCTAAAAAAAAAAAAATATTCACACGGTCCTCCGGGTATCAATACTCTCTAACCATGAGACTGTGCAATTTTAATTCATTGGCAAGGGGCATGGAGGTACAGGACTGCTGATTTGGATGGACCATTTCATTTTATTCATTTTTCTCTATTTTTTTTGTCTCTCCATTCTATACTTGATGTGCAGTGCTCAGGCTTATAGATCTATCTTGAACAAGTGTGGGTGGCTATTCACTTACTTTTTCCTATTTTGTCCATACCCTTTTCCCACATTTCATGTTTTGCCCTGGTGGTGTTTTTTTGTCTAATATTTTGTCTTTATCCTGAGTTGTGGTTCCCAGACTATAATGGAGAACCCGACATTCTCCTCTGAAATGTATTATGGTAACAGGGGAACTTACTATATGGTTTTATAATTGTTAGTATATGAGATGTTGCAATTACAATTTTACTGCATTTTTGTGCTATGCCCTTCTGTAACCTGATTTTTCTATTTGATGTTTCTATGGTTACATGTATAACATCTTTTTAATAAAAGCCTGTTATTTGAAATTTTTTACTAAATATCTATTGTGAGTAAAAAAATCTGGCAGCTGTAAATGCAATAACGTAAGAAAAAAGCCAATGCCCACCTTTAAATCATTTATCGCTTCTGTGCTGCTGGTCGAATGGACCTCCGCTAACATCTGTTTACTTTGCTGAAGCGATGACGTGCCATACGTGACTGATCCAGCCAATCACTGGCCACAGGAGTCACAACCCATACATACAAGATTACTGCGGCCAATAGAGCGGTCACATGCCAGTATCTAATCACTATGTGCAAATATATGAATAGACAGGACAGAGATCTGTCTAATGATTTGTATGACCTTTTATACCTAGGCCTTTAGCCATGACAAAGGGGCGTCCTCTACATTTAGAGGAAATATCATTATAGACAGGGATTCTTTACTGTAAAAGCAGTGAGACTATGGAACTCTGTGCCATAGGATGTTATGATGGATTATTCATTGAAAGAGTTACAAATGGGCCTGGATGTCTTTTCTTTTTTATAAAGAGAGTATTACAAGTTATATGTAATAGATTACTGGAGATAGGTCATTAATATAGGGATTTTTTTAAATACCATATTTGGAGTCAGGATGGAATCTTTTCCCCCTAATAAGTGGCAATTGACAACTACTTAATACATGTTTTTCTTTTGGATCAACACTGCAGGGTAAGGGTAAGTTAACACAGTGTGTAAAAACTGCGGATTACATGGCGAAAATTCCCTTGCATATTACAGTAGAAACAAAGTGAATGAGATTTTAACAAATCTCATCCACACGCAGTGTAAAAAACCCAGAAAAAACGTTCAAAAATTGACATGCATTGCATTTTTTTTAATCTGCAGCATGTCAATTTATGCTTTGGAATCGCTGCTTTTCTGTTTTTTTCACATTGAATTCAATGGGGATGTAAAACTTTCAAGAAATAGCAAATGTTGCGATTTTTTGCTGCGGAAAATCTGCAATTCCACCACAGAGGTCGCAACTCAGAAGAAAACCAAAAACTTTTTAAAGTTATTAAAAAATGTGTGCTTACCACATGGGCATTGTCATAGCGACTGGTTCTTCCATTCTTCCAGGCTGGCCTCCTGGGATGACGTTTCATCCCATATTGTCTGCTGCAGCCAATCACAGGCTGCAGTGGTCACATGGGCTGCAGCATCATCCCAGGAGGTCGGACTGCATGGACAACAGGGGAACGTGTCACCATGACTACAGAGAGTATAAGTATAAGCTTTTTTTTTTTTCAAACGCTGTTTTCCGCAGTGGACATTCCGTCCAAAATACGGCACCACAATTTAGTGCGTTTTTTCAGACAGAATACCTTGCGGTTCCAGGGCGGATACGCGGATACGACCTGTGTGAACATGGCCTTCTTGGTTGAAAATAGTGTCTATTTTTAACTTTACTTACTATGTTACAAACAAATCACAGAGAAAAAGACTATATTCATATAAAATCACTGAGAAATGCTATACTTACTCATACAAGGACAGGTACAAACACCAGTTCCCAACAGGATGCAGACAAACTACAATGCTACTTAGAGTGAGATTGCTCAGGTGCAAAATACTGATGAAAAACCATTCTACAGGCTACTATTCATGTCGGGGGTGGCTGCCTAGTATTACCATTGCATACAGATATAGCTTTTATAAGTGTGCCAGTCACACTTTTACATGTAGTGCACCATGCCGGCATATAGCCTATTAGTTACGCCCATACTATTAGATTAGGCGGGCTGCCCAGCATATTCAAAGGCCCTTTTCACACTGAGTTTTTGCAGGTGGCAAAATCTGGCTCAAAATTCTTTCAAGTATTTTGAGGCAGATTTTCACCTGCCAGCAGAGCATTTGACGCGTTTTTCGGCCGCGGCCATTGAGCGACGCGGGCAAAAAATGCAGCGAAAACCTATTTCTCTGCCTCCCATTGATGTCAATGGGAGGTCAAAGATGGAAACGCCCAAAGAAAGGGCATGCCGCTTCTTTATCCCACGAGCGGTTTTTACCGCTCGCTGGAAAAAAACGCCACCCTCACCCATTGAAATCAATGGGAGGGGAATTTGGGCGATTTTTTTGGTGCTGTTTCCAACGCCGTTTCCACATCAAAAACAGCGCCAACATACTCTGTGTAAACTAGCCCTAAGTGCACCACACAAAATACTGACACACTATTATCCCACAGCATTGCAAGCCTGAAACCCTCAAGGGTCATCATCGAATTGCGAGTCCCTACACTCATATTACAAACAAATCACAGAGAAAAGAACTATATGACTTTAAAATGAGTTACTTACTATGTGACAGTTAAAATTGAAAAAAAACTAAAATCAGCACCTTAAGTACAAAATAGCCTATAGGGTAAGGTCACACGGAGCGGACCTGACACGGTCGCAACGCGGCCAACAACCGTGCCGGCACCGTATTTACAGGCACGGGTCCGTAAATACTGGTGGAATACGGGTCGAATACGTGTGACAAAGGACCCGTATTTACGCCAGTATTTACGGGAGGAAAAAAATACTTTCGTGTGCCATGGGGCCTTAGGCCAAGTTCACACAGTGCAACTTTCTTAGCCAAAACTAAGTGGATAGAAAAGTATCGTAATGTATAATTTTTTTCTTTACACTTTCCTTCACGCTATATTTCTGTTTCTTTTGAGTTTTGTTTTTTTACTGTAATCCTTAAAGACTGACAACAAAGGTCAAGCATGTTCAGTCATATCTGTCTTTTTCTGACATACTGGGTGTGGTACATCATTTCAAAAAAGTTTTACCCATAATTGAGTCACACTTTTTAATACTGTTCCTCATTTTCTGCAGTGGATGTTAAGTTCGAAAGAAGGATATTCACTTTATTTCAACATTGTGTTAGGGACAACTAGTAATATGGTAATGGATAAATAACAATAGCATGACAATCTTCTCAGTATCTTCACCCATTCCCTATGTACAACTGCTGTCAGTAAATCAGATCATTGTGACAAAGTGACAAACAATATGGCTACAAATTCTGTTGTCACTTTTGTGAAAATATAAAAAAAATTAAAAGTTAATGAAACATATTTAACTAACTTTGACTATTGCTTTATTTTATGATTTACTAATAATAGACAATTTTTACGTTTTGGGTGGAAATGCTGTTTAATCCCTTTGCACATTTGGACCCACATGTACATTTAAATGCATTGTAAGTAAATTAAGGCATTTTGATGTTCCAGTGTGCACAAATGCAGCCGCGGGAACCTCTGAGCCGCCCATGGGTTAAGGCTGGATTCACACGAGCATGTTACGTTCATAATGGACGGAATGTATTTCGGCCGGAAGTCCCGGACCGAACACAGTGCAGGGAGCCGGGCTCCTAGCATCACAGCTATGTACGACGCTAGGAGTCCCTGCCTCGCTGCAGGACAACTGTCCCGTACTGTAATCATGTTTTCAGTACGGGACAGTTGTCTTGCAGCGAGGCAGGGACTCCTAGCATCGTACATAACTATGATGCTAGGAGCCCGGCTCCCTGCACTGTGTTCGGTCCGGGACTTCCGGACGAAATACGTTCCGTCCATTACGGACGTAACATGGTCGTGTGAATCCAGCCTTACTGTTCAAAGCACGGCTGGAGTTTGACAATAGAATGGGCTCCCTCTGTCAGCACATTGGTGCCCCTTGACATGATCGCAGGGTGCCAATGGTTTACCATAGCAGCTGTGGGCCTAACAAAGGCCCCCAGGTCTACCAATCGTAAAAGCTTATAAGGCCATGCCAGACGCATATCCTAATAGATTGTTTTTCAGGATACACTGACAGGTAATAATGCTATGGAATACTAATTATCATGGAGACAATCCCTTTGTAAATAGATGCTCCCCCAGCAATCACCTGATTACCCTTGGTCTGCCTTCTCTAACCACTGGCGATGTGTCTAGTCATTCAAATGAATAACCGATCCTGTAATATATGGATAGGAAAAGTTTGCCAGAGAAAGAGAGAGACACTCTATATGATGTCCATGTGCCCTTTAAATATTTAAATTAATTCCATTCTGATTACATACACATCGAATGTGTGTATCCTCTTCCTGTGCTCACATGAATTTCATCTCAGTGCGCCTATTCCGACTTGCAATGTTAGATTATGTTTATAAATTGACTTCCTTAGGCTGTTTTAGGTCATGTTCAAACGTGGCGGAATTTTTCCGCTGCAAATGTTGGTGCAGATTCGGGGCAATTACGCAATGAATCTGCACCAACATTTGCATATATGACATGTAATTCAGATGTTGCAGATATCACAGCAGACTTGTCACAGATTTCAAAGGCTGAAATCCGCAGTGAAATTCCGCTTCTTCGCCGCAACATAATGAGCATGCTGCAGAGGGAAAATTCTGCACCGCAGCCTAAATTCCGCATAGTTATTTTCCGCAACGTCTGAACTAAGTTTCCTAAAAATGTATTGAAAGAAATGTAAAAAACGGCTGCTGCAGAATTCCACTGCGGACTGTCCGCAGCGGAGGTGAACAGCAATTTCGCCACGTCTGAATGTGCCCTTACAATGACTGGAATATGGCTTCATACTGGACTCATATGATTTGTTCCAAGAACAAGATTGGATCCTGTCAGAACAAAGTAGAACACAACATATATTCCCTAGAATTGAATCTCAGTATATTTACTGTGTGTAATGTCTCTTCCAACATGCACGGTCTATGACAGTGATCTCAAACCAGTGCAACTCCAGCTTTTGCAAAACAACAAATCCAAACAAGCTACAAACAAGGGCCTTATAGGAGATGTAGTTATGCAACCCCTGGTGTATCACCGTTTGGAGACCACTGATCTATCATATCCTATCTTTACAACAGTTTAAAAATACTAGAATTTGATTTCTGATTGTGCCTTTAAATGACTGTTCCTAATGTTGGTTTTGCAATATTCTTATTAAATGATGACTCTTTTTCTAAGCAAGCTGCTGCATGTAACATGTTTAAATAAGCAATGCAGTGTTTCCGTGCATTGGACACATATTACATTGCTTGACATTCTGTAGAGAGGAAGCTACACATTCCTATACAAGTCTGTTCATTGCTTCAGATATTTAAAATGCAAAATAGATGCGTAGAGCCGGGAAACAGAAATTTACAGTATAAGGCCGCATGCACACGACCATGCCCATAATCACAGCCCGTAATTACGGGCACAGCCGGCCGCGTACAGTCCTCCGAATTTGCGGACTGTGCTCCCGTTATAAAGTATTCGAGCATGGTCCATAAAATAAAAAAATAGGACATGACGTATTTTTTACGGAAGGTTTCTATGGCACGGGAAGGTGTCCGTTGGCCATAGAAATGAATGCGTCCGTAATTACTGACGAAATCTACGGTCGTGTGCATTGGGCCTAACAGAGCCATGACAGTTATCCGTCAACAAGAGAGCTGCAGACTGTGATATTCTTGTTGCCAAAACTACAGAACGCCAGTTTGAACAGAGCCGTAGACATTGATGGTGTGTGTATACAGCATATATATATATATATATATATATATATATATATATATATACAATCCAATTGTAGATGAACACAGCACTCTACACAGCTATATATTAGGACGTGTGCACGTTACCAGATTATGAATCAGTTCCCCAGCTTGAATACATAGAAACCATAGGACAAAGTAACGGCACCAGGACTTCCAGATAGATGAAAAAAGGGTAATATAAGTTCAAGTGAAATTAAATACCATGGTGCTCCCAGACAATATGATCATATTGCTCTCAATGAACCACTTAGGCTATGTTCACACAGGGTGGATACGCTGCGTAAAAATACACAGCGTATCCGCCCTGGGCGCCGCAGGGAATTCCGGACGAAAAACCACACCAAATTGTCACATGGGATGAAATGTCATCCCAGGAGGCCGGCCTGGACAAAGAAACACAGAATTCTGGGTAAGTATACATTTTTTTTCTGAGTTGTGTTTTTTCCGGCAGAATCGCTGCTTTTCTGCTGCAAAAAAACGCAACATCTGCTATTTGTTGTGGGTTTTACCTCCCATTGAATTCAATGGGGAAAACATGCAACAAATAAGCAAATACAGTTAACATGATGCGGATTAAAAAAACGCACCGCAGGTCAATTTCTGAGCGAGTTTTCCGCTCAGCATTTAAACAGCGTGTGGATGAAATTTGTTCAAATCCACTTTGCTGCTACTGTATAATGCTGCAGATTTTCCACAATAAATCCATTGTGGAAAATCCGCAGTATATACGCTACGTGTGAACTTACCCTTAGCCAGTGGCGTAGCTATAGGGGTCGCAGCGGTCGCAACTGCGACCGGGCCCCCAGCTAGGGGGGGCCCGCAGGCCCCCCTCACCACAGTAGCACAGTAGTGCTACAATGATTACTCTGCATTGCTGGGTCCCTGCTGGGGTACAAAAGAGACCCAGCAATGCATTTTAAAGCATTGGTGGCAGCTCGGCAGTGAAATAGTCATTGCACGGAGGGGGAAGACTCTTACCCGCCCACTGTGCTGTCCAGCCAATCAGCTCGCTTCTAGCTGTTTCCCTCTTCCTGTGCAGAGGAATGGCTACAGCAAGAAGATCGTGTGTATGCCGGCTCCTCCCAGGAATCCTGACTCCTGCTGCTCCCTGACCCCACACCCGATGTATGTAAGTAACTGCTAGTAATGCAGCTATTAACCCCTTTATTGTGTATGTCTGTCATGCTGAGCAGTCACACTTCAGGGCTGACTGTTTAGCATAACAGAAAAAGTATATCCATCCATCCATCCATCCATCCATCCATCTTCTATCTATCTAATCTATCTCTATCTATCTATCTATCTATCTATCTATCTATCTATCTATCTATCTATCTATCTATCTATCTATCTATCTAATATCTATCTATCTATCTATCTATCTATCTATCTATCTCATATCTATCTATCTATCTATCTATCTATCTATCTATCTATCTATCTATCTATCTATCGTCTATCTATCTATCTATCTATCTATCTATCTATCTATCTATCTATCTATCTATCTATCTATCTAATATCTATCTATCTATCTATCTATCTATCTATCTATCTCATATCTGTCCATCTATCTATCTATCTATCTATCTATCTATCTATCTATCTATCTATCTATCTATCTAATATCTATCTATCTATCTATCTATCTATCTATCTATCTATCTATCTATCTATCTATCTATCTATCTATCCACTGGCGTAGCTATAGGGGTCGCAGCGGTGGCAATTGCGACCGAGCCCCGAAGCCAGGGGGGCCCACAGCCCCACACACCACGTCAATAAAAAGTTACTATAGTAACTCGGGCCGCAGGCCCCTGTTACTATAGTAACAGACTGTACTTACCTTCCTGGTTCCGGATCGCAGCGGAGGTCCTGACGTCAATCACTGTGCGCAGCGCATGACGTCACAGCGCTATGCGCCGCGCACAGCATCGAGAGGACAGACCTACCGCCACGGCTGAAGAGGAAGGTAAGATTAGCCCTGACTGGCGGGGTCCGACTCCCGGGACCCGCCAATCAGCTGTTTTGAAGGGGCCGCAGCGCTCGCACGAGAGCTGCTTCCCCTTCATTCTGGTCACACTGTGAATCCGTGTCGGCGATTCACAGTGTGAGCGAGTAGTGAAATGAAGGGGAAGCAGCTCTCGTACGAGTGCTGCGGCCCCTTCAAAACAGCTGATTGGCGGGTCCCGGGAGACGGACCCCGACACATCAGCTATTGATGGCCTACCCTAAGGATAGGCAATCAATGTTTAGGGACTGGACAACCTCTTTAAGCCTACGATGTAGCAGGCGTAGAGGACCCATGAGACAGGATCACAGATTGTGTGATGCTGTCTGCTGGGCCCTATATCTAAGCCAATCACATGGTAGGCTTAGATAAATTGGCCCATGTGTGATCCTGTCTGATGGGCCCTGTATATAAGCCTACCACACTGTACGTTTAGATACAGGGCCCCAGCACACAGTAATCTTATACTATATAAGATTACTGTCCGCTGGACCCTGTATCTAAGCCTACCTTGTGATAGGCTCAGATACAGGGTCCCACACACAGTATCACACATGGGCCCTGAATATAAGCCTAACACATGTGTTACTAATCGTTTTTTTTGTGTGTTTTCTTACAGGTTCGGCGGATTCCAGGACTACTTCGATGACGGCTTTCTTTTATTATCAATAAAATGGTTAATGAGGGTTGTGTGTTTTTTTTTTATTTCAATAAAATATTTTTTCTATGTCTGTGTTTTTTTAAACTATATTACTACCGCCTTAGTAATGGCCGCCGGCTGATTGACAGCGTCCATTGCTAAGGCGGGGCTTAGTGTTAGCCGGTGCAGCGGCTAACACTAACCCCCTTTATTACCCCGGTACCCACCGCCACCAGGGGTGCTGGGAAGAGCCGGGTACCATCCAGTACTTGACCATCTGTAGTGATGGTCGGCCACTGGGGTGGCCGCAGGCTGGTATTATCAGGAGGGGAAAGGCCAAAAACAGTGGCCCTTCCCACCCTGGTAATGCTAGGCTGCTGCTGCTTTATTGTATCTGGCTGGTTATGAAAAATGGGGGGGACCCCACGTCATTTAAAAAAAAATAATTGGAAAGAACGATGTGGGGTCCCACCCAATTTTCATAACCAGCCAGATACAACACAGCAGCAGCAGGCAGCATTACCAGGGTGGTAGGTGCCACTGTTTTTGGCCTTCCCCAGCCTAAAACTACCAGCCTGCGGCCACCCCGGTGCCTGCCCGTCACTACAGATGGTCGGGTACTGGTTTGTACCCGGCTCTTCCCAGTACCCCTGGTGGCGGTGGGTACCGGGGTAATAATGGGGGTTAGTGTAGCCTCTGCACCTGCTAACATTAAGCCCCGCCTTAGTAATGGAGGTTGTCAATCAGCCAGCGGCCATTACTAAGGCGGTGATAATAAAGTTTAAAAAGATACAAGCACATAGAAAAAATATTTTATTGAAATAAAAAAACACAACCCCCGTTAACCATTTTATTGAGAATAAAAAAACGCCGTCATTGAAGTCCTCGAATCCGAAGTCCAACAACCGAACCTGTAAAAAAAACACAAACACACAAAAATAATCAGTAACACATAAAGAAGCAAAATTATTATTCTTACCTATCCTGGGTCCAGCGCTGGACCCGCAATGTCAGCGAGCTGGGCCCTGTATCTAATCCTATCATGTGTGATACTGCCTTCTGAGCCACTGTATCTAATCCTAGAATGTGTGATACTGTCTGCTGAGCCACTGTATCTAATCCTATCATGTGTGATATTGTCTGCTGGGCCACTGCATCTACTCCTATCATGTGTGATACTGTCTGCTGAGCCACTGTATCTAATCATATCATGTGTGATACTGTTTGTTGAGCCACTGTATCTAATCCTATCATGTGTGATACTGTCTGCTCAGCCACTGTATCTAATCCTATCATGTGTGATACTGTCTGCTGAGCCACTGTATCTAATCCTATCATGTGTGATACTCTCTGCTGAGCCACTGTATCTAATCCTATCATGTGTGATACTGTCTGCTGAGCCACTGTATCTAATCCTATCATGTGTGATACTGTCTGCTGAGCCACTGTATCTAATCCTATCATGTGTGATACTGTCTGCTGAGCCACTGTATCTAATCCTATCATGTGTGATACTATCTACTGAGTCATTGTATCTAATCCTATCATGTGTGATCCTATCATGTGTGATACTGTCTGCTCAGCCACTGTATCTAATCCTAGACCCAGCAATGCAGCTGAAAGCTGCGGACCGTCGGCCATGAGAAGTTTGCGAGGGGGGGGGGGCCCAATAAGAACTTTTGCATCGGGGCCCATGAGCCTTTAGCTACGCCCCTGCCCTTAGGTATATATAAATTATGCTAATAGATTCAGGCTCTGTGAGGCCATCATTTAAAATCTCTTCATAGGTAGGTGTGCCGTATGCCCAACCATGTGGTAGATAGTACAATGAATAAAAAAGTTGGAGGCCACATTAAACAACCAAACTTGTGAAAAAGAGAAAAAAGTAGGAAGAGAAGGAAAAGATCCAGAGATAGAAAAGTAGGTAGGGAGGGAAAGGACATATGGGTTTTCAAAGGCGATAAAAGAAAAAAACCCAGGGCTAAAGTTAGATAGAATGGATTATAATAACAAGGACTTATTATGGGAGGAAGGGTCACTCTGACATTGAGGAGGCAGAGCAAAAACTAGCAGAAAACCAAGTTACACTGACCAAGTCCCCTTAAATTTGTCTAATCGGTCTGTATCTACCGCTTCCATCTGGTCCGTCAATATAAGGTGATTCACCTCAGAGATGGTAAAATGGTGACTTCCAATGCATATGGAGACTACACAAGAAAGCTATTAGCTTTACGACGATTTCTACATTTCTGTAAACTGGGTGCATGCTCTGCGTTCAAGGCCACCACCCCAAATAGCTGGCAGAAAGATGTGAAGCATGATCTATATTATTACTGGCAAAATATTTATTGATTCCATCTAGATCCCCATTAAGAACAAGAAAAAGACTGGGGAGATCCATAGGGATAAAAAAAAGGGACACTAAGGGCTTACATCATTTAGAAGGCACCAGAAAAGGGATATCGTTTTTATGGCCACAGCGTTATATTTTCATATAGGAAAATTGAAACCTGTAGAGATTAACAAGGGAACTATCCCATAGAGAATATCGAGGATAAATACATGCACAATGTGAGCCTGATGGGTTACAAGTGTCTTGAGGTGCCGTTCTGTAGTGCATGGGGACAGACACATTGGACAGTGTCCCTGTACATGTTGATCTAGTTGTGTCTCCCACTGTCACTTTAAAACTTTTACTTCCTAGTGGTGTACGAGCCAGAAGCAAGTCAATGATAGAGGCTTGCTATAGGAGCGATAGTAGCATTTAGCCAAGGGCTATATCGGGCATGTTGTATTTAGTCCCACTGGCACCTGAAGCAATTCTTGGACCCACAGTGCTGCCAGAGTTCATGCAACACGACAGATACAGGTCAGAGCAGACATCAATCCTAAGGCTGATTAAGAAAACAGTCGGATCGAAGTTCTAAGTTTAAATAATGAGAGCTGACATAAGCCTATCCCTTTAAGATGTAGCAAAGCTCACACAGGGGCCTCTATCTATGAAGATTCTGGTGGTGGTGACACAAGGAGAAAGATGTCAACTGCACCGACAAGTGCTGGTGACGCAGTATTGACTCTTTCCTGAATTAGGAGCTGCTGACCCGGCCGTGGTCAAACTTTACTGCATTCCACTGCAAACACTACCAAAACCACTCTACATTTATCCCGTAGTGTTAGCAGATGCCATTCAGGTTGCCATCATTCCTTTAACTCTGCGTGTGGGTGCACTTCATGTTAGTGACACAGTGGGTCTAGAGGTCCGACCATAACAGCTGTGACATCACTTTACACAGTCCCTATACTGTGACATCACAAAGTTCATTCTGTGTGCCCAAATACATTATTGTGTATATTACACCTGCACTGTGAAATCACTGTGCACATTTCTCTTCTGCAATAGATGCATTATACCTGTATTGTCACCTCCCTTTGTTCAATATTTCTGTTTTTGTGAATTACACATATGACAGTGACATTATTGTGTCCATTAGCCGTGTTGTCACAGCGCGGGGTGTGGACCCACTGGGCCGCACCGCGTAGCGAGATAGCAGCTGGCCAAACAGATACAGTACCAAGTCTATAGTCCAGAAAGGGTACCTGAGGCAATGCAGACAGTAGCGGTGATTCAGGCTGAAGATAAGGCTCTGGCAGTAGACGGAAACCCGGTGGGGTGGGACGCAGTAGATGCAGCGGAAGACACAACTTGACTTTGACTCTAGACGACACAGAGGCACGGTAGCACAGGATACAGGGTACAGGCAGCAGGAATGGGTAACACTGGGAACTGGAAAACACTAGGAGACCATTTGCAAGACAAACTTTAGGTACACAACAACGCTCAGGCACAGATCAAGAGGGCAGAGCCCTTTTTATAGTCCAGCAGCATTCTGGACTGATTGCAGACTTCCTGCAATTGTGCGAGCGCTGGCCCTTTAAGGCCGTGCACATGCGGGTGCGCGCACCCTGTGGGAGACAGTCTCAGATCCAGGAAGTGAGTGCCAGCGTCTCACAGGAGGAAGACGCTGCAGGGAACTCACGTGTCCATTGCCGCCATCGTCGAAGGGTAAGTCAGAACGACGGTCCCCGACCATAGACGTTACACGTGTACTGTGACATTACTGTGTTCATTATTTATGGAGCATGGTTTCACTGTGCATTATTCGTGTGCACTGACAAAATTGTGGGCATTAAACTTAAAGGGGTTTTCCGAGATAAAATGACTGTGTTAATGTTTGTAATTTATTAATGTAAATAGATTTGTAGTTCACTTACATTTTCCAAATTGGCCCCGTTTCCAGATGCTGCCGTGGGGTACTTGACGGATGACGTCACTCTATGGCTGCTGTGTTGATCATCAATTCTTTTATGGGTATATGACACGTCACTTGTGACGTGCCGTGTATGGGCTGTTCTGCTGTACAGCCTGTAACGCGCATGCGCAGTCCCCGTGTTATCTCGAGAACAGCTGGGACAGCGAGAACAGCAGGGACCGCACATGCGCGTTACGGGCTGTACAGCAGAACAGCCCATACACGGCACGTCACAAGTGACGTGTCATATACCCATAAAAGAATTGATGATCAACACAGCGGCCAGAGAGTGACGTCATTTGTCAAGTACCCCACGGCAGCATCTGGAAACGGGGCCAATTTGGAAAATGTAAGTATATTACAAATGTATTTACATTAATAAATTACAAGCATTAACACATAGTCATTTTATCTTGGAAAACCCCTTTAAACTTTGAAATCTAGTACCCGTTATAGGGCCAGGACAAAGGGTAGAAGTGTGGCCGTTCCGCGTTATCATGCTTGGCTGTTCATTTATCTCCCAGTCCCATGGTCTTTAAAGGAGAGAAATGATGCATGTGTGGCCACTTCTCTGCCAGGGATGATACACCATCGCAGGATTAATCATGGACCATGCAGTTGGACTCCCACTGATCAGACTTTTATGGCCTGTCCATTGGTTATGTCATAGTAGTACCTAATCGGAAAACTTCTCCTTTTTAGTTTTTAAAACCTTGTAGTTGGGTAAATACACTATCCTATAATCATATAAAACTGAATACTATGACTTACCTGATCCATCTAAATGCAAGGTATATGGTATCAACCGCTAAAAATACTATGTTCTTGCACAACCACCCACACACAGAAGCTTTTCAACAATGGCAAGAACAGTTTTGGCAGCACTAACAAAGACTAAATGAATCTAAAACAAAAGTTTGTACGTACATGTTTTTTGTGTTTTTTTTTTTACTAACAAATAACATTATATTAT
Organism: Rhinoderma darwinii; assembly: GCF_050947455.1. Lineage (NCBI taxonomy): Eukaryota > Metazoa > Chordata > Amphibia > Anura > Rhinodermatidae > Rhinoderma > Rhinoderma darwinii. The sequence continues at coordinate 33,121,819 of NC_134692.1, forward strand.
ACTAATTTGTTATTGTATTTTTTTTATTAATTCACTATTAATGAATGTAATAATTTTAGTATAATACTTATAGAGCAAATGTGATCTGTATCATTGCCCTCGTGTACATCATGTTGCATCTATTTTTTCCTCTTTTAGTTTTTAAAATTGTTGCTTTGTCCCAAAGATTTTCAAACTATATCTCTAGTAATAACTCTGCATGTACGGACGAGATGCGGTGCCTCGGTGTGGGTCCTGGAGGTTGAAGGATCATGTTTGGAAAATGTACGGACATGCAATGTAGGTATCCTGTCTACAAGATTTCTCTTTGCAACACTTTTTTCTGAAAAAACGCCATAAAAACCGCAACACACATTTTTTTTTCCAAGAGGAAAAAAACACCTTTAGAGGTCTATGGGACAAAAACACCACTAAATGATGCAAAGAAACAATAAAGCCGAGCTTGCTGCGATTATGGAAAAACGCCACTGACCCAAAAAATGCAAATTAAAATGAAAAAAGCCACCGAAACAAAACGCCATGTTTGTATTGTTTTATATTACCCCACTGACTGGAAGCTAACATCTGGCAGTAGCATTTTTTGGGGCTAAAAAAGTGGCACAAAACGCCAGCAAAAAGACCACTAAAAACGTGGCGTTACTTCTAAAAACCTGAGTGTACATTATCAGCGCTGGTCCATCCAAGGGCAGTAGAGGGGGTGGGGGTTTGTCTCAGACTTGCAGACAACACTTTCCATAAAAATATTTCATGAGAAAATACAAACAGATTAGAAAAAAAGTTTTCTTCAGTATATAATATTAATTAGAAAAAAAAAACGTAACAATCAGAAAACGATGTCATTAGAATCTCTCAGTGTGCTGTCCAGGTTAGGGTTAGGGTTAGGGTTAACCCTAACCCTAAGAACGGACAACACAGTGACTAATACAAGCCAAAGGGGCTATTCACATATTCAGGTTTTTTTCAACGGAGTGTGTGTTCGTTGCAAGAAACTCACAATATGTCGTATTCTGGTCTGAATAGACTTCAATGGGTGAATCTGGTTGGAAAAAATGGACCAGAATAGGGCGTTTTTTGCAACGGACACATGCTCCGTTGAAAAGAACGGATGTGTGAATAGCCCTATAGACTTGTATGGGTCAGTGTGCTGACTGTTGTTAAAACAGCCAGCACAGAGATGAGAAATAACTTTGTGTGAATTAGGCGTTAACTCTGGCCGCGAGATAGGTTGCGCTGCTGAAAATCTCTGTGTCGCCCTGCCGGCATCACAGGTAATGAAAGTCAATGTGCTCGCTTTGTGACCCGCGAGTTGCCGCAACACAATTTAAACTGCATCATAAAAGCTTCTACAAATGCCAGCATTATTAAAATATAACATGCATTTTTTTCCTGCCGTTTTTGAAGTCCTATAGAGAATCCTATGGGAAAAGCACCTAAAAAAACGCCATACTCCGAGCACGCTGCGTTTAACAAAAAAGGTCAGTGACCAAAAAATTTACTCAAAAACGGCACAAACCAAAACACAGTTGTATGTAGTGCTTTTTATATTTTACTAAAGACTTTAATGTAACATCTGGCCGCACTAAAAAAACGCATAAAAGTACGCATTTAAATTTTTTATTAAAAACGACAAGAAAGATGCACAAAATTGCAGTAAAAAGCAGTGAGCGAATCCAGTCTATCAAGTATTTACATGAGATATTTTTTTTTGCAGTTCTGTTGTGCTTTTGTTTTGCCGTAGTTTTTTGCAAAAATGTTACGATTTGGTCATCTAAAAATACGCCAAAAAAATGACCCATGTATATTTAACCTTTGGATACAGGGAATAAGGCCTCATGCACACTTCCGTTGGCCGTCGTACGGCCGCTAACGATGGATCCGTGAAACACGGACCACTCACGGAAGGCTTCAATGGACCAAATGAATGAAAAGGCCGAGACTGTTCCGTCAAAAACGGACAGGAGTTGGACCTGTCCTATTTTTATTCGAGCTACCACACGGTTCCGTTAAAACTACATAAGTGTGCATGGCCCCATAGAAATGAATGTGTCAGTGTGCATGTGGGCATGAGGCCTTAGTCCTTCAGCAGAGCCGTTTATTCATATAAATTGTCAAGTGAACCAGCAACCCGCACTATAAAGAAATATTTGGTAAAAAAAAAAATGACACTTCCACACATCCACTTTTCTGTTTAAATAATTTCATGGACAGACTTCAGCAACTCCAGGCGGCCGTGGGGCTGACTACAGGACGATGACAGAACATGTAATTACCATGGTTTATTTATTATGCCTCCTTCTGGCTGTCCCACATGATGTAAGACCCAAATCCTAGTATCAGCACTGGACGACTAGTGATGACTGACTTCATTTCCTGGACAAAAAAATCTGACAAACACATAGTAACTGTTTTGTTTTTGGTTACGGCTTTACGGCTTCCTTCACACAAATATTTTTTTTGATGCTTTAAAATGCATGAAAAATACATTTTAAAACGGCAGCGGTTTTAAAGTTGAACCATTTTTTATAGTGTTTTTAGTGGCATTTTTGGTGGCGTTTTTTATTTACTGTCATATTGTGCATGCTTTTTTTCTGGCGTTTAGTCCTATAGAGAAGCCTATGGGGAAAAAAAATCCAGAAAAAACTTCACATCCAGAGCATGCTATGTTTTTAAAAAAAAACAAAAAACGCCACTGACCACAAAAACAAAATAGTAAAAGCAGCTGTTGAAAATTCGATATTAATTACTTTTGTATCCCCTAATGGCAGATTTTGGGGGACAGTCGGGCTGCACCTAGGTATGCATATTATATTATTGCCAAATCATGCTTGAAAAAGGTCCCAAGGTGGGATGGAAATGTTGCACTTGCCATGTTGGCACAATAAACCACATTTTTTTTCACCTTGATTATCGGAGTGCTGCTGGATTTACTTCTGGGATATATATATATATATATATATATATATATATATATATATATATACTTTATTTAACTTTTTTTTATTAGTCCCCATTGGGGATTTGAACCAGTGATCGTTGGATTACTTGCATAATATACTGCCTCCGGCAAGGCTTAGTGGCAGTACAGATATGGCAGACCTGGAGGCTTTCATTAGGCCCCCAGACTGCCATGACGACCATCGACACCCCGCAATCGTGTCGCGGGAGGCCAATGCAATGTTACAGGGAGCCACCCCCCCCCCCCCTACTTCTGACGGCTTACATGGCACGGTCGCTTTTGACTGCGGCATCTAAGGGGTTGAACAAGCAGGATCCCACTCATTATACTGAAGTGTCGGCTGTTTCATACAGCCGACACACTAAACTTATGGAGCGGACCCATCTGACTCTGCGGTATATATACGGCTGATGGCAGGAAGAGGTTAATGTATGTGGACAGTTTAAGCTAGGTTCTCATATCATGGTCAAAATCACGGCAAAATGGTGCAGTGTTGCTGCGGTCTGTGGCAGAAAACGCATGTTGACCGTCATGTGGAAATCCAGCCCCAAAGAGCACCTTGCCTAACCACCAGGTAAATCAGCCCCTGAAATTAGAGGATTCTGCAGATGACGATGAGATTATTAATGAGCTGAAAATGGCACTTAAGGGGGTGTTAAAGGAGTTTTATGGAAGATTCACAGGATATGTCATGAATGTCTTATAGATGCGGGTCCCACACCTGGAACCTGCACCTATCTTGACATTGGGGCTGCCCTGTCCCCCAGCGGCCGCCTTACCAGTCAAGGACGGAGTAGATATGCCATAATGGTCTAAGATGGGATTACCCCTTTAAGCTGTATATGTTTAGCACTCATGTGCTTGGCTGCATGCAGGATTCATTTATGTGTGGGGCCCATACTATGTCTGATGTATTTAGTGCTATTTATTCCTCATGGTTTCCATCTAAATCTGTGAGAAAAAGAAATTGTGACATGAAGCAACGAATGCTGTATATGAACGCCCGTTGCCAAATAACTGCCCGTGTAAAAGGGCCTTTAGGTTGCCGAACTCTTCTCAAGTCCAACACTGGTTGTTAACACAGTTTTTATTTCAGGTTTCCTGAATATTTTTCTTGTTACGGAAATATTTGTGCACTTGTATGTAGTTTAATACCTGGCACCTACTAGAGAATCTTTTTTTTTTGTTTTACCTTTTGATTGTGTGATACAACGTAGCGGATCACACCCATATGTTTCCATGTGCTCCATTCTTTTACCTGGGTGCGGTTTCCTTAATGTCATGTATTAACTCCAACATTTGGATAACAGCTTGTGGGAATGCAGAAAATGCACATTCTCCTATCCTGTACTTAGTGATCTTTGGTACTAATAGTACTGTCATACTCATAGTATAGTCAATCCTTTAAGCTTGGGTACAGTACCGCACCAGGACCCTCAAGTCTGCATTATTTAGTAGGAAGTAATAAAAGTACAGACTGCAGATGTGTCTGATTTTGCCTCCCATGGAAACAGACAAACAGGAGAAAAGATGTTCGGAAGATGTCCCTCAGCTTTCATCTAATACACATCCATACTTCCATCATTGATAATTTGCTTCCTTTTATTGGCTTGTTACAAATACGAATATCTTATTTCCATCTGATATAAACTCAATGACACCAAATTCAATTGGCTTGGGTGTTTTTTTAGGCCAAAAATAACAATAGATAACCAGGTCAAGATGTACACCGCAGGGATGCATGCAATCTTTGGTGATCTAAGCCTTTCTTTTTAAGGCTGGGTTCACACGAGCATGTTACGTCTGTAAAGGACGGAACGTATTTCGGCTGCATGTCCCGGACCGAACACACTGCAGGGAGCCGGACTCCTAGCATCATAGTTATGTAAGACACTAGGAGTCCCTGCCTCGCTGCGGGACAACTGTCCCGTACTGTAATCATGTTTTCAGTACGGGACAGTAGTTCCACGGAGAGGCAGGGACTCCTAGCGTCGTACATAAGTATGATGCTAGGAGCCCGGCTCCCTGCAGTGTGTTCGGTCCAGGACTTGCGGCCAAAATACGTTCCGTCCTTTACGGACGTAACATGCTCGTGTGAACCTAGCCTTATACAGAGTCATAACTTGAAACTCCAGGGCCCCAATGCTAAACTTGTAACAGTGCCGTTTACCATGTGCCATTTATAATACTGATGTCTTTTTATGTGGTAGAGAGGCCTTTGGGCCTCTTACGGTACCAGGTCCGAGTGCGACTGCTACATCTGCACCTCCTATAGCTACGCCCTTGTTTCTCGATATTTTATAAAGTATGACTTAAGCCTACTAGACTATAAAATCCATTACATTTAGTATCAGTTAAACAATTCTAATGGATATTAACAATACAGTAAACATTTCAACTTAAAAGGGTTATCCGATTCTTTAAAGTTGACAGCCTATCCTTAGATTTGTGGGGGTCCAACTCATCTGCATCCCTGACAATCAGCAGTTTCAAAGGGCTGCTACGCTGTAGAGAGTGCCGCGTCCCCTTCATTGTTTACACTGGTCTGCACAGGATAGATCCGTACTTTTAGTAGTGGCTATGCCCGATATTGCAGTTCAGTCCTATTCACTTGAGTACCAGGAACAGCCTCTACTAAAAGTACGGGGCTGTGCTAGGTCAAAAACAAATGGGATGCGGCCCCTTAAAACGGCTAATTAGCAGGGGTACCGTGAGTCGGACTCCCACCGATCTAAATATAAGGATAGGCCATCCATTTTAAAGAACCAGATAACTCCTTTAAATAGTATGAAAGTTACCTATTTAATATAATGATTGTCTCTCCCATCACCCATCATGAGGGACAAACTGTCTTCACCTTGCAAATTGCTTTCTCCTGTGCTCTCTATCGCCTCCTGCTGAGTGATATACTGTTCACCGAGAGATAAAGGAGGTGAAACTTCTCTAAAATAATTTCAGGCTTAGAAAAGTGGATGTCACATTTCAAGTTCATTCAACTATTGGCCAACGTCAAAATATGTTGAATGTTGTTAATACACGAAGTAACTGATATAATACTGCACCCTATGGTCGAAACAGGACGAATTTTCATATCTGACTAGAGCTGCTTTTTATATTGGCATTGCCAGATACATAAATCTGCATGTAGTACAAGGTTCCTCAATATCTGCCGCTTACAGGCACTAAATTATCTGCCAAATGACAAATCTAGCCCTCCAATGTCAAATATAGTACTGCAAAGAAGGCTTTCTGGTTACTCTGTAGAGGGAGACTTTGTACCTTGAAAATAGAAATTCAACCTTGACAGCTGATAATAAAATACTTCCTAAATACTTTGGGGGAGTTTTTCACTTAAACCGCACAAGAATTCTGCCACAAATTGCTCCAAAAAGTGGTGTACCGTACCAGCTGTACGCCAAATTTATTATGTATTTTAGGCAGTTTCCTCTCCTCCCTTGACAGTTTTGAAAAGTGTCTAAAAAGGAGGCCTGGCTAAGAGTCATATAATGCGCCAGATTTATTAATGGTGTGCTCCATTAATTTGGCACAAAATATCTGCCACCATAAGGTGGTGTAAGGAAAAGAAAGCTGTCTAACATGTCTAGCAAGATGCGCCAAAATTATTATACAGCGTGCGCCACTGTGATTACTTTGGCCTGCCTGGTCTAGTTTTATCCTGTCTAAATTTAGGAAAGTATTAATAAATCTACCCCATTGTTTTATTTGATATATACCATATATTGATAGATATGAGATAGATAGACAGTCAGACAGACAGACAGACAGATAGACAGACAGACGATAGATAGATAGATAGATAGATAGATAGATAGATAGATAGATAGATAGATAGATAGATAGATAGATAGATAGATAGATAGATAGATAGATATGAGATAGATAGATAGATAGATAGATAGATAGATAGATAGATAGATAGATAGATAGATAGATAGATAGATAGATAGATAGATAGATAGATAGATAGATAGATAGACAGATGATAGATAGATAGATAGATAGATAGATAGATAGATAGATAGATAGATAGATAGATAGATAGATAGATAGATAGATAGATAGATAGACAGATGATAGATAGATAGATAGATAGATAGATAGATAGATAGATAGATAGATAGATAGATAGATAGATAGATAGATAGATAGATATGAGATAGATAGATAGATAGATAGATAGATAGATAGATAGATAGATAGATAGACAGACGATAGATAGATAGATAGATAGATAGATAGATAGATAGATAGATAGATAGATAGATAGATAGATAGATAGATAGATAGACAGACGATAGATAGATAGATAGATAGATAGATAGATAGATAGATAGATAGATAGATAGATAGATAGATAGATAGACAGATGATAGATAGATAGATAGATAGATAGATAGATAGATAGATAGATAGATAGACAGATGATAGATAGATAGATAGATAGATAGATAGATAGATAGATAGATAGATAGATAGATAGATAGATAGATAGATAGATAGATAGATAGATAGATAGATAGATAGATATGAGATAGATAGATAGATAGATAGATAGATAGATAGATAGATAGATAGATAGATAGATAGATAGATAGATAGACAGACGATAGATAGATAGATAGATAGATAGATAGATAGATAGATAGATAGATAGATAGATAGGAGATAGATAGATAGATAGATAGATAGATAGATAGATAGATAGATAGATAGATAGATAGATAGATAGATAGACAGATGATAGATAGATAGATAGATAGATAGATAGATAGATAGATAGATAGATAGATAGATAGATAGATAGATAGATAGATGATAGATAGATAGATAGATAGATAGATAGATAGATAGATAGATAGATAGATAGATGATAGAGATATGTAGACACGCTATTCAGCATTGAACAATAACACCCTCTCTTAGATTTAGTCCTGATGCTAATGATCTTTTGTACAGATACAAACTTCATTAATTTTTCAGTATCCAAAGCCTTTCATCTGTTGCTAAGTAGTTGCACTAGCAGTAAACGGTCGCTTGTATAACCAGGGAGAACCAAGATAATAGATTTAACAAACACGGCTGTTTCTTGATCTAGTAGATCTCTTTCCATTCCTTTCTCTTCCTGCTATGGGTCAGTGATTTATCCAAGCCAGATCCCTATTATACCTCCAGGGTTTTTCTAAAGTCACACAGACTTCATTCACAAAGGATCCGGTACATATAAAGTATTCTGGATTATTTCTGTATTGCAATATAAGTCTAGGCTCTACAAGAGGGTTTCCTTGTCCCCAGCATCCCAGACAGCAGCGTTTTACGGACTGGATTCTGCAAATTGTATTATATATTCATATATTGAGAAAGGACAGATATAGGTTAAACATTTACTATTCACTGTACATTACCCCTCAGATAATTGAAGCTGCCCATACACATTAAAATAATATAATGTGTATGGAGGTAACTGTCCCCTTACAACAGAAGGAAAGCTGAGGGTCCGGAAAATTGGATATAAACATGGCCGATCCTTTTGTTTAGCTTGGAGATAAAACCAGTCGTCACAATATTCTCATTGAAATAAACATTTATGTAGAAAGGTTGGGGGATATAGCTGTTTAGATGACAGCTATCTTAATTGTACGGCCAGCTGAACTGTACCCTATGTGGTCTACTTATCAGCGTTGGCCTGTGTGCACATAAACCGGCACTGAGGCCCTTCTGCGTGTATAACAAAATACTCACTCCAGCCAGTTCTTAACTTGTGTTCTTTTTCTTTTATATGACCCCAGATCTCCTCTGTGACATCTTACATACTTACACTAGGAAATACATTAATACATTGCTATATATACAAGGTGATTCAAAAAGGATGGTGCAAAAGTAAAGGCCTGACTTGCAGGGCTGATTTGAAGAGGAAGAATTCGCTGACGGGCTGGCTGGTGTTGAGTGATGAGACTACCTTACACCTCAGTGGGAAGGTCAACCACCACAACGTTAGAATTTTGGGCACAGAAAAACAATCTGCACTTAATGAGCACATGAGGGACTCACCAAAAGTAAACGTGTTCTGTGCAATGAGCAGGCGCAAAATCTATGGTTCCTTCTTTTTTTGCAGAGGATCCTGTCACTGGTCACTCCTACCTGGACACGTTAAAGGAATGGCTTATGCCACAGACATAGGAAGATCTGCCAAACATAGTCTATGAGCAGGGTGGTGCACCTCCACATTTCCATTTGGATGTTTGCTGATACCTGAATGAAACTCTACCGGAACGTTGAATCAGCCGCACCGGAAACAGCGATTTACCAATGTTGCACTGGCCTCCATGATCGCCAGATCTAACACCCTGCGACTTATTTTTGTGGGGCTACATCAAGGACTCTGCCCCCTTCCCCAGCCACAGGATCTGAACGACCTGAAACAGGGGAGTCCATATCCGAGGATATGCTGGCACGCATCTGGACAGAACTGGACTACCGCCTAGACATCTGCCATGTCACCATTGGAATCACATTGAACATTTGTAGTGTATAGATAAAACTTGGATAGATAGTGTGTCTTTTCATGTTAATACATTTGTGTCATGTTCTCGTGGTTATGAATACCGAGGCTATAATTTTGAACCATCCTTTTTTAATCACTCTGTATATTAAGACTTGGGAATGTAATTGGATTACTTCACCCAATAAAATTACGAAAACAGTATTGGGTAGCATTTCTAATGGCTAGTCTGTAATGGAGAGTGATCACACATGTTCAGCAACCTTTTTATTGAGAACAGGGATTGTGAACCCCACATCAATTGAGCACCTGCTGCTAGACTGCCATAGATCACATTTTTAGGACATTTCGGAAAAAAGCTCCAAACCTTTAAACTTTTCAGTCTTTAACCAACTCGATTGTCTGGATAGCCCCCTCTGCTTACTCTACAGCTCACTAGTTTTAAGGTTTCAATTTCGGCACAGTTGTTTTCGTTATTGTCCAGCAGTCTGCCGCTATCTATTACAACGCTCGCTTCAACCTTTCTTCTCACTCTTTGCTATGTTCAAACAAAACCTCCCATTGTTACCTTCCTGTTGTGAACGATATCCATATTAGTTTCTCTGTACTCTCTTCTCCCTTTTTCATATCACATGATCTAACTATTCTCATTGACCACCTTACATGATCTTCCTGGACTGCGTGACTCAAACCCAAATCATATAAATCACACAATTGTCTACATTCCCTTAAAGGGGTTTTCCGAGAATCATAAAATGATCATCTATGCACAGGATAGGTGATAATTTTCTGATCGCTGGGACCCCCACCGATTGTGACAACGGGGGTGAGGAGGACATTGAATTGAGCGGCGGCCGACCATGTGCGCTGCAGCTCCATTCAAAGTCTATGGGAGTGACTGAAACAGCCTTGTACTTTGAGCAGTGAGGAGGAACGGGGATTCTGGCCTCCCGTTCTCACGATCAATGGGGGTTCCAGCAGTATGGCCCACAGTGATCAGAAAATGATCACACATTTTCTGGATAGGTGATAATTTATGATTTTGGGGAAACCCCCTTTAAGGCATCATGCACACAGCCTCCGAGTTGTAAGAAGCTTTAAAGGGGTTGTCCCATGAATGACATTTATGACATATCCACAGGATATGTCATAAATTTCAGAAAGATGCGGGTCTCACCTCTGGACTCCGGGCCACTTACTGATTACATGGTCGGGAGTTACAGAAACAGCGTAACTCGCTGAGCTACGCTGTTTCCATAACTTCCATAGAACTGAATAGTAGTTACAGATACAGCATAGCTCGCATGCTACACTGCTTCCGTAATTGCCATTCACTACTATGGGAGTTACGGAAACAGCATAGCTCAGCGAGTTACGCTGTTTCCGTAACTCCCGACCATGTAATCAAGAAGTAGCCGGGAGTCAGCGTGAGTCCAGAAATTTCAATAGACAAATCCACTTGGGAATGCACAATGACACAGTCAGTGTCTCCTGATAGAACTACAAAAATATGTTCCTTATGGTGTCGGATGACTGCCATAGAAAAAGCAATCTATACCCATGTGTGAACTCCGGATACCACTTATGATGTTATTTTGGTATAATAGATAGTAGCTGAAACCCCCATATTACATTAAACTAAATGAAGCCATTCCATATTCATCTATTTCTGAACACAAATGCAGAAAATCAATCTTGGAGAGGCTTAAAGGATTTTTAATAAAGTACAGATGTGAAAAAAGTCTGAGAAAAAGTTATCTAGGGTAAAATAACATCCAAACTTGGCAACATCTTAGGCTAAAATTCACATCCCTACACATGCAGTTCATGCTTAATGTTAGCCCCTTGACATGTATTTGATAAAGCTGGCGACAAGTTTGTGAAATCACTGATAATCTGTAGCTATTGTTGCATAACATTATCCAAGATCTTGTAAGAAATCATTCCAAATTTTATTTGTAAATGTGGCAAAGAGAACTCGTGGTTATAAAGTGAAGGATTCCATCTGTTAAAAAAGACTTCTGCCTGCACTGGCCCGGACACAATGGACATTTCTTTTCTACAAAACACGCATGTCAAACATTATTTCCGTTTGGGAAATGTGAATATGAGAAATATTGAAGCTGCGTCCAGGCATGCATACAATGTAGCATTACATGCTGGCCCTTTATTTCATGTCATTCATGGATGTGCTGCGTCTGAGCACTCTAGAGCACTCCTGGCGGTAAATGCAATTTTCTAATATACTCTTCAACACCAAGAAGGACAAGCCGTAAGGTTATGCAAATCGAGGAAGTAGCGGGTGTCGCTAAGATCTGTAAATGATCAAATTGTCAAGCACCGAACTCCAATCCATATGGTGGCTCAGAGAGACACAGTATTCTCCCCTAGAAGCAGTGTTTCTGTAATACAGAAGGTTACACCTTTATATGAAGGCACAAGAACGAAAAACCTCCATGTGCTTTTGTATAAAATCGGAGGCACAGGGAGGTACAGTATTGGCCGGTCGAGAGGTGCCTTATTATGGAACCGTACCTCGCATTAGCAGCAATTTCAGGCTTGGGAGAATATGACTGTGGTGTTATTCAATAGGATTACTGTCAGGGAGCCCAGAAACAAGTATGGAACTATTATCATTTCTTTATATCACATATTTCCAGTTCTGTGAATCTCCAGAAACATTTACGTACACAAATATAAAAAATATTTCAGCTTTATACTTCAGGTTCTATGTAAGACTCTCGATGCTTATAGTTCTGCAAAAGGATAGTATACTGGTAAAGAAGACATAAGTTAAAGGGGGTTTTCTACCATAGTAAGTGATGTCACATCCTTAGAATGAAAGGAACTGTGCTGCAATTCCCTGAGAGCGCCGATATCGAGGAGAAAAGCCAAGTGACTTCGGTCCCTTTGTTCCCAAATCGACAGAGATCCTGGTTATCAAGTTCAACCTTTCATACTTCCAAATCTCAGTTGATCCAGAAGAAGACAGAAAAAAAAACACCCTCGTTGGTCAGTTAAGTAGACCTTGAGAAATACCATGGTGATATGTTAGGCCAGTGGTGGGCAAATAGTTGATTGTGATCTACCAGTAGACCTCAGAGCAGGGTCCAGTAGGTCTCAATGTTAGGCTACCAGGCTGTTCTTTTGCTGGCTGCAACACAAAAGTTGGAAAAGCGCCTTCAAGTGGCACCAAGCCGGGCAGAGGAGAGGAGCAGTACTGTCATGTATGAAGAAGGAATGGCTGTGGAGTAAGTGCAATAAGTAACTGTCACTGATATCACTGTTATGAGGGCACCAGGGATCATGCAAATTATTTACATCAGTGTCCTCAACACATGTGCCTGTCCCTGGTCCCCTGGTAGATCACCTAACTCAGGCTCCATAAAAAGGAGATCTCCTTCTGAAGTTTGGCCACTCTGGTGCTAGAATAAGCATAGGCCCAGGGGACATCATTAGACTCTTCCTCGTGCCATGGTGGAGTGTATAATAGTTTGCAAAACATAAACATTTCATTATAATAGCTGGAATTAATTATTCAAAAGTGTAATGTCTAAGCATGAATAGTCTATTTAATACAAGGAAGGAACCTCATAAAGCTTCATGTGGCTTTGTGGTTTCAATCACTATGGTTCCAACTCATCAAAAGACTCATTATGTATCCTGTGGTTAATGTGTAAACCTAAACACCAAGCTAAACTGGGTATATTAACTTCTCACTTTTACTTTCTCTCCAAAATATAAACACAATGACATAAATAGATTTGGGAGAGAAACATGAAAATACTGAAGTGGGATTTCACAATGCACAGTAGAAATTATTCATAGTGGTGACGACTTATTTTAAACTATAGTTAATAAAGTGAAGTTAACTCCTGGCAGTAATATTGGAGAGGCCTGATATTATCACTTGGGCATAACTTAAGGTCTTCTTGGGTACTTGTCTTTACAATATGGCAAAATGCATAGAGGTAGTTCTGTCATCACAAATATTAGGACTCCTCGCTGTATGGCTATTGTGGCCTCCAGCAACAGCCAGGGCAAGGTCAAGGGGTAGACACACAATTACACATAACTTATGGAGATGGGAAAAATACCACAGTGCCCCATAAAAGATGAGAAAACAGAGTAGATCTTCTGTTCTTATAGTTTGGCAGAGCGCTCAGCATACAGGCCGCATATAAATTTGTTTTCCCTTGGGGCTGCACAGCAGGTACATGAGTGCTGCATGCTGTTGGGCATCTCTGACATGTCAGAAGTTTTGATTGCTGGGTGGTCTGAGCACTGGGACCCCCACCGATCGCTAAAACGAAGCAGGAGAAGCTTGCTTGATGTTCGGCTTTTCTCGGAAAGCCTAGCAGTTGGTGTACGGACTCAATAGAAAGTCTATGAGTTCTTACACCGCTACATTGACTTTCTGAGAAAAGCCGAACAGAAATTAAGCGGCCCAGCGCTCACACGAGTGCTTCTGCCGCTTTGTATTATTGATTGGAGGGGTTCTCAGTGCTCAGACCCCCAGCGATCAAAACGTATCACATGTCAGAAGTTTGTTGAGTGTTTAGTTACCCTTTAAATTACAGTCTATTAATGATAGTAGTGCTGTAGCGATAGAATTTCTGGGGTAGCAATCACAACTGGCCCAATATCATAGGTCCTATACTATTACATATATGGTGCATGCAAATATATTGGTGGTCAAGTGGGAGAACTAGATAAAGATTTTGCCCTGGAGCCCAGGAGCTTCAAGCCTTAGTTCTGTTAGACTGCCAAAATGCAAAATGTAAAAATATATTAATCTCCATTACTCTAAAAATAATGTGCCATGATAGCGCTTATGTCAGCAGAGGCAAACAAACTAGTTATTTCAGCAAAAAAAATGATTGAGATACAAAGTTGAAAACTGAAAGGTACTGTATAAAGAAGAACAAAGAGCTGTCTTAGTTTGCGGTAGTGACAAGTTATTCTCTAAATTTCAGCATTCTGTAAATTTTTGGGCATATGGAGTAAATCATTGAAAAAATTCATTTACATCACTTTCAAAGGAGAAAACACATTACCTTTCCTTTCACACATGAGTTTTGCTTTTTTGTGTTTAGAAGAAAGAATTTTTTAAACTAAAGTGAAGTCATTTGAACATTTCATATTCTTTGCCATCTGTCTACAGTTATGAGTTGCAGCAAAATCTGTCTGCTTAAAGGGATTCTCTAGGAATATATGAACAGCTTAATACTAATACATAACTTGATACATAATTTAATACTAGATGTCTCTAAGGTACTCACTGTTGTAATATGGTTCCAAACCCCAGGGGCGTTGCTAGGGTCTTAAAAGATCAGGGCACAAGCCCCGAGACATATATCCCCCCCCCCATATATCGGAGATCGCATATCTGTAAGACTAAGGCTCCTATAGCTACACCACTGGATAGAATTGGATGTATTGTCTCAGCATACAGTATCATACATTATAGGCTTAGATACATGGCCCCAGTAGACAGTATAATACATGATAGGCTTAGATACATGGCGCCAGCAGACAGTATCACACATGATAGGCTTAGGGCCCATTCAGACAAGCGTGAATCTCGTCCGTGGGCTGTGCGTTGAAATAACGCACAGCCCACGGACCCGTTGATTTCAATGGTGCTATTCACACATGCAGGAGTTTTCACACAGCGAGTGTCCGTTGCGTGAAACTCACTGCATGTCCTATATTAGTGCGTTTTCACCCACCTAGTCGCCCATTAAAGTCAATGGGTGCGTTAAAACCACAGAAAGCACATGGACGACATCCGTGTGCTGTCCGTGTTTCACGCATCAATTACATTGAAAAAAATACATGCCACACGCAACGCACACGACCAGATTTACGTGCACAATGCCCCTGTATATAGTGTCAAAGCCCCCCTGTATGGTTCCACACACAGTCCCCCTGCCTTACACCCACCTTGTAGACAGTGCAATGCAGTTTCCTGTAGGTAGTCCTACATACCAAACTTGTCTCAACAGACAGTATCATACATGATAGGATCAGATACATGACCTCAGCAGACAGTATCACACATGATATGCTTAGCTACATGGCCCAGCAGACAGTGCCACACATGATAGACTTAGATACAGTGCCCTAGCAGTAAGTATCACACATGATAGACTTAGATACAGGGCCCCAGCAGTAAGTATCCTTGTACTAGCTTGCGCTCACCCCCCCAAAAAAATGTGTGTGCATGTATGTATATGTATGCGTGTGTGTTTGTGTGTGTATATGTATATGTATATATATATATATATATATATACATATATATATGAGACAGCATATCTGTAGCACTCTGTCCCTATAGCTATGGATGGGATTAGATACAGTGGCTCAGCAGACAGTATCACACATGATAGGCTTAGATATAGGGCCCAGCTCCCTGGACCCAGGAAAGGTAACATAATAATTGTTTTGGTTTGTTTGTGTTTTTTTACAGGTTCGGTCATTGGATTACTTTGGATTCGAGGACTACTTCGATGACGGCTTTTTTTAATTCTCAATAAAATGGTTAATGAGGGTTTTTGTGGGGGTTATTTTATTTCAATAAAATATTTTTTTTGTCCTTGTATTTTTTTTAAGCTTTATTACTACAGCTTTAGTAATAGCTGCTGGCTGATTGACAGTGTCCATTACTAAGGCGGGGCTTAGTGTTAGCCGGTGCAGAGGCTAACACAAACCCACATTATTACCCCGGTACCCACCGCCACCAGGGGTGCCGGGAAGAGCCAGGTATGATCCAGTACCCGAACATCTGTAGTGATGGTCGGGCACTGGGGAGGCCGCAGTGCGGGTGGCCTCGGATTTGTAACAATTGCGACCGCCATGAATGTGCCAGTCGCCGGGGATCCAGGACATTGGGCCAAAGATCCGGGGCTTGGGCCCCGAAGGCCCGGTGCTAGCGACACCCCTGCCAAACCCTGATCATGGGGAGCTTACCTGAAAAAGGGGGCTATTAGGGGAGGGGGTGGCAGAATTGCAGAATTTCTTTAAATGTGGGGGCATCCAGACATAGGATAAAAATATAGTTTTATTCTTACACTGCTAGGCACAAGATGCTCCAACTCATTAAAGGACTCATTAAATAAGTTGTATGAGATTAGAAAAACATGGCTGCATACTTCCAGAAACAGCACCCCCCCCCCGCAATACAAAACACAGCCTATGTATTAGAGTGTTGCCCTGTTTTTACTGGAAGAAAGCGCTATGTGTTCTAATTTCATACCATTGCTTTAAGTGTAAATTAGAAATCTTTAAGTATTGTGTGGAGATGGTAACAAACCAAGAGAAACTCTCAAGGGAAAGCAGGAGAGAAAATATATAGTCAGTAAGTCTCTTGTACTGTGCAGTTGATCATTGGGGAATTGTTCTTCTTCAGAGGTCTTGTGGAGTCCATGCCTTGACGGGTCAGAGCTATTTTGTGGGCATGAGGGGACCTACACAATATTATGCAGGTGGTTTTAATGTTATGACTGATCGATGTCGCTCATTAATACGTGGTTTTAGGATTAAGTTCAAGTCGGTCAACAGCTATTTATTCCTTTCCATCTTGGTACGGGTAAGGGCAGAAGTAGTACAATATAGAGAAGGTATTTACAGATTTTAATAAAGCAGGGTTAAATATTTACCAAGCAAGAACAATTCCAAGTTAATCATTATCTGAAAATTCCACGGTAATCGCAGGAATGTTGTTTAGTTCTTCTTTCTAAGCTTTAGAATGGTAAAACTATGCAGAAATGTGTGGTGTGCATGTGAGCCAGAAATGTGCTCCAGTTATTGCAGTCCTGATTTTGTTTTTATTACTAAATACACCTTAAAGCGGTATTCTGGTTTTATGTAAATAAATATTATCATTGTGTAATAAAAAACGTATTCTTCATGCTTAAAGATGCACACCAGCAATTATAATTTTTTGCATCTATCGTGCAGCATATGCTATCATTAAAGAATAATGTAGAGGCTCTTGTGTATGCCTTGTGTATTAGTTGATGTGCCATATATCGTTGTCTGCCATCTTGGTTCCTTATTCCCATCTGATATGGTTCCCTAATGCAGCCTACATTTCCCATCATGCTTCTGGCTTTGCAGAGGCAGAGGGGATGGAATCTCATCACTTGCTTTGCTCTGAGTCCTATCTAAGTGCAGCAAGCAATACATCAGTGACTTCTGTCCCATAACTCACACTGCAGAGTCTCCTCTGCCTCCTGCTTGTGATAGATATCTCTCCGTAAGCTCTTACAAACAGGATGCACGGGAGAGCAGTGAGAAGCTGCATCTCATAGAAATACACTGGACTCCCTGCACACAGCACTCACAGATAGTATAGACAGTCAGTATGAGTCAGAGGAGTTTTATAACTCTGCAGCTAATTATTGTATGGACTCACCTATTATATCACTGCACTCCTGCTCCCTTAGATAGGGCAGAAATGATCTCTTCAGCAACACTAAATGTATGAAGGACAACCAAAAAATTCAAGGAGAATGGAGATGTGTGAGGAGGGGAGGGGTCTTAGAGCTGCCAGGAGGGTTTTGATTGGTGATGATGTTATCTTGTAGGATCTCCTGTCTACACATGAGAGAATGGTCTACAAATGCTACATAGAGGAAGAGTGCTCAGGTGCAAAATACTGATGATATAGTAGGCTTGAGTGTGGATATCATCAGTATTTTGCACCTGAGCACTCTTCCTCTAAGTAGAATTTGTGGCTTGTCTGCATCCTGCTGGGAACTGGTGTTTGAACCTGCCCTTGTATTAGTAAGTATGGCCTCTTTCTGTGTTTTTTTGAGTAAATATGTCCTTCTTTCCTGTGATTCGATGCACAGTAGGCCATAATCAGGTATTTCTGGGCCTCATATAGCAAAAGATTTAGCCACCCCCTGTCGCACCTACAAATTATCGTTCTTTATATTGTAGCCGATCATCATCTGTACTTTCTTGTTTTTTTATGCTTCCACTGGCCCTTTGGTCTCTGGGGTCCAATCTAATAGGAGTTATCAGCTCTGTGGACATAGGGTCCTTAAATAAATAGACTTGTGGACAACAAACCTAGAAAATGCAGGATGGGATGCTAAAAGTGTAAGATATTCAATCCTCAGATCAGACCCAAAAATGTTTTTAGACCCCAGACTCGACACCAACATTAAGACTGGATTCACACGAGCATGTTCGGTCCAAAAAGGACAGAACGTATTTCGGCCGCAAGTACCGGACCAAACACACTGCAGGGAGCTGGGCTCCTAGCATCATAGTTATGTACGACGCTAGGAGTTCCTACCTCTCCGTGGAACTAATGTCCCGTACTGAAAACATGATTACACTACGGGACAGTAGTTCCACGAAGAGGCAGGGACACCTAGCGTCGTACATAACTATGATGCTAGGAGCCCGGCTCCCTGCAGTGTGTTCGGTCTGGGACTTGCAGCTGAAATACGTTCCGTCCTTTATGGATCGAACATGCTCGTGTGAATCCAGCCTAACACAGACCAGACCCTAAAATTATTTCAGACCCCATTCCAGACCCCCTATATAAATTTAGACCCCAGACCAGACCTCCGAATTTATACCCCATTCCAAAACCCTTACTATATCCAGACTAGACTCCAAAATTAATTTATACACCAGATTGAACCACAAAATGAATTCAGACCCTAAAATTAATCCAGACCTCAAAACTAATTCAGACAGTAGACCCTAAAAATATTTCAGACCACATCCCAGACTGATAATTAATTTCAGACCTTTAGATCTGACTAGACCTCAGATCGGACCCCAAAATTTAGACCGCAGAACAAAGCAAAAAAAAATATTCAAACCCCAGACCAGACCCCTCGATTTACTTACCGCTGCCCCCCGAGGCTAACCTTTATTTGCATAGGCTACCCTCTTATTTCTTCTAGGCTTTGGTAAGTCTAGGAAGAAACTGAAATTGCAACAACCAACTATGAAAAGGAGTATATCAGAAAGCCCTACCCTATATTATTTGCTTGTATACATGTCAATATGTTCTCTCCAGAAAAACAAAAAGCAGAATTCAGTAGGAAGCCCGTTTTTCCCATATATGTAGGGCATAATAAACCATATGCAAAGCGAATAAAATAGAGTCGTCTGATTTGTTTTGAGCCTGTTTTTAATGGTTGACTTTAACATGCACAATTTAAGGAAAACATTCTTACGGTAATCTAAATAGAAGCTTTGTGCAGGACATTGAGGTAAGTGGTAAAACTGGTTTTCGGAATGAATGTCTCTCAGCACTCGGCACGTCTCATTTAAGTGGAATGCAAACATGATATTGTAGGAATTCAGAAATATTCATGGTGGAAGATGCAGCATTACAGGACATTACGATTTCGAGGGAAAAAGGCTATTCATTGTCTAATAAACAATTATAACTTAATAATATAAACAATTATAACTTAATAATATAAACAATAATATACTTTCTTTATCAATTCCTCAAGGTTTTTTAAAAAATCTCTTCTTGCTGTCATTCAGGAGGACACTTCATGTCTAGGGGATAAAAATGTGTCCTGGTCATGTGATGATCACACGGTGAGTCCATCACTTCACCAGATTTCTATCCCCCAGAAGTAAACAATTATGCCCATTGCACACGACCTTAGCGGGTGAATCGGGTTCGTGAAAACGGAACCGACTTTCCGATCCGTGGAAAGATAGGACATATCCTGTCTTTCCACGGATCACTGACGAGACCCGGCTGGCACACACCGTCATGTACATGAGGCATTAAGGTTCCTATTAAATTATAGCAAGCAGAGATCTTGAAAACCATGAGCAATCAATTCAGAAAGCATATTAAAAAATGTTATAATTTTTTATTATACAAATAATACCCATTATTTGGTATTGTTTACTATTTGTCTTGGCTAACTATTTAGGATAATTGATCCATATAGCTTTAATATTGTGATCTGAGGTTTGAATCCCCTATTTCTGTTTATAGGACCCTATATATTTAAGTTGTCCAATGGTATGTTCACACGCAAACTCAAAAACATGTGAAAATACGGAGCTGTTTTCAAGGGAAAAGAGCTCCTGATTTTCAGACGTTTTTTTAAGCCACTCGCGATTTTCGCTGCGTTTTTTACGCCCCTTTTTGGAGCTGTTTTCAATAGAGTCTATGAAAAACGGCTCCAAAAACGTCCCAAGAAGTGACCTGCACTTCTTCTTCGCGGCCGTTTTTTTACGGGGCCATTTTTAAAAACGGCCGCGAAAAAAACAGCCCGTCGGAACAGAACGCCGTTTTCCCATTGAAATCAATGGGCAGATGTTTGGAGGCGTTCTGCTTCTGATTTTTCGGCCGTTTTTCAAAAAACGTCCGAAAACACTCCGTGTGAGCATACCCTAATTATTCAGTTCCAAGATCCCAAGGAGTCTAACTTATAGACTTTTAGCTATGTAGTCTGATATATCATGCAGCTATTATTACTATGTTAACAAGTTTGAGTACTATTTAAAAAAATGCATGGATTTTTGTTTACATTTTTTTTTCTTTAGGTCAATTATTTTACATTATTTTATATTAATATGTATATTATACTTCCTGAAGGAAAACTTATATGATGCTTAAAGGGGTTTTCCCATCAGAGACATTTCTGACATAGCCACAGAATATGTCATAAATGTCAGATAGATGCGGGTCCCACCTCTGGGACCCGCACCTATCTCTAGAACAAGGTCCCCTAAACCCCGTTCTAGCTTTTTGTGCTCACGCTGCCTCCCGGCCACTTACTGATTACATGGTCGGGAGTTACGGAAACAGCGTCAGTAAAAATTTTCTGCTGCTAACTTTTCTAGCTTGATTTCATGTTTACATTTCCTATTAACATCTTTTTCCGTACCATTAGCCTTCAATGTTTTAAATGTTTTTTGTCGTACTACATTTAGTTATTCTCTATTTAGCCACATTGGTCCCCTTTTATTTCTAGACATTTAATTACCAGAGGGCATAAGCTTACTACATGATTAATACAATATTTTAAAAAAAAATTTTAAACACATTTTTATCCTACTGTACTCAGAACGTGGCAGGGAAATCCGTCTGAATATTCGCACCAAATGGCACATATTTGGCACCTAATTTAGCGTGTATATTCAGATGGATTAACTGCTACGGAAATCATCTGCCAGATGAAAAAGGGCTTTTACCCACCTCTCCTTGCATTGCAATAGCAATGACGTTTTATCACGTGACCGCTGCATCCTGTAATTGGCTGCGGGTGTCACATGTCATGAAACATTATTACAGAGGGCAGCCTGGATAAAGAGCAGTCGGAATAGCAAGGATGCGTTGCTATGGCAGTGGCGCGAGAGGTAAGTATAGGCTTTATATTTTTTTTAACCTGTGTAGTTCCGAATTTACCCAGCGTATTTGCAGCAAATTCCACAAACAATAGAATTTGTTGCAGAATTTCACTTCCCCGTGGAACTTAAAGTGTAACTAAACGATCAACAAACTTCGGACATGTCATAGTGACATGTCAGAGGTTTTGATTGGTGGGAGTCCGAGCACTGAGACCCCATCAATAGTTAAAACGAAGTGGTAGAAGCACCCGTGTGAGCCATGAGCCTCTTCGTTTCTTTTCGGCTTTTTCCGGAAATTGATGTAGCGGTGTACGGGCTCAATAGAAAGTCTATTAGCCGGTACTCCGATCCATCGGCTTTCCAGAAAAAGTCGAACAGAAACTAAGCGGCTCAGCGCTCACACGAGCACTTTTGCCATTTCGTTTTAGCGATTGATGGGGATCTCAGTGCTCAGACTCCCACCAATCAAAACCTCTGGCATGTCACTATGAAATGTTTAGTTACCCTTTAATAGGGAAATTTTGCAACAAATGTGCAGTGAATCCGCAGTTTAAATTTACGTGCTTCAGATTTATAATCCGCACCGCAGGTCAATTTATGCACGTATTCTATGCAGACTCTTTTCGCAGCGTCTGAATGAGATTTGTTAAAATCTCACCCACTTTGCTGCTACTGTAATATGCTGCGAAATTTCCGCCAGCAAATCCGAACAGAATATCCACATTGTATACGCTACGTGTGAACATACCCTAAGGCTTTATTCAGACGAACGGGAAAAACGTCCGTGCAATGCGCGTGATTTGCACGCGCGTTGCACGGACCTATATGTGTCTATGGGGCCGTGCAGACATGTCCGTGATTTTTCCTCAGCGTGAGTCCGCTGAAAAAAAGTCACGACATGTCCGTTCTTTCGGCGTTTTGCACGCATCACGCACCCATTGAAGTCAATGGGTGCGTGAAAACCACGCATGCCGCACGGAAGCACTTCCGTGCGAACTGCGTGATTCGCGCAAGAGCTGTCAAAAGGATGAATGTAAACAGAAAAGCACCACGTGCTTTTCTGCTTACAAACATCCAAACGGAGTGTCTTTGAGATGAGCGAACCCGGACAACTGAACCGAACTTGACCGGGTTCGGCCGAACTCGTTTTGGCCGAACCCGGCAAAACAATTTCCGGTACGCGACGACAGGAGATAGTCACTGTCCAGGGTGCTGAAAGAGTTAAACTGTTTCAGCACCCTGGACAGTGACTTCCGATCACAATATACATGAACGTGTAAAAAAAAAAGAAGTTCTGACTTACCGATAACTCCCGGCTTCTTCCTCCAGTCTGACCTCCCGGGATGACAATTCAGTCCAAGTGACAGCTCCAGCCAATCACAGGCCAATCACAGGCTGCAGCGGTCACATGGACTGACGCGTCATGCAGGGAGGTGGGGCCAGATGTCAAGAGAGGCGCGTCACCAAGGACGCGTCACCAAGGCAACGGCCGGGAGGGAAGTTCTCGGAAAGTACGAACTTTTTCTTTTTTTTTTAACAGGTTGCTCGATATTGTGATCGGCATTCACTGTCGAGGGTGCTGAAAGAGTTAACTGCCGATCAGCTAACTCTTTCAGCACCCTAGACAGTGACTGACGTCGACTAGCCTCATCTCTATGATGGCGGCTGCGCGAAAATCACGCAGCCGCGCATCAAACACGGATGACACACGGAGCTGTCAAGTGGTTTTTGCGCGCGCAAAACGCCGCGTTTTTGCGTCTGCAAAAACGCCACGCTCGTGTGAATCCAGCCTAAGGCACACACTGCAGATTTTGTTTCAGAAGTGGGGTTCTTTCTGCAGAAAGCACCAAATATGCCGTGTGCACAGAGCCTTAGTGATACCCTCAGTTGATTGAGTTTTTCTTTTAAAAAATGACAGGTTTTTCTAACTCCCTTTTGTACCGTTGTATTGAATATTATCTTGTAACTTACTATATCATAGTCACTCTTGCCAAAGAGCTCCCGGTCCTCCACATCTGACATTATATTGGCCTATTAGACAAAACCAGATAGAGCAAAGAATCTCTTCTAATTGGTTTATCTGCCGAGTGAAATAATTGTCTTGAATTGTGGATAAAAACGTACAAAGTTTAGCACAATTAGTAACCTCTATGTCCCAACTATTGTCAGGACAGCTGAAATCCCCCATAATAAGGACACCATTATTATTTGCTGCCTTTTCTATTTGTTACAGCATTTCATCCTCAGTCTGATCCGCTATGTTTCGGTGGCTGGTAACAAACTCCAATTAGTAATTTACCATTATTGCATCGGAAATTGCGTCGTAATCAGCTGCAAAAAACTGCCTCCCATTGATGTAAATTGGAGGCAGAGGCGTTTTCTTTCCGCTGCGGCTTTTAGCCACTCGCGGTAAAAAAGCGGCATGCTCTTTCTTGCCGTGGTTCCGCCACTGACCTCCCATTGATATCAGTGGGAGGCAGATAAAGCGTTTTTTTGCAACGTTATTTGTCCACAGCGCTCAATGGCGAAAAATGCAGCAAAAATCACGGCAAGAATTTGCAGGATGGAATTACCAGGAAGGAATTTTGAGGCAGATTTTTCTGTGTGAACAGGGCCTTGACTCCACACAGTCACAGCCTTCCCCATGTATTTATTCAGCACTGGTCATAAACTGGATTTTCCATAAAAGATTTTGAGGCTTGCCTTCCCTTCTTGCTGCTCCCTGCCATTGTGATAGCACCAAAACAAAGCAATGGTCCCAATAACAAAAGTGTTTGAACAAGTCAGGATCTAAACAAACACTCCTATATCCAAATTAGCACCTATAAAGACATGAGTGCTAGACCCAAGAAATGCAATAAAAAAGTATAAAGTTTATTGATATACAGGGTGGGCCATTTATATGGATACACCTAAATAAAATGGGAATGGTTGGTGATATTAACTTCCTTTTTGTGGCACATTAGTATATGGGAGGGGGGAAACTTTTCAAGCTGGGTGTTGACCATGGCGGCCATTTTGAAGTTGGCCATTTTGTATCCAACTTTAGTTTTTCCAATGGGAAGAGGGTCATGTGACACATCAAACTTATCGAGAATTTCACAAGAAAAACAATGGTGTGCTTGGATTTAACGTTACTTTATTCTTTCTTGAGTTATTTACACGTTTCTGACCACTTATAAAATGTGTTCAAAGTGCTGCCCATTGTGTTGGATTGTCAATGCAACCCTCTTCCCCCACTCTTCACACACTGATAGCAACACCGCAGAAGAAATGCTAGCACAGGCTTCCAGTATCCGTAGTTTCAGTTGCTGCACATCTCGTATCTTCACAGCATAGACAATTGCCTTCAGATGACCCCAAAGATAAAAGTCTAAGGGGGTCAGATCGGGAGACCTAGGGGGCCATTCAACTGGCCCACGACGACCAATCCACTTTCCAGGAAACTGTTCATCTAGGAATGCTTGGACCTGACACCCATAATGTGGTGGTGCACCATCTTGCTGGAAAAACTCAGGAAACGTGCCAGCTTCAGTGCATAAAGAGGGAAACACATCATCATGTAGCAATTTCAGATATCCCGTGGCCTTGAGGTTTCCATTGATGAAGAATGGCCCCACTATCTTTGTACCCCATATACCACACCATACCATCAATTTTTGTGTTCCAACAGTCTTTGAGGGATCTATCCAATGTGGGTTAGTGTTAGACCAATAGCGGTGGTTTTGTTTGTTAACTTCACCATTCACATAAAAGTTTACCTCATCACTGAACAAAATGTTCTGTGTAAACTGAGGGTCCTGTTCCAATTTTTGTTTTGCCCATTCTGCAAATTCAGTGCGCCGATCTGGGTCATCCTCGTTGAGATGCTGCAGCAGCTGGAGTTTGTAAGGGTGCAATTTGTGAGTAGCTAATATCCGCCTAAGTGATGTTCGACTGATGCCACTCTCCAGTGACATGCGGCGAGTGCTACGCTGTGGGCTCTTGCTGAATGAAGCTAGGACAGCCACTGATGTTTCTTCAATAGTGACAGTTTTCATGCGTCCACATTTGGGCAAATCCAACACTGAACTGCATTGAAATCTGCTGCAATGACCCGGGTACTGCGTTCACCAGACATCAACACAATTTCTATCCGCTCCTCACGTGTTAACCTCTGCGACATGTCAATGGCTGTAAACAAAGAGAAGCTTGTAAATAACTCATGAAAGAATAAAGTAACGTTAAATCCAAGCACACCATTGTTTTTCTTGTGAAATTCTCGATAAGTTTGATGTGTCACATGACCCTCTTCCCATTGAAAAAACTAAAGTTGGATACAAAATGGCCGACTTCAAAATGGCCGCCATGGTCAACACCCAGCTTGAAAAGTTTCCCCCCTCCCATATACTAATGTGCCACAAACAGGAAGTTAATATCACCAACCATTCCCATTTTATTTAGGTGCATCCATATAAATGGCCCACCCTGTACATTAAAAACATACATAATGTAAAAAACATAATGGTACAGACCACGTAAAACAGAAATGGGTACTAAGGACAATATATCTGGTCACATAAGTAAGGAAGATGAGTAATCCAGCAGACCTATAATTCAAGTTATAATACTAGGGACAGGATGGTCAAGCTGCTAGTGCAAATAAGAGAGTAAAACATGAAACATTATGAATCAATACATAAGAACCTGCAGCCCTATCAAAGAAATGCAATAGTTAGTAAGGCAAGTGTCCGAAAAGACACAAAAGTATATGAGGTAAGTGCCTGAAACCAGTAGCCATGCACACCCAGAAACACCCGACGTACGTTTCGCTTACAAAATCTTCGTCTGGGGTGACCACTAGTCAAGGACAAGCTATGCTGGAGCTCCAGTTTCTATCCTCTATCTAGTCTCTATTCAGTGGCTGGTTCTATCGCTGATTAGGTTTTTCTTTTTTAAATGTTTCTATTGTGATATTGTGGTGCTTTCCCTGTAATGTTAGTGGAATTAAGTACAACTGCCTTTAATCTGGATATTAATCCCTAGGCTATGATGAATACTGATCCTGTGACTGGAAATCACTTAAATACATAGATTACTGCAGGATTAAACCTAGATGTACTAGTTTGATGAATGTCATTATCCATCTTTATGTAGAGTTTATGCTTTAGATATCGTTTTTTTAACCTGTACACACATACACTGGCAATATGTAATATCTAAGTATTATTACACTCAGTGGGGGGAATTTAACACATTTTCTACGCCAGTTTTCTGCCGTAGAAAAGTTGCAAACGGCAAAAATTTTGACTTTTGGACCCATTCCGCTGCTCTTGCCACTTTTCTATAAAGTGTGTGGAGCTTAATGGAAGGGACAGGACCATCCGCAGCCGATACATTTACTATAAGTGACGACACAAACTGGTATAAATTATACAGGAAACCTATGCCAGCTCTTGGCTGGCGTAGATTTCACTCAGCGACACAGGGACAGCCAATGATGTGACAAATTTATTAAGAGTTGTGCGCCTCCTAATAAATTTGTTGCATCTTACTCCAGCTTATTTTCTTGTATGAAACGCCAGTCTTAACAAATTTCCCCCATAGTTACATAGTTAGGGATTTTCAAAAAGACATCCATCCATCTAGGAAAAAAAATCAATATCCTTGGATCAATATCCCATCTCCATCAATCTAGTGCAATAACCCATATTCATCAATCGAGTGTAATAGGGAGAAAAAGATGTGCTGCTATGTGGAAGGGGAGTATGAACTGCATACTTGCCAACAGTGAACTGAAAATGGGGTGATGTTTATGCTAACTTACATGATGTTGAATGGTAATGGTGACGTCAAAGGGGGAATATCAGGGAGAAGTTGTCAAGAACATGGGCTGGTCAGTACTTTGCAGGGCAACATTGCATTTGATGATGTCACAGGGGTGGTGACGTCATTGGAGTGAAAATGTCACAGAGATTTTGGCGTCATAATTAGTGAGATGTCAGTGACATAACCTGACTTGTTTAAGGCCTCAGAGGGAGAAGGGCTTGTAGTGGAATGGAATATATGGCTAATTAATTCAGGATAATGTGAAAATTTAGCTGTGACGTTTTAAACCGTAAAGCCACAAAAGGAACTGCTCTGTACCATAGACACTTTTCATCTGGAGCTGTGCCCTGATGTGATGTTGTGGGCCAAATAGATTGCTTGGTGGCTTCTTGCAAAATCCTTTTAATTTAGGGAAAACCATGCAAGCACCCCTTGTGCAGTAGGTGGCGGCAGAAAGCAGCATCAGTAAGTGCAGACCAAGCCATGGAATTGCCAGGCTACCTGTTGTGGGTGGCATTTACATATCTCTGCTGTATAGTGTGTGGAACATTCCCACAAGACATCAAGTTGGAGCTAAGCCAAGCTTTCATGTGTTATGGGGATTGGGTGTTTACTTTGCTCAATTTTTGGTATCTGGGCATCTGCTTTAATTTTTTTATCCATCGCTGAGGCTAAAATCAAAGTTACAGGCGTTATCCTTGTTCGTCAAAATATCTGATCTTTAGACATCGCGTTCACTTCTACATAACACCCCCGACTATTTCTAAGATCACACGGTAGGCCTGATACTGACTGATAATTCCTTGGGCTGATCTAACTGCAATCAAAATATGATCACTGCATCAGAAAAGTAAAATGTTATATTATTTTATGATCTGCCAACTCTTCTGTCAGAAATGAGTCCCCACTTTCTCAGTAATGGTCAGATAACCCCTTTTTAAGGTTGTCTTCCAAATAAGTGGACCTTACTGTACTTCATCATGCCTAGTGCATTTTACCAAGGACTAGCATGAAGGATATGAAGCTTCATAGAATAAATCATAAGAAGGCTCCTATCCTTATGCTAGTTCAAGCCTGCCAACCCTCCCAATCGAAGACACGATAGGGTCCAGTGCTTCTTAGCCCTCATGACCCTTTAAACACTTTTCTTATTTTATTTCCTTACATTGCGGTATATAGAGGGAGGGGGAGACCCACGCACTTGAAGTTGCTGGCAATAGCATATAATGGGCACCTTTCCCCTATACCCCTATAAACCGCATAGCATCCCATTAGAGGGTTAAACACTGTAATTTAATTGTGTTCATGTGGTTATGTGTGTTTCTATGTGAACAGGTGGCGATGACTTCCACTGGGGTAAGGTAACCTCTACGAGTAATTGATATTATGGACTCTGGGCAGTGTCATTCCTAAAGCGCCATATTCTGAGAAGTCCCAGGTACTGTAGTGCAGGGGCCTCGGAGACACGCATGCATAGGCATGTAGTCGCGCATCTTGGAGAGGAGGGTGGAACTTCACTAGATAAAAGGGTGAGAATCTTGACACCAAGTGTTGGATATTTTCCGGTGATCAGGTAGAGACCCCCCCCCCCCTCCTGTAATTGAAAGAGGGTCTATTGTTCCTGAGATACAGGTAGAGAAAGCACAGCAGTTGGCCACCCAGATGTACAGAATTTAAAGTTTGCAATGTCGAGTTGCCAAGCAGGGCAGAAGACGCTGAAAATTTCCAGGCAGGGTGGGAGCCAATGAACACACCTACTGTGTACGCAGGAGTAAGAAATGGCGGAAGTTATCACCGCCAACCAGTGTAAAAACTTAACATTGACAAAGACTGTGTTAAATTCATGTATAATGTTGTGAGAATTCTGCCAGGAAAGTCAATTTCCAGTAAAGATTCGATATGTTATATCACCCGTCTGCGACATTTATACACTGGTAAAAGGGGACAGAAAGTTTCTCCTGATGTGGACTACTGTAGCCGCCGGAACAATCACTGCATGTGGCTTGGGTCCGTTATAAACTACAGGGGCTGTGTCTATGAAACACTTATCAGTATTTCTGAATTACAATTCCTCCCAATGTAAGTTGACCAATCTTGATGATGTCATTTATTTGCACTTCTAACACTCATGCTAAGAAAACCTGTTAAAATTAAGACTCATCCTGAAAAATAGGGACATGAAGCACCTTTGCCCCTGTCAGTGTGGAAGTCAACAGTGGTTATAATGTCAATGACTATTTTATTCTCAATTGTATTTCCCGGCCCTCTATAGAAGCAATAGCTCTGACTTAGGTTTACATTACACATTTTATTCATCATTTTCTAGGATAAAGCCGTTTTAGAAATCAGTAACTCAATAAAAGTAAAAAATGGCAGTTAGTTGGCAGTGACATATGTAATTTTCTCATGTAACTATTTGGCTAGAGGTTATGTAAGGTTATATATAGTGTCTTGCTACAGAAGAATGCTATCTCAAGGGACAAATTTTTCTGCAGGGCAAAGATTCACATTGTTTTACTATACAAATTATACTGTAAGTGGCCAATAAATGGTATATAAATGTCTACAAAAATTATAGTTGTCAGCAACGGGCCATCACGAGCCACTGCGGTGTTCCTTCGCCATGTGGAGCCATGACATCACCATGACAACGGGATGCCACGACTCTCCTCTGGTTGCAATGCACGGCTCCCGCTGCAGGTTTAGGACTCGGTGGCGGGATGTGACATCATCAGTTGGAGTTCTTACCATCCATCAATTGGAGACTATCCAGAGTACCGCAATCAGGGAATCTTAGTGGTCCACAACTCCTTGTGGGGGTTAAGGGAGAAAAACAGAAATTTCCCTAGACTCTGCACCGCAGGTTGGTCTGAGCCAACTCAGTCATTCATTGTTCCTGCCTGTTGCAACTCCTTCTCTGCTAAGTCTGCATGGTGTTGCTGAAGTCTGTTTCCACTACTCTGTGTTACTCTGCGTTATTGCCCTGACACGTCTCCCAGGTTCTGACTACGCTAGCTGCGGACCGGCATCCAGGTTTGCTTGCAGACTTATAGTCTAATATCAAGCATTACAATAGGTGTAGACATTATCTTTACTGCCTATTACCTCCTAATGTCCCAAGTATAATAGGCAGAATGTGCAGTTATGGGTCCATGAGTGTTTCACCCCTTCCTGACATCAAGTCGGTGTGGTAAGTAAAGAGCATGCTCACAGGCTGAGCCTGCTGCATAGGCTACAGGTGTTAGCTGTGAATTACAGCTGATACCCTGCTCTAGTGGTTGGGATTGAAGATAACTATGATCCCGGCTGTTTAAGCGCTAAGATGCCACGGTAAATAGTGACCGCAGCATTTAGGCCGTTAGACAAAGAGGGGGCCCCCCTCTGTCACCACTTCGCCCCCTCCGATGCGATTGCAGGGTGCCATTGGTTGTCCTCCTATGAAGCCTATAAGTATGGCAGTGTCTTGTGTAAACGATCGCATGTTCAAATTACCTAGTGGGGCAAAAATAAATACGCCACCAGAATTGCAGTTTTTTGGTGACCTTGCCTCCAACCAAAAAAAGGAATAAAAAGTTATTAAAAAATCAAGATAAAAAAATGTACCCTGAAATTGTAATAATAAAAACTTCAGCTTTCCCTGCAAAAACAAGCCCAGACAAAGCTCCTTCGACGGGAAAAGAAAGAAGTTATGGGATTCAGAATTTAACAACATAGAATTTATTTATTTTTTTACATATTATTTATATTTTGTAAAAATAGTAAAACATAAAAAAGACTAGATAAATTTAATATTGCCGAATTCGTATTGGCCCATAGAATAAAGTTAGCAAACAATTTTTACCGCAGGGGGAACACCGTAAAAACGAAACACAAAACACAATGGAGAAAATGCTGGGCCTAATATAATTCCATTTATCGTATTTCTTAATAATTATCCCATCTTTATATGCCAACAAGTACAAGTAACACCTTTTAAATGCCATGAACTAGCTACTTTCTTTCCTCCAGAAAAAAGCCTCGATGATCATCACACCGTTTAAAAAATGTTACTAACCACTTAGATGGCACAGTCAGCATTAACTGCAGCATCTAAGAGGTTAAACGGCTGGAATCTGACTAGTCCCCAATCCTGACCATTAGAACTGGTTGTCGGCTGTATATTACAGTCAACCCCTAAGTGATGTTTCTCCTGAGCTCGCGCCAGCACAGCATCATAATAGTATGGTGGCTGGCGTTAACTAACTGCAAGCCACGACGTACTATTAGGGTCAATGCACACGATGCGTATTACGTGCGGTTTTGCCGTGCATATTTGCATGTGGCAAAACCGCAGCGTAATACAATACGAGCATAGTCAATGAAATTCCAGGAAACCTCATGTACACGCTGCAGTATTGTTCTGCACGTAAATTGACCTGTGGTGCGGATTTTAAAATCATGTTTGCAAATTGTATATGCCTAGTGCTGAGGAGTACCGCACCAAAATCCGCAGCATGGAAACGCTCCAAAAAACGCATCAAAACGTGAAAAACACATTGAAAAATGCATGATTAGGTGCGGTTTTTACCTGCGAATTCCCTGTGTATTGCTGTGGATTTGGTGTGGATTTTCTGCAGCAAAATATGGAACATGTGCATGTAGCCTCAGGCAAATACGCGCAGCAAAACTGCAAGTAATATGCATCGCATGCATTGACCCTAAGGCTGGGTTCACATGACCTATTTTCAGACGTAATGGAGGCGTTTTATGCCTCGAATTACGTCTGAAAAAACGGCTCCAATACGTCGGCAAACATATGCCCATTACTTTCAATGGGCTTTACGATGTACTGTGCCAACGACCTGTCATTTTACGCGTCGCTGTCAACAGACAGCGCGTAAAATTACAGCCTCGTCAAAAGAAGTGCAGGACACTTCTTGGGACGTAATTGGAGTCGGTTTTCATTGACTCAAATGAAGAACAGCTCCAAATTACGTCCGTAAAAGACGCCCCGGAAAACACGAGTACATGCAATTACGTCTGAAATTCAGGAGCTGTTTTCTCCTGAAAACAGCTCCGTCATTTCAGACGTAATTGCAGTTATCGTATGCATTGACCCTAATGGTGCAGGGCAGGAAGAGTTTATGAGGAACTTGTCAAAATATGGAACTGGACCACAGAAAGTAGAAGTTTTAAGCACATTAGGTTATGGATTTCAGCAGAGCTTATCTCATGACTTTTTTTGTGGGAGGTATAGACCTGCCCAGGTCATTACTATTACAAGTCTTTATGAATTATGTTGCAATTTAATGATATGAGAGACATGGGAACCAATTAGGATTTGCTGAAATAAACCAGAGCCCAAAGGGACAGTAGAGGAGAAGGCAAAAAGCATTTAGTCTTGGAATAATAGTTAATTAACCTTTTTTTTTCCTACAGTACTTTACATTATCTAGTTTGTCAATTGTCTGGACTTGTCTTGACTTTTCTCAATTTACTAGATCCGGGGTAAGCAACCTATTTTGTATGTTGTGCCGATAAAAAAACAAAATCAATAATCAGTACTCAGTGTACCATGGAAACATGAAAGTCATATAACACAAACTGTTACCACGTATGTGACATAAAACAATTAATCAGTTAATTAAACTTGCATTTCAGTGTAACCTTTGTCCCTGACTTTCTTTGCAAAGATGATTCATTTGTGGTGTATACGAGGCTATTGAACACCAGCTTGCTGTGGGTGAACATAGGAGAGATCGCGGTTACTGAACACCAGCTGGGGGGTGCACATAGGAGAGACCCAGCTACTGAAGACCAGCTGGAGGGCTGCACATAGGAGAGACCACAGTACTGAACAACATCTCGGAGGTGTGCACATAGGAGAGACTACGTCTACTGAACACCACCTGGGGGGTGCGCATATGATAGACCACGGTACTGAACACCAGCTGAGAGGTGTGCATATAGGTTAGACCGGGGCTACTGAACACCAGCTGGAAGGGTGTGCACATAGGAGAGACTGAGGTTACTGAACACCAGCTTGGGGGGTGCACACCAGAGAGAGAGCGACTACTGAACAACAGCTTGAGAAGTGCACATAGGAGAGACAACGGCTACTGAAATCATATTGGGGGGGCCACATAGGAGAGAGAGCTGCCAACTATTGCTAACTCCGTCCTAGCGGCGCTGATCACCAGGAAAGAGCAGCGCTGCATTATGCGCTTGGCGATGTTGAACTCCAGGAGAGAGAGCAGTGCTGCATTGTGTGCTTGCCAACTTGTCAGCAGCGACAAAAACCATGAAGCACTGCTCTCTCTGCCTGTGTTCAGCGCCGCCAAGCACACAATGGTCCTGGACTCCGGGAGAGAGAAGTGTGCCAGCAATCCTTGCTTCACGTGTTGGTCTTCTTAGCTTCTTAGGATCAGTTCACACAGAGGATTTTGCTTGGTCCCTCCTCCCAATAAAGATTCCTCCTCCCATTGAAGATCGAGGAGGATGCTAGCGGGAAAAATCAGCATTCGACTCCCATTGAAATGAATGTAAGGCGGAATACGCAGCGGGTTCCGCCACAAAAATTCTGCCTTGTGAGAAGAGCCTTACCGATACCACAGTTTTCTGCACTAGATAGTGAAGTAGAATAATATCACTGTATACTCATGCAGTGTTGGACTCGGATACCTTGGGCCCACCCGTGGAAATTATTCTGAGAACCCACACTCCATCTATACAGAATTTATGCATGTTTAACCCTTTCATGACCAAGGGTCATTGATGCCCCTGTGTCTGATAATATCTTTGAAAACGCTTTGAATATCACAAATATTTTTACTTAATTTTTTTACAAGACTTGCGAGGCATTCATTTTCTAGATTAGTTTAATTAATTCTGTCACCCTGGAACGCTGTGAGGTGAGAGTGAAGAGGGCTATACACACACAACGGATCAGCTGTCAATTTTTCATGGTTGTTTTAGATCGATGCGTTTTTAACCGGCATTTGCCATCCGTTTTTCATGGACGTTAATAAAATGGATGAATTTTCATCATTAGGGGTTTTTTGTCCCAACACCTTGAAAACACCACAGTGCCCATGTAGATAGTGACGCAATACCACTATAGATAGTTCCACATTGACCACATAGATAATGCCAGTGCCCACATTGATGTTGCCCATGGGACATAGTGCCACAGTGGCCACATAGTGCCACACACAGTGCCCATGTAGATAGCACCACAGTGTGCCCTGTAGGTAGTGCCAATATAATGCCACAGTTCCCATGTAGATAGTGCCACACCCCCTGTATATAGCACCCCCTGTAAATAGCACCACACCCCCTGTACATAGGGCCACCCCCCTGTAGATAGTAACATCCCCCTGTATTTAGCAACATCCTCCTGCTGATAGTGCCATCCCCCCCCCCGTAAATTGCACCCCCTTTCTGTAAATAGCACCAACCACTATAGCTCCCTGTAGGAGTGGAATATGGACAGAGCCCCTGATGTCTCTGTCCATATATGGACAGTGACGTCAGGGGTTAACTCTAAAAGCAGAATCCTCTGCCAAAGCGGGGATTCCGCTCCAGGAGTAGCCCCTGATGTCACTGTCCATAGTCTGTCTGCTGCGTGGGGGGGAGGGTTTGCTATCTGCATGGGGGATGCAGAGGGGTGGCACTATCTACAGCGGGGATGGAGAGATGGCGGGGGCTCCCTCTAGGAGAGCGCTGGCCGTTGATTCCGATGCTGGGTTGAGCTTAGGTGGCGCTATCTACACAGGGTTTTGTGCTACTTACAGCGGGGGGTTTATTCTGGGGCACTCAAAGCACCGGCTGACATGAGAGTGCAGCGCTGCTCACACTGAAGCAGCACTGCACTCATTAAAACCATTCCAGGCTGTCAACGTCTATATACGTAACGACTGCACGGGGCATAGGCAGTTACAACGTATATAGCCGTATGGCAGTCGTGATGGGGTTAATTGTATTATAAACCTTGTTGTTATCATGGCATACACAGGATATATCAACAGCTTGATCTAATAAATTATTTGTGAATCAACCCATAAGAAATAGACCCTGGTAGAAAGCAATTGGCTCCAAATGGGGTTATTATCTGCTGCTGGACCTTTGTGGCCCTGTTCTAGTAGGAGCCCATTATTGTGTCATACCCTGGGTCCGGAGGAAAAGGATCTTCTGGTATTCTGGTTGGCCAGTCCAGCCTGTTTGCATGTCAGTTGTGTAGCTAAAGCTCTTTGACGATATGAAATCTGGTTTCCTATGCAGGACTCTTCGAATCTTGCTTTTTTACTTTTCTGATGCCATTTTTGTGGCAGTTTATGCGACAGTTTTTTTTAGCCAAATACAGAAGTGAAAACAAAAGGTAGGAGATGCATCAGCCTTTTATTTATACCTTTTTTCCTTTTGGATCCACTTCTGACTTTGGCTCAAAAAACTGAGCCAAAAACTGCACCATAAACTACATCAAAACTGTGTGTGATCCTGGCCTAATACTTGTTGCAGAATGTTATGTGACGATTGATCATCCAATATATTTTGCATGTTTTGCCTTTTAAATAAATCATTGCTATGTATGAATGTTGCACCCGATGATCCTGCCTGGCAGTGTTTTTACAGACTACAAAATAACCCTTCCAACATATGGTTAATTAATTTTTTCTCAAACAACCGATTAATTGACGTCATTACATTTCTTAATCCCTCAGTCCATATTTCTTTAGGATGATTTAGTTGCTTTCCAAATTAAAATGCCCCCAGGTCTTCGTTGACTTTGCTGGATATAATTTATGGCCATTTATAACATTATAATTGCTGCACACGTTATTGCTATACCCACAATTAATGTTATGTTTAATAAAACAGTTTATTTTTATTATTATTAATAATAAAAATAATAATAATAATAATAATAACTGAAATATTATTATATGTCCTAGTGTTTTTCTTGGTCCAAGCTGTGCACACCCAGTGATTCTGTACGGCTTATGTCCCCCCCTTCTCCATCATTGAACCCCACACAGGTCACCAGTGAGATGTAATGTGTGGGAGTGGAATGTAGCAGTAGACAGTTATGCAGAAAAGTTCTGTGAGCTCTATCACCATGGTAACTAACTAATGCTAAGGGAGAACACCTTCACTGCTTTTATTCCAAGTAATTTACCCCATACTGAATATCTGAGATAATTACAAGTTTTAACCATATGAAGGTACTATGAAATGTTATACATAGGAAACATATAAGTACCAAGATATCTTACAATATTTTATATTGTTTTAGTTACTTCCAGAAAATTCCAGCATTATGTCAATATATCTGATTGATTAAATTGTTCATATTAATATCATATCATGTTAAAATGAATGTGAGCCTTATCATAATGCTATTTTTAGGTCCAAAATTCTTTGCTGAATAATTTATTAATATGTCTTTAATAATTATGTTTTAATTTAGTAATTGACGCTCAGTTTTTCTTAAAAAAGAGCTCCAAATCCCCTGCCTAGACAAAAATTTAAAGAGAACATGTCACCTGCCCAAAAAACTACAGCTGAGATCTAAGTTAGATTGCACGTGCCTCACGGATTCTGCCGCTTTTTATTTTTTTCTTCTAGCCCCCACCGTTCCTGAGATATCTGGGCCGTTAGTTTTGGTGTCTTGAGGCCTTTGACTGGTTTTCACTGTCAAGTGGGCGGGTAACACCAGTCACGTGATAAGGGGTAACCGCCCACTTGACAGTGAAAACCTGCTTACTATGTTATAATTAAGTTTAATGTATAGGTAGGATGCAGTAAGCTCCTAGACTCCCCCAAGTAGTGGCTGCATGTAGCTAGATCATCTTTTAAAGGGGTTATGTGGGGACCGAAAAGTATTAGCAGTACGTGAGTACACTCACTAATATACATTCCAGTCCCCCGTCGCTATGATTATGAGATTTGTATAGATTTTTATAGCGCTGCCAGCGGACCAAGTCTAGTTGCACAGTCTTTCTCGACACCGACACGACTCCTCGTCATGTGACCGTCCCCGCTGTACTCCATGTACTCACTGTAGCAGTAGTACAGCGAGTACATACAGTACAGCGGGATCGGTCACATGACAAAGACTCGTATCATCATCAAGGAAGACAGTGCAACTAAACTTCTGGTCCCCCACCCGCGCTCTAAAAATCTATTACAATGTATATATCACATACTGCAGTGAGTACACTGCAAATATTGTTCAGTCCTTACATAACCCCTTTAAATCTATGTCTATGCAGGTGAGTTAGAGCTCTAGATCAGGAAAACAGTGGCATTCAGTGACATCACTGTGTAGGCGTGATGACATCACTAGTCTTAAGAAACATGCAGGGTGCCGTTGGCATCCGTCATACAACGCCTCCGGCACAGCGTCATGGCTTTCCTTATCAACGGAAGCCACAGCGCTGATGTGAACAGAGCCCTATTCTATTGTGGGTTGTTTCCATATCTTGTATAACTTGGCATAATAGCCCAACTAGCTTAACTACAGTGCATGTGACATGGAGAATGATTACTAGTATGGCACTTTATTGTGCCTCCACACCTATGGGTCAGGGCTGCCATCAGGGCAGTGCTATATTTATTCCCATAAGGGGCCCAGTGGATCTTATGAAAGTTTAGGGTGTGCTTGTTTCACATCAAAATGCCCAAATATACTGTATAATCCTCAAAATACTATGCGGCAAGGCAGTAGCTTCCAAACAGTGTACAAGGATGAGGGGTATAGGAAAATTGATGATGCGGAGGAGCAGCTACTTAAAGTAAACCCAGGATTTTCTTACTACCGAATACAGGAGGGGCATCAACAACCTTCAGAAATGGATAACGCATTACCAGCATGAGCTGCAGTACCTGTCAACACTCAAGAATTCTGCATTTTCACACCGTTTTATTACTACATCTGTTGTTCGTGAAGATGAATATGACTTGTTTTTTAAATGTATTCAATAAAGAAAAATGCTAATAATTCTGCATATATTACATCTCATCACAATTGCTGCATTACTCACGTATATATTTATAGTATTATTACATCACAACTGCTGAGAAAAATTAAATAATCAAAATACAATGTTGTAGGGCTGAGTGTAGCAGGGCTGGGTTTGTAACAACTCATATTAATACTATGCTGCTGGTTTTACATAGGACTGTAGGTAGAATTTTTTTGGTTTTTGCCTCACCACATTACAACTATTATTTTTTCATTGATGAAGACTACAGTGCGTGGTCGAAATGCGTTGCAGCACTGTCTATTTATTGTTTTAAACCGTTCATCAAATAAAATCGTTGTTTTAAACTCTGACGATTTTGTGGAAATACCATCCTATATCACACCTGAGCGCCCGTATAGAGGAGCATCTTTTTCTTTCAAGTCTGCCTTATTATACTGTGTGGGGCAGCTATGGGGGGCATTATACTGCATGGGGCCTTATACTGTGCGGGCTGCTATGGGGGCAATATACTGTGTTGGCAGCTATAGGAGGCATTATACTGTGTGGGGGAGCTATGGGGGGCATTATACTGTGTGGGGCAGTTATGGGGGTATTATGCTGCATGGGAGCAGCTATGGGGCATTATGCTATATGGGGGAGTTTGTTTGGGCATTGTACTGCATGAGGGCATCTGTGTGGGCATTATACTGGAAGGGGGCATCTGTGTGGGCATTATACTGTATGGGGCATCTGTGTGGGCATTATACTGTATGGGGAATCTGTGCGGGCATTATACTCTATGGGGCATCTGTGTGGGCATTATACTGTATGGGGCATCTCTGTGGGCATTATACTATGTGGGGCATCTGTGGGCATTATACTATATGGGGCATCTGTGTGGGCATTATACTGTATGGGGCATCTGTGTGGGCATTATACTGTATGGTGGCAGCTATAGGGGCATTAGACTGTGTGGGGGGCACTATGGGAGCATGATACTGTGTGGGCTGAACCAAGTGTGTATGGGCGGGGATTGGGTGGGATTAGAGGCGTGGCGTAAAAAAAAATTGCTACTGCGCACCGAATCGATTGTCCCTCTTTGTGATACTCGAAAGTATAGCACTGTCTCCAGGGAGGGCTGTATAGCACTATATGGGGAGGCTGTATAGCCCTGTCTACAGGGGGCGCTGTATAGCACTGTCTACAGGGGGGGTTGTATAGCACTGTCTACAGGAAGGGCCTGTATGGCTCTATTTAAAGGGGGCACTATCTACAAGAGTGGGCTGTGTGTGGCACCCAGGGGAGGGGGCCCTAGTCCAAAGTTTGGTATGGGGCCCAGTGTTTCCTAGTTACGCCCTTGTCCCATTCTATGTCTATAGGCATTAATATGGATTTGGTCCCCCCCTCCCTTCGTAGCTAAAACATCTTCCACTCTTCTGGGAAGACTTTCTACAAGATTTTGGAGTGTGTCTGTGGGAATTTTTGCCCTTTCATCCAGAAGAGCATTTGTGAGGTCAGACACTGATGTTGGATGAGAGGGTCTGGCTCGCAATCTCCGTTCTAGATTATTCCAAAGGTGTTCAATGGGGTTAAGATCAGGGCTCTGTGTGGGCCAGTCGAGTTCTTTCACACCAAACTAACCCAAACATGTCTTTATGGACCTTGCTTTGTGCACTGGGGGCAGTCAGGCTGGAACAGAAAGGGGCCTTTCCCAAACTGTTCCTACAAAGTTGGTACCATACATTTGTCCAAAATGTCTTGGTATGCTGAAGCATTAAGATTTCCCTTCACTGGAACTAAGGGGCTTAGGCCAACCCCGGCATTCACCAACTCAAACTCGCCCATCTGACTGCCAGATAGAGAAACGTAATTCGTCACTCCACAAAACATTGCCCAAAGCACCATACTGCCTCCGCTGACGTGCCTTCTTCTTATAGTACATCCTGGTGTCATCTCTTCTTCAGCTAAACAACGCACAGCACTCGGCCGTCCACATGATGTAAAAGAATACTTGATTCATCAGACCAGGCCACCTTCTTCCATTGCTCCATGATCCAGTACTGATGGCCTGGTTACTCTGACCAGTCTATGGCTACGGAGCCCGGAAAACAGCAAGCTGCGATGTAC
This sequence comes from Rhinoderma darwinii, assembly GCF_050947455.1. Lineage (NCBI taxonomy): Eukaryota > Metazoa > Chordata > Amphibia > Anura > Rhinodermatidae > Rhinoderma > Rhinoderma darwinii. Next base: position 33,162,532 of record NC_134692.1, read on the forward strand.
TGTGTGTTCGGAAACCCTTCTATCATAGCAAGAATAAACTTTTTCAGCAATTTATACTACAAATTCTTGTGCATCAGTGAGCCTTGGGGTCCCATGACCCTGTCACTGGTTTCCTTCCTTGAAAGACTTTTTATGGGAACTCCCCACAAGACCAGACGTTTTGGAGATTCTCTGAGCCAGTCGTCTACACATTACAATTTGGCCCTTGTCAAAGTCGCTCCGATCCTTACACCTGACAATTTTTCCTGCTTCCAACACATCAACTTCAAGAACTGACTGTTCACTTGCTGCCTGATATATGCCACCTCCCCGGCCTTGTTCCTGGATTACACTTCTGTCTCGCTCTTTGGGATTGTCGCCTCGTGTTTCTACTCCTGGTATTCACCCCTGACTAACGTTCTGTCGCATCTTCCGGCTTGCTTCATTTTAACTGCTAACCTGTTGACCACCCCTGGCTACGTTCCTGATTTCGCTATAGGTTCTTCACTACGACATATGCGCTATGGAAAGGGGTTGTCTTAGTCTCTTAGCTATATGATGTTTTAGCCTCCATTCAGACAGCATAAAAGCTAAAATTCTCTTGTATTTTTGTTACCAGAGACCAGTGCTGTTATGGAATTGCAATTTGCACTAAATATTAAATTATTTAAATGTGTTAAAATGAATAGAAAGTACATACAAAACTCGTATGTTTAGTTTAGTTTCCTAGTGGTCTAGAAATTTATAGCTCTCCAGTGCCCCCTTCTGTTTTTTCTATTTACTGCAGGACTTCTCTTTATAATGTGACACACAGTGCTTCCACATTTTCCACCACGTTTAAATACATTAAGGGTAAATTCACACGTGGCGTAAATACTGCGGATTTTCCGCAACGTATTTCGTTGCGTAAGATCCGCAGTATAATACAGTAGCAGCAAAGTGGATGAGATTTGAACAAATGTCATCCACACGCTGCGTAAATGCTGAGTGGAAAAAACGCTCAGAAATCGACCTGCAGTGCGTTTTTTTAATCTGCAGCATGTCAATTGTATTTGCGTAAACGCTGTTTATGTGTATCGGGTTTTCCCCATTTAATTCAATGGTGAGGTAAAACCCGCAATAAATAGCAGTTGTTATGTAAAAACGCAACTCAGAACAAATAAAAATCTTATACTTGCCCAGAATTCAGTTTCTTCATCCGGGCCGGCCTCCTGGGATGACGTTTCACCTCATGTGACCGCTGCAGCCAATCTCAGACTGCAGCATTCACATGGGATAAAACGTCATCCCAGGGCTGCAGTGTAGCGACGCTGTGTAGCACTATATACAAGGGGGGGAGCGCCGTGTGGCACTATATACAAGGTGGGGCACTGTGTGACAGTATATACAAGGGGGGAACGCTGTTTGGCACTGCATACAAGGGGGGCGCTGTGTGGCACTACATACAAGGGGGGGGAGCGCTGTGTGGAACTATATACAAGGGACGACGACGCTGTGTAGCGCTATATACAAGGGGGAGCGCTGTGTAGCACTATATACAAGGGGGAGCGCTGTGTGGCACTTTATACAAGAGCGGGAGCGCTATATAGCCCTATATACAAGGGAGGGAACACTGTGTAGCACTTTATACAAGTGGCAAGCACATAAACTGTAGACCCTTGGTAGCTGGCGGGCACGATATACTAACTAACAACTCGGTCCATAACCACTATATTACCTCCTTTATCAGAAGGTTTCAAAACCAAATAATCGTTTTTACATAAGTCATCCAGTGCCAATCTCTCATTAGTACTAAGGTTACCAAAAACCTTTGACTTATTACTTCTTAATTTCCTCAGATCAGTAAATACCATCTTAACAAAAATGTCAATATGGCTATATTGGGAAAAATAATTGGGTCGTAGAGACGAAAAAGGACCAGTAGCAGTGGCAACTCCAAATTCGTTTTCATCAAGCAAAGTTTCAAGGTCCCTAAGGGTATTTGATTCATCACAACTAAGATAGTTCCCATCATAAGTGATATTTTTAAAATGCTTATGTAAAGCCAGTTTTCTGGCGAAAAGATTGATGTCCTTTGACCAGATGAAATCCTCGAAGGCAGGTGCGGGAGTATATGACAGGCCCTTACGTAGTAAAGCTTCTTGATAGGGATTCAAATCATGTGAGGACAGATTGAAAATCTGCATCTCATCATCTCTAAAGTCATGCAGCATGGTGTTATTGTTTCGGACCCCAACGTGAGTTGGGTGGTCCTAAAAAAGGAAATGTGGTGAGAGGGGTCATTGATGTATTGACAATGCTTGATGAGCCCATATTGTTCCCTCCATTTATTAGATCTATACCGTTAGCTTGAGGCGTCTGTGGTATACCCAAAAAGCCTGGTAGGTGTGAGGCAGCAGAAATAGAAGACATAGATTTGGAGCTGGAACTGGTAGGGAGACATGTCCCAGTGCGATTAGGATAACCTGCTGAGGAGTTAAATCTATTACTTCTGATTTTATGTTTAGTACCTAGCCTGAAATTCTCATTAGATGGTCTAGAGTGCCAGAGGCATCAGATTCTGAGAAATCAGTAAAGATAGTTGTTTGTTTGGAAGTTGAATATGGACGTGTCTTATATGTATACGCTTGTCCCGTATCAAAGTCCCTTCGATCACGAATATATTTGCGATGTTTTCGCTCTTTTATTTCTCCCTGTAATTTCTCAATATTCTTTTGTAATTTACTTTCAGATGTACAAAACTCAGGAAGAGAATTAAACGTTTTTATGTCCGCAATTTATTTTTCTAATTGGACAGTAGTTATGTTATGATCCCGTTTTTCAAATTCCAAGAGGTACTTGAGCATACGTAAGGAACTATCAGTCAAAAGTTCCTCCCAGCCCTTAATGAAAGTACTATCATTACGGTAGGGATTTGGTATGATGTTAATGCACAAGCCTCTATATACTATTCTTTGCTGGATATACGTTTCCAAGCTTGCTATTTCCAGGCTCGATCGAATATACTGTATTTTTGATATGTTTTTTGTAAGTCCTTAAACGCTGTATGGATATCAAACTGGTGTAAAGGAATGTTGTCAGTAGAGAACACATATGCAACTTCAGCAGAAAGACTATCCAGATTGGGCTTTTTTGATAGAAAACCAGCCATCACCTAGGTATATAAATAGTTAATTAGATGTCCCACAGTGGGAACAGGGTCAGAGAAAAGAAAAAAGGGGTAATTAACCCAGCAATATTGCAAACACATAAACTGTAGACCCTTGGTAGCTGGCGGGCACGATATACTAACTAACAACTAAATGCCAACAGGCAAGATCGCCCTATTTCCCTACTACCAGTAAAGTTAAAAATCTTTATTAGGCTATATTTAGCAAACAGACAGACCAAACAAATATAATTAAAATTGTCCCCGAGCATGTGCATTACTTACCTTTCCGGCGGTTCCTGTGAGACTGTGGATTTACTTTCTATGTTCTTAAAAGTACATATGCGCATGCGCATACCTTTTCCTCCGATAGGCTGAACACACTGTCATCTCATTGGTGGGCTTTTCTGTCATTTTCAATGGAAGAGGGTTGATCCTGCCTAGCATGATCCGATTGGTCTAGTATAGTTACACACCTCCCAGTACGTCATTGGAAACTTCTGTCAGGGATCATTACAATGTATATTGTTTGAAAAATATTATCCTTACATATATATATATATATATATATATATATATATATATATTCAGTATATTACACAAAGAGATTGGATTCATGGAGCACAAAGAGCCTGCATAACACGCCTATGGAAAACACCACCCCCTGGAATGCAAAGAGGAGTGTGCAGAAGAATGTACAGGAAAACTTACAGCTGAGGAGCCAATGGGACTTAAGCAAGTCCCACATCTCTAGGGAGGGGCATGTGTCTTCTCTGTGTGTTTCTTTGTTCTGAATAAAGTTTAGTTATCCTCTTTTCTGATTAAGGGAAAGTTGTGTACCGAACATCTCTGACTGGTTTACTTCTTTCCAGGCATGCCTTCAGCTTTCAATTTACAGAGGTGGTTATTCGGTGTGAAATGACAGGGAGAAAGGAGCTTCCCTGATATACGGACCTGACACTTCCTTAACAGAGAGAATTTTCCGGCGTGCCGTCATTAGCCCCGATAACCCCTGAGGACGCTACATCTGTAGTGAAACATGTCGGGGGGAGGGCTCTTCTAATTTTAATACATGCTTGGTTACTGGGTACACTGGTAGTCCTAGGTCTATGAGGTTGCTGCTACAACTAGCAGTCTCTGTGCTTAGCTTGGGCGCCTTGGTTAATAGGTGTCCTATACACGTGCATTGTGCAGTAATCACCTACATTCTCTGGCTAGTTCCAAGCATTAACAATTTTAATTATATTTGTTTGGTCTGTCTGTTTGCTAAATATAGCCTAATAAAGATTTTAAACTTTACTGGTAGTTGGGAAATAGGGCGATCTTGCCTGTTGGCACTATATACAAGGGGGGAACGCTGTGTAGCACTATATACAATGGGGAATGCTATGTAGCACTATATACAAGGGGGGAACGCTGTGTAGCATTATATACAAGGGGGGAACGCTCTGTAGCACTATATACAAGGGGGAGTGCTGTATAGCACTATATACAAGGGGGAGCGCTGTGTGGCATTATATAGAAGCGGGGAGCGCTGTGTAGCACTATATACAAGGGAGGGAATGCTGTGTAGCAATATATACAAGGTTGGAACACTGTGTAGCACTATATACAAGGGGGGAATGCTGTGTAGCACTATATACAAGGGGGAACACTGTGTAGCACTATACACAAGGGCAGAAGCGCTGTGTAGAACTATATACAAGGGCGGAACGCTGTGTGACACTATATACAAGGGGGTGCGCAGTGTGGCACTATATACAAGGGGGAGCACTGTGTTGCACTATATACAAGGGGGAGCGCTATGTGGCACTATATACAAGGGGGAGCGCTGTTTGGCACTATATACAAGGGGGAAGCGCTGTGTGGCACTATCTATAGGGGGCTGTGTGATGCTATCTATAGGGGGCTTTGTGTGGCGCTGTCTACAGGGGGATGTGTGTGATGCTATCTACAGGGTATGTGTGTGATGCTATCTACAGGGGGGTCTGTGTGGCGCTTTCTACAGGGGGGATGTGGCGCTATCTGAAGGGGGGTGTGTGTGGCACTATCTACAGGGGGGTGGCGCTATCTACATGCGGGGTGGCGCTATCTATAGGGGGCACTGTGTATGTGGTGCTTTACTTTACAGTGTGTGACACAATTATATTCAGGGGCGTAGTGTCCAGTACTATTTCATTCAGCGTTAACATAAACTAATAAGGGATAGCAGTTTTAAACTGTCACTTCTTTATGCTGCCCTCGGACAGGCAGGAAAATATCTGACCGATCCTCTCTAATGTGATATGTTAACTCTCCTGCCCCTTTGTCTTTGTTTATCCCTGAACACTTCCATCCTCTGCGCAGACTAGAAACATTAGGACCGCTTGAATAAATACAGCGTCTGATTCTCTAACCACAGTTGTCTGTGTAATTCACCCCTCTGTACCTGCAAACAATAAGGCCATTCACAATTTTAGTTTGTTCCCACAGAGTTTGAAGTTGAAATTACATTGAGGATTAGACATGGAGAATGTTGGAATTTACAGTTCTTATAATCTTGGCTCTGGGATTTAAGCAGAAACAGTATTGATCACTGGGAGGGCAAAAGCCCCGATATCTGTATTCAAGATGAGACTTCCTTTCTAGCTGAACTGGAAATTTGGCAAAATACTTTTCATTTGTGGGGCAGGGAGCAGATGTAAGCAATGTATTCTTGTTCGGGTAATTTTCTTTTACTGTCTACTAGTCAGATCAGCCAACACATGTGTAAGGCCTCGTTCACATCTGTGATGGAGACGCCGTTAGGGGCCTCCATTGCAGATCCAGCCGAGATTACCTGAGATCACGGAAATCACATACACCCAGACAGAGAGCCGACGGAACCTAGTAAGTCAATGAGTTCTGTTGGCCACCGGCAGTGTCCGATGTGCAGCAGAACCATTGCTTCCGTTAGTCCCTTGTTAGTCCCTCTGACGGAGCAGAACAACGGAATACACCAACGCAGGTGTGAACGAAGCCTAACATGGAATTATGATTCTTAATATTTCTTTTAAAACGCCATTAATTCCAGGGTGCTGCACATGTGAAATCCAGTAGGGTTTAAGTACATAACATGAGAACATAAAAAAACAACAAGAACAATAATTCTGGTACAGAAGGAGAGAGGACCCTGCCCGCTAGGGCTTACAACCTACAAGAGAAGGGAAAAAGAGACAGTAGGTCAGGGAAAAAGCTGTTCATCTAATCTCAAGCCGTGAGGCTTTGGCCGTTAACAAGTCATTAGTGACTTTGCTTAAAGCCATTTCAGTAGAGTAATGAAGTCGAAAACCGGACTGTAGATGGTCAAAAAGAGAGTTTGATGAGTGGTGCAATGATGTTGTTCAAGTAGTTTTGAGACAAACGAGAGTTGTAAGATGGGGCAATAGCTGGACAAAGAGGATGGGGCGAGGTGTTGGTTGCAAGTTTAAATGAAGAAAGGCAGATGTTAGTGGTGATTAGTGATAGGTTAAAGAAATGGGTTAGTGCTGGGATGAATACAATAGTAAGGTTTGCGATGAGGTGGGATGGAAATGGGTCGTGCACATGTGTTGAGTTTGGATTTTGGAGATTAGGGTGGAAAGCTTTACATTAGTAGTGGTTATGGGAGAAGCAGGGGCGTAGCTAAAGGCTCATGGGCCCTAATGCAAAGATTCTTCTTGTGCATCCCCCCCAAACTTCTTGTGGCTGACGGCCCGCAGCTTTTAGTTACATTGCTGGGTCTCCTAAGTGACCCAACGATGCAGCACTAGCAGCCGTGGTGTCACTAAGGTCTTGAAACGTGAGGGGAAATCGCCTCAATACATATACCCACCCAAAAATTTGTGTATGTATATGTGTTTATAGGAGACAGCATATCTATAGCACTATGACCCTATAGCTATGGATAAGATTTGATACAGCGGCTTAAAAGACTTTATCACATATGATTGGATTAGATACATTGGCTCAGCAGACAGTATCACACATGATAGGATTAGATATAGGGCCCAGCTTGCTGACATTGCGGCTCCAGTGCTGGACCCAAGAAAGGTAAGTATAAGAATTGTTTTGCTTTTTTATATGTTACTAATTATTTTTGTGTGTTTGTGTTTTTTTTACAAATTCGGTTGTTGGACTACGTCGGATTCGAGCACTACTTCAATGATGGCGTTTTTGTTATTCTCAATAAAACAGTTAATGAGGGTTGTGTGGGATTTTTATTTCAAAAAAATATTTTTTCTATGTCTGTATTTTTCTAAACTTTATTACTACCACCTTAGTAATGGGCGCTGGCTGGTTGACCACATCCATTACTAAGGCAGTGCTTAATCTTAGACATAAAGAGGCTAATACTAACCCCCATTATTACCCCGGTACCCGACCATCTGTAGTGATGGAGGGGCACTGGCATGGCCGCAGGCTGCCATTATTAGGCTGGAAAACCGAAAAACAGTGGCCCTTCCCACCCTGGTAATGCTAGCCTTCTGCTGCTATGTTGTATTTGGCAGGTTATAAAAATGGGGGAACCTCACATCGTTCTTTCCAATTATTTATTTATTTATTTTAAAAAATGACGTGGGATCCCCCACATTTTTCATAACCAGCCAGATACAACATAGCAGCAGCAGCCTAGCATTACCAGGGTGGGAAGGGCCACTGTGTTTGGCCTTTCCTAGCCTAATAATACCAGCCTGCAGGAGCCACAGTGCACGACCATCACTGCAGATGGTCGGGTACTGGATCGTATCCGACTCTCCCCGGTACCCCTGGTTGCGCTTAGTTACTGGGGTAATAATGGAGGTTAGTGTTAGTCTTTTCACCGGCTAACACTAAGCCCCGCCTTAGTAATGGACGATGTCAATAAGTCAGCGGACATTACTAAGGCAGTAGTAATAGAGTTTAAAAATAGAGTTTAAAAAAAGTACAAAGACATAGAAAAAATAGGTTTATTGAAATAAAAAAACACCACATAACCCTCGTTAACCATTTTATTGATAATAAAACAGCCGTCATCGAAGTAGTCCTCGAATCCGACGTAGTCCAACGACCAAACCTGTAAAAAAACACAAACACAAAAAAATTATAATTTGTAAGGGCCTGTTCACATCACCGTTCCCCCTCCATTGAGGGGTTCCGTCGGAGGTTTCTGTCGGGTAACCCCTCAACGGAAAGGCAAACTGAAACCCTCAGCTTCCGTTTCCCTCACCATTGATCTCAATGGTGACGGAAAGGTTGCTAAAGGTTTCCGTTTGTCATGGTTGTGACAGGGTTCCGTTGTTTTGATGGAATCAAAAGCGCAGTCGACTACGCTAATGGTTGCGTCAAGAACAGCGGTCTCGTTGATCGGCGTTCGTTTACATGGCCCAGGACAGGCCGTGTAAGAGGACCTTTAGATCGGACTCTGTACAGTACACTGTTTACGTTTTATTTTTTAATTAAATTACCTAATGGAAATACACTTGGTTGCCCCCAAACTTAATTTCCAAATTCCCTAAATTATATACACAGTATATATTGGTTACATGGGAAGAGGATCAACGCTACAATTCCACTCCAACCGATTGTCCGTCTATTTGGGCCACAAAAGATTAAGAGTACTACAATAAAATGATTTGTCCATAAGGATTGGTATCTATAGTATATAATAGAAAACTAAATGGCATCATTATTACTGAACACTGGTAAGGGCCTGTCCACATCTGCGTTGGAGGCTCCGTTAGGGGCCTCTGTCGAAAATCTGTCCGAAAATACCGTAAACAATAGTTCAGCATGTTGCGGTTTTGTTTCTATATAACCACGGACGGGTTGGGGTGACGGAAACATGAGGGATTTAAAGTCCATGAGTTCTGTTGGCTGTCGGTTGTGTCACTCGTACAAAGGAACCGGCGCTTCCTATATTTTCATTGTTCTGTTCGTCTGAATGGGCAGAACAACGGAGATACCAAAGCAGATGTGAACAAGCCTTAATACAGTGCTCCCTCTAGTTACAATATTGTTTTGTTTTTTTCTGCGGGTGACTACTGTAATGTGAAAATATTAACTCAGTGGAAACTTTGGTTCTGAAGGCTCCAAAATGTGAACTAAAAATAACAAAAGAATATTATTAACCCCTTTAATACCGAAGGTATTTTAGACCTTAGTGACCAAGCAATATTTTACGATTTTCCATTGTCCCATTCAAAGAGATATAACGTTTGTATTTTTGCATCGACTCAGCTGTATAAGGACATGTCTTTTGCGCGACAAGTTGTATTTTTTAAAAGCCCCATTTTGGGGTACTTATAGCTTATTGAATAACTTTTATGAACTTTTTTGGTGGGGTAATAGAAAAAAATCCTGAAATTTCGCCACTTTTTTGTGTCTTAAATTTACGCTGTTTACCGTGTGGTATAAATATCATAATAACTTTATTCAGCGGGTCATTATGATTGCGATGATACCAAATTTCTATCGGTTTTTTTATGTTTTACCACTTTTACACAGTAAAACCCCTTTTTTTCTAAATTATTTGTTTTTGTGTCGCCATATTTTAGGAGCCATAACTTTTTTATTTTTCTGCTGAGATAGCTGTATGAGGACTTGTTTTTGCGGGACGACTTGTAGTTTTTATCGGTACCATTTTGGAGTACATGCGACTTTTTGATCACTTTTTATCAAATTTGTTTTAAGGCAGGATGAACAGAAAACAACAATTTTGGCATTGTTTTTTATTTTCTGTTTTACGGCGTTCTCCGTGCGGTTTAAATAATGCAATAGTTTTATAGATGGAGTCGTTACGGACGTGGCGATACCAAATATGTGTAACTTTTCACTATTTTTCATAATAAAGCATTTTGTAAGGGGAAAAAGTGCGTTTTCAATTTTTTTTTTTACTTGGGACTTTTATTTATTTATTACAAACTTTATGAAACTTTTTTAAAAACTTTTTTTAGTCTCACTAGGGGACTTTATTATGCGATCTTTTGATCGCTTTTATAATACACTGCAATAATTCTGTATTGCAGTGCATTATTGCCTGTCAGTGTAAAACTGACAGGTGTCTGTTAGGCCATGCCTCTGGCATGGCATAACAGGCATTTACTAAAGGCAGACCTGGGGGCCTTTGTTAGGCCCCCAGGCTGCCATAGAAACCATCCACACCCCGCAAATTGTATCGCGGGATGCCGGTGGGGTGAGAGTGGGAGCCCCCTCCCTCCAAAACCACGATTGCTATTGAGCGCCGCATCTGAGGGATTAAACATGATCACCGACCACTGCTAGTGTCTCTGATCGATGCCCTGAAGCCGAAGGCTGTTAACAGCAGCCCGGAATTCAGGAGCACCCCGCCTGATGCGGGAAAACTTCTTCTGAAGCGCCAACGTGAAAAGGCGGCGCTTCAGAATAACTACCCGATACGCCGGTCATTAAGGGGTTAAAGCACAAAATTTATTTTGATAAAGCAGTCCTTACATGTAAATAACAAAAAAAGCTGCAGGAAGCTGATGAATTACTTTCTATGTAGAGTACTTACAGTGTACACTTAAAATCTCTGGTGTCCAAAGAAGCCGCTCATCCTGGCACAGGTAGGGAGTGGTACAGCACATTAGATTTGTACTGCAGAGAAGTGCCACTAGACAGCCAATCACCACGTGTTCTACATATACTAGTAACACAGTGCCTGCAAATTGGCGCTACTTGCACCCCATATGATGCACTGGTTGGCTTTTTACAATAGTCATGCACAGACATTATACCAGTTAAATACACATGCCAGCCAATTGCATGCGCCATAGTGCGTCACTGCCTATGGCATTGTGAATTGAACATAGTTTCAAGTTATGGCCCAGGATAGACCATTGTAATCTGAGAATATGGTACCCTTAGGCCATTGTAATGAGAGGCTCCACTATCGGCTCTCTTTAGCAACCAAAATATCGGGTGTGACGTTTTGCTAGTCACATGGCAACATACTTCATGTCATACGTTAGCTAGGGTCATAGCTAAATAGAACTTACTGGTATAATGTGAGATGATTCATCAAAAGACAGAATTATGAATTTAATCTTTAATTAAACTATTTAATGAAATCATTCAGAACATATTGCATCATTCCCAATGAATTCATCAAGCCCATTAAAGGAATGAAACGGAACCACATATGGAATAGAATCAATTTGATCATTTCTTTGAATGTTATATGAAAGCCTTTGTTCCATTTTTGTCTTTATTCTACCCACACTGTGACATTTTCTCTAAAGGCCAGTATTTAAAGAAGAAAATGACAAGATTAGTATCTTATGTTGTAGAATTCAGTTTGTCTCTACTGGTCAGCAGCAAAGCGGAGCTCTTGCTCCATACAAATCTTTCACCGTCTCATTACAGTCTGTGTGGGTAGAATATTCCTTTAAAAAAAAAAACATTTATAAAATATTACACAGATTTTGGCCAATGTTCAAGAAGATGAAAACATAATAACACAAGGAATAAAAGGTTAAAAGTCTGTTAAACAAACTTCTTTCAAAAGACCCAACACAAAGTAGAAAAAAGTCAAATATGATGTACCTAAGGATCTAAAAAGTTTTTCTCCCTCTGTTTTCTATATCGGCTCTTTCTTTAATACGTTGTTTCCTAATAGAAGAAAAGATATTTTTTATGGGTGACAGTTTTTGCCCCATTGACAGGAAGCCTTTATCTCCTTGTTAATTCATACCTCTATAGCATATTTCATCTTTAGCCTTGGATGAATAGGTTACAAAGAATTATAAGGATATCCCATCAGATAATATGCAAGAACCTTTTTATATACTATTATGAGGATGTAATCCATTGTGATAAGACGTAAGTGTTAAGGCCAATTTTCATTTCCTTGGCATGGTCCATTACATTGTGACCATTCTACTTTAGTTTCTCAATGCTTTGTACTCAACACAAAAGAAGATCTAATCATGTTTCTTGAGAAAGACCATCTTCCACCTCTTTTGTGTCACATAACCAAAGTCACTGTGGATAAGAAGTATGGTAATATCTTGTATAAGTACCAGGCCCCCAAAAAGGGTGCCTTAGAACTTTCACTATTATCCTTCTTGCGTTTTCTTCTTATTTCTTTAGAGCTCTTATCTTTTCATTTTTTTTCATGATTTATCCCCAACACTTTAATGACATCTCTTAAGAATCTACTTTTCAAATAGTGCTTTCGGAAGGCCTTCTTTTTTTTTTTTCATACGCTGCAGATATGAGAAGCCGAGGATAAATCCATCCAAAGCACAATTTCCTTTTCAAATCAATAAGGAACCCAGGAGAAATATGAGAAGACCGAGTATGACCAGATGCCCCTCAGTGAGAACTCTCCTTTAGAACATTGACATGTTGACGAATTCAGTTCCTGGTGGATATTTCTTTATCCTCTACATATGTCGGAACAAGGCCAAAGGGGTGTCTTAAAAAAATACAGCAATGCTGTGGAGCTGCTTCTTGAATAATGGCTTTCATTTAGGAAGCACATATATCTTTGTTCTTTTTTTTTCTTTATATATATCTTTTGGGAAATGAAATAAAAAAAACACGAAGGTTTTGACATTTTGGGCATTTCTTTAAGTTGACCAAAATCCAAAAGTGTTGTGACCATTTCCTAATGATACATTATTATTTTTGATTGGAAGTTATGGTTTATACATCGTTTTGAGTTCTACGTGAGAAGCTTATGAACATGATACCGCTAAGGTATATCCATGTTCCACTATTTTTGTGTTTTAAACTACTCCCATTAAATGTAACTAAGGTTAGAGATAGACTTTACAGTTATGTTGTATACTGTAACAATACAGCAATCCACTTGAATCCACTAGAATACTGAATATTGTTATTTGTTCATATTTAAGAAGATCATTTTACAATAATTCTGGATATTTTTGAGTATTAATAACTACCTTATTTTCCATGCTAGGTTAACACAAGTAGAACCCTACTACAATTGTGCATTTGAAATGTACTTACTGTTACTTTAAATGACATTTTATTTTCAGTAAAATATTTTTCAAATATTTTACATAAGCATAAAAATATTCGTTTTTTTACCTATAATAGTTATGTGATTCCTAATCATAATAATCATAATTATGATTGTATCTCAAATGGATAAATCCAAAAATGGATCAGATTTGTATATGTTACTCCCTGAAAATGTCTGTGACGTCACACTTCTATAATCAGACCAAATACAACGGTCATACAATTATCCAGGACCAAGATGGAAGAACAATAACTGTCCTGCTAAACATTTCATAATTTCCACTTATAATGATTGTATCTGCCAAGTTTCCAATAGCAAAAAGTGGTAAAGTTTTTGGTTATGTAAGAATAATTCAAAAGTTTGTCTGTTTAGAAAACCCATTTTCATATTAAATAATTCTGAGGTAAAAGAGAGCACTCTTAGCCAGAGCACAGGTTGGCTGTAAGGGCATCTCTTGCTTTGGGGGACCCAACAAGCTAATGCATTATATGTACAACCCATTTATTTCAATGGACATTGTGTTATGCTAAATTTTCCCTGTGGTGGCGCTGCAGCAGGGCTGAACACTTGCTAACAGTTTTTCCCACATATTACAGTTGATCACTGGTTGTCCCATAGGGCAACACCATGGGATCATCTTAACGTCGGGGGACCCAAAAAGGCTTTGACCATAGTGGCTAATACCTTTAATTTTGAGCTGCAGCTACTTTATAAGATATCTATAAAGGCTCTTTATAACCTTCATTTTTAAAGTTCTACTTTCTCTGTTTTTTTGGAGGTTTTTTTGAGTGAACATTTCTGTCCGAATAATAAACCCCATATATACTATGAAGTGTTTCTCATCTCCTCACTGCACAGTACTTGACTTGTTTTAGAGCAGTAGCTTGTGCTCCAGAGCTGCCCAAGAGTTGAGTCTTCTGGTCTCTGAGTCATCCCACCCCCGCATGGTTCAGATTCTTTCTTCCTCTGTCATTTGCCTTTCCATGACTGTTCTTCTTGCGTATGTTCTTCTCTTTCTTTGTGTACAAAGCAAAGACACTTCTAATGGTTAGTATGTGTACATGACAGTCAACATGCTTTGTAGAAACTAGGCTCCTCAATGCACAGCTCTAAAAGAAATTTGAACAAAAAATTGGAAAAATGGATTAAGAGGAAAACAGGAACAGATTTTATCAGAGGTTTAAATAATTCTACTGGCAAAGTTTAACTTTTTTTGCCTCCTCCTTTTCTGCTATTTTATTAAATAAAAAATAGAACGCTAACGCATATATGTGAGCAAACCTCAATATTCTTTACCCTGCCTGTTCAATACATTTGCTATCACTATTGCAAACCAATGGACCTAGTCTGTTATGCTAGAGTCACAACACAGACACTTGTAATTGTTATATATAGAAAATGTATCCTTAGCTCCAATATCCGGTTCCAAATATCTTTTTTCAAACTGCTCAACATAACTTGTTGAGCAAAGATGGGCATAATAAGCCGTTCTGTACCATGATATTACATTTAGGAAATTAAATATTCAGTCTGAATTATAACCAGTGGAGGAAAGCTGCTGTAGGTACATGTTGGCAGCGTTCTTTCGGTATGTTTGCCAGACACTTTATACACAAGTATACACAAAAACAGGCCATCTGCCCACTGTCAGCTTCAGAGCTGTTTTATGAAAGCAACATATGGACAGTTTACAGAGGAATGAAAATAGTTTTTTCCAACCACAGAACTACATTAAAGCAAAAAAAAACTAAGTGCAGTCAGAACAGTATTTTTTTGGCAGCCCAGCAACATATGTGTCTATGAGTACAGTATATAAAACCTACGCTAAAGCTTAGCGAAAAGCCTTCAAATTACATTATCATAAGAAGCCAGTAAGACTTAATTGATATAAAGGGCAGGGCAACACTTTGTGTCTAAAAGAAGACTCAGCTGACTGCTTGGCATATCATAAGACCTAGTGATAACCAATCTGGTATGATCAGATCTAATCCACATCTCATATGTGCAAATACAGTATATATGTGACAGGGGCAAATCTAGCTTTTCTGCTGCGGAAGGCAGAAAGAAATATGCCATCCTCCCTAAATTGTTGATGGAAAAGAGGCTCGGTTACCTGTGATGCCAACAGTGAGCCATGAAATGTGTTTCAGATATAGGCCATACTGTTAAATAATCTGGTTATCCCTTCTAAACGACACTTGGTCATTCCCTCAAGACAACACCCATAGTACTACATATATTATCACCTATATAGTAATACCAGCCTCCCCATAGTGACCACAGAGACCGAATTCAAAGTGCCCATTGAATCTGTTTCAGATGCCCAATTCTAGTTACAGTGCATATAACATTCTTATGGGAATTTAGAGATCTGCGCTCTACAGTATATAGCAAGTGTGGAAAAAGATGGAGTGTTGAATGGACACTAACTTTTTAAACAACATATGCTAATCTAATAGTATGCCTGATATAGATGAACTTTGTAAATTACTTACTGTTAAAATTCAATTGTTTTACCCATGCAAATTCTGTGTGAAGCTACTGCCACTAGGTGTCTCCGTTCCTGTAATCTGAGGTCCACCCCCTGTTGTCACAGGCTGCTGGTAAGATTTAATTGTCACCCCAGTGCTGGATTCTCAGCTACACTGTACGTTACTGCTGTATCTCCTCCATGCTGCTGCAGATTCTATATATGTGATAGATAGAGATAAGAGAGCAGGATTCTCTTCTTATCTGTGTGCAGTGTATAGAAGACATAATTAGACTCTACCCACTAGCTCAGAGACAACTGAGAATTACAGAGAGAGCCTGCAGAGGGGAAAACTGCTAAAAAATGCAGAATACAAGTCATATAATTTCCAGAAATAGTGTAATTCCTTATGTACACACACTTGATAGTTTATTCTGAAAAGTCTCCTTTAAAAGTTAGGTAGGCTTTAAGGACATTTACAGGGGAGGTGCTTTTCGATACTTTAGACATTTATGGGTGATTTTCATTCAAACCTGTCCCATACAAGAACACTAAGTCAGTGAAGGCATGACTGCGTCTAGGACCTTCCATCACTATAAGAACAGTCTATTATATAGAAGAAAGTTTCAGAAGACCAGTAGGAGGATTAGAGCAATGAAGTTGATATTAGACAGTCTGATTCAGGTAAAATGTTCTGGTAGATCTTCTTCACAAGATTAACATACTGATGAAATCTGAGCGGGAGAACACATGGCTTTTCTAGTAGACAGTGAACAAGTGAATTGTTTGTGATGTCATTTAGCTATATTTTGCATGACAATTACAAAAGTTATATATAATATACATATATCACATATATTGCAACTATCAAAATTAGGAACTTAATATTTTGATTTGGTGCTCCTGAGTGATTATGTCTAGGTTATGGTGGCGTTCCAAAAATGACACTCACTCATACCAGCCATTTCATTGCCCATAGAAGTGCTCACCCAGCATTTCCATAGACCACAAACGGCATATGAGTCTGGAATGGAGATTTAAATGCCATTTGGAAAATTTGGAAAGCTGAGTGACAACCCTTATAAACACTGTAATTATTATTTTTATTAGTTGTCACTCAGCATATGTTACCAGAGACCAAGATAACTCAGAAATTACTGAATAAAATATTAATAGGACTTCTGAAGGGTGTTACTTTTGAAATGCACTTGAATGGTGACCCTATTTGAAGACACATTGATTAGATACCTACGGATTGCGTTGGGCATAGCTCCCTGGGACAGTCCCAAATTTTCAAACCAAATTTGCGTTAATACATTTACTTCATTGCTCCAGAAAATGTCCAAATTATATATTATATTATTAATAAAACATTTGATGTTATTTGGACCATGGAAATATCTATAATCAGGTGATTTTACAAACTCCATTCAGATGTATGGAACAGTCGCAGAAATGCATGCAGTGAATCTACCTTTTCCCTCTTTGACCGATGAAAAGTTGGGAGGTATGGCATTTGGATAAATAGATAGGGGCAGAGAAAAAGTGTTTGAGCTTAACTATGCCCATGATAGAGGACCACACAAAATTAGGCTAGATTGACATGTGGTATATTATTCTACCGCGCATCTGGCGCACCACAGCAAATATGCTGCAAAATCTGCATGTCTTACAATGCAGAGGGGGAAATCCGCATTTAAATTCGTATGCAACACATGTCGATTCTGCAGCAGATTAGGTGTGGCCAAATTTGTTGCATAAAAATATGCCACGTGTGAATTCAGCCTTGAAGGGAGCCTGTCAGCAGAGCTGCTCCCCTCCGGCTTCTCCCCATCTGCCTGAAGTTGATTGTCAAGGTCTCTCCTTATTTGTATATAGGGAGAGACCCAGCACTTTAGAGTAAAACATCGTTCACTGTAAGCAGCACATCTGTCGCTGTATCTTCCCTTTAAGACATAAGATAAAACACTATAAAGATTATAACACTAAAAAACTATAAAGAAAAGTGATGTTTGCTCTGTGCGATTACTCTATTATGCTTATTTCACAGCCATTCACCATTAGTTACCATTTGCCAATTTAACCTCGTGTCTGAAAGAAAAGTTACTTAATTAAGAAAACTTTGCTTGCTGAGCTCTGGGCTGTAATTCAAAAGCTCACATGGTGATGAGCAAAACTTGAAAACACCAGAACAAGTTACACGCTCTGAACTCTGCGATGCGATGATTAGTACCCTCAGTGCGTCCTAGGAAGCCACTATAATGGGAAGATTGTAGCAATTGTAGAAACAGCGCTCTAAAGGAACGCGTGAAACTAATTACCAGGACTCTGTCAGTCTTACTATATTCTGGAAATACATTTTTATGATTGTGGCGTCTGCATGCAGCCGGAACATTATTATTTAACTCTATGTCTATGCAGGGAATTTGGAGCTCTTAATACAGAAAGAGTTTGGTACATTAGCAAAATTTTTTTACCTATTTAATAAAAAATGTTTTTCATAGGCAGAAATTTACTTTATATTTAGATAGGGGTCGCATTAAAGTCACAGTCGCCATGTAAATTCCATTATGCCCTATAAATAAAAAGTCACATTTGACCTTGCGACTATCACAAAAATTCCAACATGGCTGGAAATGTTGCAATAGTAGTCCCCATAGGGAATGATAGACGATGCATTGTGACTGGGATTTGCATGCCTCTCGATTGTGACTTTACATGTCATGGTAATAATGATCAGAAATATCAGCCCTCACTAATAGATTTCTAATTTTTTTGTGACAGAAGCTGGAAATGGAAATGTTTGGGAATGCTTTATCGTGTTCTTTACACTCAGATTTCTTTCCGTTTGAGGTGAAAAAATAGAAGGAAAAACAGATACACCCTAATGTTAGTGAGAATAGAGCCTAATGCCGGCTTAGTTTTCATACCTCTCTGATTTATAGTAAATTATTTTATAAATACATATCGGAAGATAGTATTGTTTGGGCTAATGGAGCTGAGAATCCCCCGGATTACTAAGGGGTCGTCCACCACCCTCCCTCCCTGACCAAGCTGGTTCTATCGATCTATCTATCTATCTATCTATCTATCTATCTATCTATCTATCTATCTATCTATCTATCTATCTATCTATCTATCTATCTATCCATTGCTGTTTAAACACATTGGTGGACCCAGTGCAAGGATGTCGAGTGCCCCCCCCTTCTTCCAGGAAGAGCTAATATAATGTCCCATAATGCTGCCCACATAGTATAATGCCCCCATAGTTTCCCACATACAGTATAATTCCCCTTGCGTGCCCCCACACAAAATCATGCTCCTATAGTGCTCCCCACACAGTATAATGCCCCTATAGTACCCCCAAACAGTATTATGCCCTCAAAGTGCCTAACCACAAAGTATAATGCCCCTAATAGTATCTCCCCACTCAGTATAATGCCCCCACACAGAATCATGCCCCCATAGTGCTCTCTCACACAGTATCATGTCCACATAGTGCCCCCACACATTATAATTCCCCATAGTGCCCCACGCACAGTATAATGCCCCATAATTCCCCCCACAGCATATAATGCTCCCCCACAGTATAATACCCCATAGTGTCTCCTACACACAGTATATAATGCCTCCATAGTGCCTTCCACACACACAGTATAACGCCCCGATAGTGCTGCCTGACACAGAATCATGCCCCATAGTTTAATGTCCTTATAGTGTCCCCCTACACAGTATATTGCCCCCATAGTGCCCCCTACACACAGTATATTAGGTGCCCCTCTCAGTATAATGCCCCCATAGTGCCCCACAAACAGTATATCATACCCCCATAGTGCCTCCCACGTGCTCAGTATAATACCCCCATAGTACCTCCCACACACAGTATAAAGCCCCTATAGTGCCTCCTAAGAAAAATAAAAAATACTCACCTAGTCCTGTTCCCACAAGGAATGGAGGAGATCCCTCTGCAAGTCTCCTCCGGTCTGTGCGGTGTGTGCCCCTGCACTGCCAGGCACGATTATGTCACTACATCGTGCCTGTCTGCTCCAAGCCGCTCACCTCAGGCATCACAGGGTAAATGGTGGAACAGAGAGCTGAAGGCTCCTGAGGATTCGGATACATTTGAAAATGGTGCTGCTGCCAGGAAGCATGTGTGCCAGGGGACCCGATACAAGTGCACCATTTGCCCTAGTGTTAAGGCCTCATGCATGCGGCCGTGCCCGTAATCACGGGCTGCGATTGCGGGCATGGCCGGCCACCCACATTTTATGGGAGCACGGACAATCAAAACCAAAAGATAGGACATGTCCTATCTTTTGCGGTACACTTCTACGGCCCGGACACCTTCCCATAAATAAACAAGAAGGTGTCTGTGGATAATAGAATGAATGCATCCGTAATTTCGGACCGTAATTGCGGTCTGAAATTACGGACGATTTTTATGGTCATGTGCATGGGGCCTAAAGCGGCCCTCTGTCTGTCTCCTCATTTCTTTCTGTATGTCTATTAAATTCAACAACCCTTTAAATAGGCATTTATGACCTTGGAACCTACACTAAGGAGGGAAGGTCTGTTGTGAAATTTAAAAGGGCCCCAAAATGTAAAGCGATGTTGGCTATTCAAATTTTGCTATGAGGCCCAGCTACTATCTTGGCAATAGTTATTTATATGGCAAATTTATTCTCTGAGTTCCCCACCACTCAAAAATACGTGATCCCCTGATGGGAGTTCGGCAAATCTATCTAGCTGAGAAGAGGTGGAAACTGACTCGGCTACCTCTATAATTACTATAGACATATTTTTTTTTTTTACACTTATTTTTATTGTAGTTTTGTATTTTTACAATAAAAGAACAATATAAACCAATAGGCATGAAACAGTCATCAAATAAGAAACAGAAAAATGACCATCAGTTAGTATAACAGAGCAATGTATGGTATTAAGAAACACAAACTAACATACAAATTAAGAAAATGTTGGTTTATCAGCCTGGTGTATAAAGATTCCTTAGATGGTCAAACATATGTGGATGGCCTTATTCAGGACAGTTTAAAACCAGATAGTGTCAAGTAAAAAGAAAAAAAGATGGAAAAGGAATAAAATAAACAATTCTAAAATTTTATATTTGGAAGTATGGAATTTGGAAATAGAAAAAAAAATTGTGCCTCTTTATATTGAGAGTAGATTTGTGCTGTGTTAAGAAGGCAGGACAAAATCTATCTATCCATGGGGTCCAGACTCTCAGGAATTTGTTGTGAAAAGCGTCACACACATCGGCGACCCCCTCTCTTACAGTGAAGAAATGTAGAAAAAATCCTCAGCACATCACATCCACATTTGAAAAAATATAAACAGAGATTTATTTCAACATAATGTTAAAAGCCCATAGGACACAGGTAGTGTAGTTAATGATGTTAATAATCTTAGTATAATTAGAGCTATGTACAGTAGAAAAAACTATAGGGGATATTGATGAAAAATCAGTTTTTCTGCTGTTTTAAAAAAAGGATTGTATTGATTTATTTGTAACAAAATTCCAGCCTTTTTTCCACATCCACTTTTTGTAGCCTCTATGTGAGAGTTTCTGCTCTAAATCATTACATTGTGTGGAGAAAGACAAATCATCTGAACAAGCTCTTCTAGTTCTAATTAATTCACCTTTGCGGTATCGCTTTCACAGTGTGACTGGGGTGACAACTAGATGCATGTCAAATAGTATTACCTGCCAAGGTTTTGCAGTATAAAGAGGTAGAAACACATTTATTTACTTTATCCCCACTTAGAAATAAATCCAAAAAGGGAGTTTGAGAACTAAATGTATTAAAGGTGAATTTTAAATTCAAGTTATTGTCATTAATAAAATGTATAAAATGTGGTATTGAAGTCACATCTCCAGCCCAGACCAGAAGCAGGTTGCCAATATAGCGTCCATACCACATAATGGCATTACTGTACAGGTCGATTTCTGAAAAAATGAATTTTTCTTCCCACCATGACATATATAGATTGGCCAATGAAGGGGAAAATTTAGAGCCCATAGGGGCAACTTTGATTTGTATATAAAACTCGTCAAAACTGAAAAAATTGTGACTCAACAGATATTCTATAGACATTATAATAAACTCCTGTAATTCTGGGGTATAAGTACTGTATTTATTTAAATGGAATTCAACAGCGTGACGTGCCAGATCGTTGGGAATACAAGAATATATCCCACCACGACATCGCACGTGAGCCAAGAGGAAGTGTTGGACCATTTGAAGTCCTGGAAAGATTTGAGTACTTCTTTGCTATCTTTCAGATAGTCAGGGCTTCGTTGGACCAGAGGTTGTAATAAATTGTCTATCCATGCACTAAATTTTTAGTTAAGAGATCCTATGCCCAATATAATCGGACGTAGAGGACATGGAAAGACTTCTTTGTGCACTTTAGGAAAACTGCGAAAAATAGGCATGATTGTAAAATCAGGAATAAGGTGTTTAGTGGTTTTTTCATTTGGAACTCCCAAGCCCAAGCCCTCTTTTAGTAATTTATTTAATGATGTACATACTGCAGTTGGATCAGACAATAATTTTCAATATGTATTGGTGTTGGATAATAGATCGTTTACTTGTTTTTTGTATAAGCAAGA
This sequence comes from Rhinoderma darwinii, assembly GCF_050947455.1. Lineage (NCBI taxonomy): Eukaryota > Metazoa > Chordata > Amphibia > Anura > Rhinodermatidae > Rhinoderma > Rhinoderma darwinii. Next base: position 33,184,748 of record NC_134692.1, read on the forward strand.
GCCCAAAATCACTACTGCACCCCCTTATCAGCTTTACGGATGACAATATTTTTATTTTTATTTCAGTTGTCTAGACAAAATAATTCCTTTTTAGTAAGATTATTTTCTTGGCTAATTAAATCAGAATTAATATTGGATAACTGAGGGGTAGAAATTTTATCGTATCGGGATTTAAGATCCCTTTGTATACAGAATTGGAAGTCATCCAAAATATCAACCCATGATTGAGTAGGATAAAACCTAGGATTCGATATCTTATAATCTGCTATTTGAGTGTTTTGATAAATGGGATCATAACTTTCTTTATACAAATCCATTAAATGTAGTAGTGATTTTTGTTCCAAAAAATTTAGACTGGAAAATTGATTTTGAGACATAACACATTCATGTGAGGCATGACCAAGAAAGTCCAGATTATTAGACATAGAAGGAATTGAAGCAGGATCATCAATGGTGTCATAGGAAATATTTCCTTAAGAATCTTGATAGTGATCAATTTAAAAAAAATGTCTCTTTACTGTTAGGAGACGGGTGAATCCGTTGACATCCAAAATTGTTTGGAAATGTAAAGGATTTGACTGACACAGCTTCTGTGTTGACGCCCGTGGTTAATCAGCCTGCATCTGTTCCTAGGTCTGCTAGAGTGACTCGATCTGCTACCACTCAGGCTGGTAGGCTGAGGAGTGGGAGAACCTATCACAGCCTGACCAGACAGTTCTATCTCCCACCCTTGGTCTATTTATACCTTCATTTGCTGCTTGTCCTTTGCCTGTGATTCTCTTGTTTCCTGGCTCTGCTGTTCCTGCTATTACCATTGACCTCTGCTTCATATTGACCCTGGCTTGTATGACTATTCTCCTGCTCTGCTTTTGCTACCGCTTACTCTCCTGGTTTGACTCGGCTCGTTCACTACTCTTTTGCTCACGGTGTTGCCGTGGGCAACTGCCCCACTTCCCTTTGCTTCTGTGTACCCTTGTCTTGTGTTGTCTGTCGTGCACATATTGAGCGTAGGGACCGTCGCCCAGTTGTACGCCGTCGCCTAGGACAGGCCGTGCAAGTAGGCAGGGACTGAGTGGCGGGTAGATTAGGGCTCACCTGTCCGTCTCTCTACCCCGACATTACAGGAAAAGGTTAAACTTGGCTGTAGGTACAAAATTTAGTCCTTTTGAAAGAACACTGATTTCATTTTTATTCAGGATTGTTGGAGATAAAATAAAGATACTTTTATTGTGGAAATGTCCAGCTAAGTTGGTCTTTTTCTCGTTTGGTATCTTTTTGTTCCTCTGCCTCCTGCCACACCTGTGGCTTTTTTGCTGCTATCTTTTTCTTTTGTTCGTATTGTCCTCTCTTACAGTGCCTTGTGAAATTATTCACTCCATTGGTGTTTTTCCTGTTTTGTTGCATTATAACCCTGAATTAAAATGTATTTTTTGGGAGGTTTGTACTTGTATTTGCAAGTCACTAAGGGGTTGTCTCCAATAGCTTCTAGACACATGGATTCTTGCCCATTCTTCCAGGCAAAACTGCTCCAATTACTTTAAGTGAGTTGCATTGATGTACAGCAAACTTCAAGTCATGCCACAGATTCTCACTTGGATTGAGGTCTGGACTTTCACTCGGCCATTCCAAGATGTTTACATGTTTTTCCTTACACCACTCCAGTGTAACTTCAGCTGTATGTTTAGGGTCATTGTCTTACTGGAGGGTGAACCTAGTCCAGTCTCATTTCCTGGCAGACAAACAGGTTTTTCTTCAAGAATTGCCCTGGATTTACTGCCATCCATCTTTCCTTCAATCCTGGCTAGTTTTTCAGTCCCTGACGAAGAAAAGCACCCCCACAGCATGATGCTACCACCACCATGCTTCACTGCGGGAATGTGTTCTTGGGGTGGGAAGTGTTGGGTTTCCTCCACACAAAGCGTTTCTCATGATGGCCAAAAAGTTCAATGTTAGTCTCATCTGACCAGAGAACCTTCTTCCATGTGTTTGGGGAGACTACGACATGCTGTTTGGCAAACTCAAAATGTGTTTTCTTATGTTTTTCTTTAAAGAGGCTCTGTCACCAGATTTTGCAACCCCTATCTGCTATTGCAGCAGATAGGCGCTGCAATGTAGATTACAGTAACGTTTTTATTTTTTAAAAACGAGCATTTTTGGCCAAGATATGACCATTTTTGTATTTATGCAAATGAGGCTTGCAAAAGTACAACTGGGCGTGTTGAAAAGTAAAAGTACAACTGGGCGTGTATTATGTGCGTACATCGGGGCGTTTTTACTTCTTTTACTAGCTGGGCGTTCTGACGAGAAGTATCATCCACTTCTCTTCAGAACGCCCAGCTTCTGACAGTGCAGATCTGTGACGTCACTCACAGGTCCTGCATCGTGTCAGACGAGCGAGGACACATCGGCACCAGAGGCTACAGATGATTCTGCAGCAGCATCGGCGTTTGCAGGTAAGTCGATGTAGCTACTTACCTGCAAACGCTGATGCTGCTGCAGAATCAACTGTAGCCTCTGGTGCCGATGTGGCCGACACGATGCAGGACCTGTGAGTGACGTCACAGATCTGCACTGCCAGAAGCTAAGCGTTCTGAAGAGAAGTGGATGATACTTCTCGTCAGAACGCCCAGCTAGTAAAAGAAGTAAACACGCCCCGATGTACGCACATAATACACGCCCAGTTGTACTTTTACTTTTCAAGACGCCCAGTTGTACTTTTGCAAGCCTCATTTGCATAAATACAAAAATGGTCATAACTTGGCCATAAATGCTCGTTTTTTAAAAATAAAAACGTTACTGTAATCTACATTGCAGCGCCTATCTGCTGCAATAGCAGATAGGGGTTGCAAAATCTGGTGACAGAGCCTCTTTAAGCACTGGCTTTTTTTCTGGCCACTTCCATAAAGCCCGACTCTGTGGAGTGTACGGCTTATCGTGGCCCTAAGGACAGATGCTTGCATCTCCGCTCTGGATCTTTGGAGATCCTTCAGTGTTATCGTTGATGTCTTTGTTGAATCTCTGATTAATTCCCTCCTTGCCCGGTCTGTAAGTTTTGGTGGGCAGTCTTCTCTTGTCAGGTTTGTACGTGTGCCATATTTTTACCATTTTGTTATAATGGATTTAACAGTGCTGCGTGGGTTGTTCAGAGTTCAGGGTTTTTTCTTATAAACCAGTCCTGATCTATACTTCTTCACAACTTTGTCTCTGACCTGTTTGGAGTGCTCCTTGGTATTCATGTTGTTTTCTTAGTGGTTTTGCAGAAGTATTTATACTGACATCATGTGACAGATCAGGTGACAGTTTGATTGCACACAGGGGGACCTTATTTAGGGGTTTCATAGCAAAGGGGGTGAATACATTTGTACTCACAACTTATTCGTTTTTAGTTGTTTCTTTTTCTTTTTTTAAACAAGGTATTATTTTTCATTCCACTGTAACAATTTGGAGTATTTTGTCAGGTCCTCTACATATAATCTAATTTAAAATCCATTTTAATTCCAGGTTGTAACCCAACAAAACATGAAAAACACCAAGGGGGGTGTATATGTGGCTGCAATAGGGGGTAAAGTGGGATTTCCTGTATTATCATATATGATTTGACATCAGAAGACAACATTTTTCCACATTTACTTTAAATATATATTTTTTATATATGTATGCATCATGACATGCCACAGGAGAACATTTTCTTATATGCACAGATATAGCAGTGCTGAGTTTGCATTGGCTCAACTTATTGTGATAGCAGAATATTTGGGGTTTTTCATAGTAGTGCATTTGACCTAGTATATTATCTGAACTTAGTATGTTATCATAATGCACAACAAAAAACAATTAAATGATAAATTCAGCTCTGCTATATCTGTAGTTTATAGAAATAAAAAAATTATTCCATAAATAAACAATATTAGCAAGTCATCTATACTTTCAGTTTCATTCATACCTGTTCCATGATATTTTCAGACACTTGAAGTCCATGTGCTTAAAAATTGACACCATGCCTAGTCCATCTTCTTTTGCCAAGCAGACATTTGGTGCTTACAACAAAACAAGAGATACGCGTAATTGTTTGTTTTTCCTTACTAAATGATGCTAGCTGTAAACAGTTGCTTTTACTTTTTCAGTTAACGTGTAATTACATTTTCAGACTTGAATTGTATATAATTGATCCTTATTTACGGAATAACTATGGTATATTATATAGGAAGACTTAGAATTTAAGTACAAGGTTGTTGTTGTTTACCCAAAAAATATTTTCCATCCTTAAAATATATTAAAAAGTTAAAGACGGGAAAAATTCTGGTTTATATGTATTTCATAGCCCCAAGTAATGCTCATACAGAATAAATATATGAATTTCCCTGAAACTCTCCTGGATGATGTCATCAGTAGTGAGATCACCAAGACATCGATGTTGGCCGCTGTGGTGTCATTACCCACTATGGAGCCTTAAAAGGGATGTAAAAAGCCTTTGGCATAAGGTGGCCCCTGCTTCCTAGTGCAACATCATGGCTATGTGACGGTCCCAGGGTTCAATTTATAAGGCTGGCGCCCCTAGTGACATCATGCTCTGCGCACTTACCTGGGATGTCAGAACTCATTCTGAGGCCTTAAAGGGGACACAAAAGGCAATGTCATCCTTGTAACATCATCACCCCTGGGATGTCATCAAATGCACTGTTGTCCTACAAGGGACCTACCAGCCCATGTATGAGACAACCTCTCCCCTGAAGATATCATCAGCAGCAACTTCAACAAGGGAGTGACATCGGCACCTGTGACGTCCTGCTCGCTGCATCATTACCTGCAGCCTTAATGTAGACATAGAACTCCTATGGCTTTGGCTATACCTGCTCCCGGGTTCTGCCGCTACAGCTGTTGGCAGATGCAGATCAGAGTGCTCAGTTGATAGGTTAGGACCCTCGGTGCATTAGCGCCCACCACGCCCCCTCCTGTGACATCACTACTGGTTCCTGGGCCTTTAAAAAGACATGTCAGGCAATTTCACTGATGCTGCTCATTATAATGTCACCACTATTGTGACGTCACCACCTTTGTGATGTCACTGCCCTTAAAACCTCAATAACCCTCTGACATCACCAAAGCAGTGACTTTAGCCATCATGATATCACTCCCACACCTGGGAGCAACTGCTGCGGCTGCAAGGTAACCAATCAAACTGGAGCCTTAAAAGGGATGTCTGTTGTGACCCTTATGATGTCACTATTCCTACAGGTGCCCTACAGGGTACCCACCATGTTCCAAACAATTTCCCTGATAATGTCATCAGTGTTAACATCACCAAGCCAGTGTTCCCTCTAGTGACATTACAGTCATGGTGTAATCACCTGACATGGACCCTTAAAGGGCATGCACCACATCTTTGCCAAGGGCTGCCCCTACTCCAGATGAAGCTCAATTTATAGGGCCGGGACACTTTGTCAAATCACTTACCGCCATGTCCTTACCTGTGCCATCATCATCATCCATTCTTAGGAGTTGTCAGGCAATGTTGCTGAAAGCAGTGGTGGATTAAGTAGACCATGAGCCCTGGGCTGTTCCACAAACTTGGGCCCCCCCTTCCCCACCACCGCTCTGCCGTACCTATAGTGAACACTACCTTTCAGTGCGAGCATTGACAAATGGGCTGTGTCCCTACATACTGACAGACTCCAACCATCGCTGACAGTATCACACTGTGTAGGGACACATCCTCCTGACAATGGGAATGGTAACACGCATTTGTCTATTAGTCCTGGACTTCACAAAGACTTTATGTGGAATACAAGGATTTCCTACAACAGACATTTCAAGAGAGCTGACAGCTCCTCTATAAATCCAGTGACTCACAAGTGATGTCTTCTCTGATGGGAGTCGTTTCTTTTCTTCTCCATCTGACATAGACCATTATGGCGACTTCTCCTGATGACTGACGAGTTTCCTGACAAGACTTCTTTGCACCTTGTTTCTGCAGCCATTTCCAGCATCGATAGAAACACAAAAATTCAAACACCAAGGCCCAGGCCCATACATTAAAGGGGTTATCTGGGCACGGACTGTTTTTTCATACCAATGACTTATCCACGTGCCTGCACAACCCCTTTTACTCAGACTAATAAATTCGGACCCTAGACCAGATCCTAGAATACATACAGAGCCCAGACCTTCTAAATGATTGCAGTCCCCAGACCAGACCCCTCTAAATAAATACAGATCCCAGAACAAGCACCCTAAATAAACACAGACCCTAGACCAGACCCTCCTAAATACAGACCTCGGACCAGACCCCCAAATACAGACCCCAGACCTGACCCCCTAAACTAATAATGACCCTAGATCTGATTCCCCAGACTAATACAGACCTCAGACAGACCCCTAAATACAGACCCCTAAATACAGAACCCAGACCAGACCCGCTAAAATACAGACCATTGACCCCCTAGATACAGACCCCAGACCAGGCCCCCTAAACTAATACAGACCCCAGACCCCTAAATACAGACCCATAAATATAGACCATTAAACTAATACAGACCCAGACTAGGCCCCCTATATACAGACGCCTTAAACTAATGCAGACCCCAGACCAGAACCCCTAAATACAGACCCCAGACCAGATCCCCTAAACACAGACCCCTTAAACCAATCCATCCCCTTATACTTACATAGCAGCTCAGTCTTTTATATCGTTTTGCTGCTGTTCTAGGACCTGCGGTCATTTGACCTGCAGGTCTCTAAACAGTAGCAAGAACGGCAAGCATAAGGTCATGTGACCTTATGTCTGCAGGTCCTTTTGAAGGACATATACAACATAGTTCTGTCACGTTTTTTGCTGCAATTTGCGGCAAAACGAGACAAAACTGCATTGGAATTTGAGCAGCCATGTGCCCCCTGGGATGATCCGCTATTGGCTGAAAGTGTCCATTATGATCTCACTATACCTGTATCGTAATAACTCTGTGATGGCTCACTAGATGCACTAGTGCGCAACAGTGGACCCAGCAGCCCATGCCCGTGACAATTTTAACATTCGATGGCATACACCCTAAGCAGTGACATCACCAAGGCAGTACCGTTGGCATGTATTTAATAGAGGTGGGCCCCCAGTCCAGGACCCACCTTTTATTAGTCAGAGTGGAAAGTCACCAGAAACAGTGGCTCCCATGGATATCCAATGAATGGCCAGCATTTAATACTACATTTTGGGATTAAGCATAAGATAATAGCTGATGGCTGGAGGTTTCTGAAGCCCGACCGTCAGATTATCGTCTGGACTTGCTTCAATTTGAAAGGGGCTGTCGTGATGGAATAATCACCTAAAGTATATAAGGCTCTGTTCACACTACCGTCATGAATTTTTTTAGAACGAAACCATGACGTTGGATCTGTCGAATACCGGATCCGTCAAATGATCGACACCAATTGCGCTTAATGAACCCCACTGACTATGATAGGGCACGTTGTTTTAACAGAAAGAATAGCGCTACATGCTGCGCTATTCTTCCTGTCAAATATGACAATTGCCAATGGATGCTCAGAGGGTAGCGTGAACTCAGCCTTAATTTACTCTCAGGCAAGCAGCTTCTCCTTCTACACAGACATGCATGGACGTAGGCACCTGGGATCATATATAATTGCATTGACCCGCAGATGATTACATGGAATATTTTCATGGATTGGATGTTAATTTCTGCTCACTGCACATCACACTTGCGGTGCCAATGCTGGATCAAAGGAACTCTACAGTATACGTATCCAGCCACTCACCAGATTAATGAATATCCACATCCACAGCCTCATTACAGTGTACCACACAATATAAACTCCACAAGAATTAATCAGAGCAGACTCTAATTTGTCCCTTAGGTTTACTCAGCTGCAAGTTTATCATATTCTCTCTAAATGTCACCGCTCTAATATGTTTTTTTATAGATGAAAAATGTGTCAAGTAAACAGATTATAATTTGAGATGTTATGGATGAAGTACAAAAGGTTGAATCAATGACTAACCCAGTGTGAGGGTGGCTTCTCCGCCTCTCTAAAAACAGCAATGTACAAATTTTCTATATCTTTTTCAGATTTGTGCTGTGCAACCCTTGTTTTCCATTCCTGTTACCTAGTTACACACTATCCCTCCTACATTGTAGATAGACTAAAAATACAAAGAGATTCAAACACATGGTTAAATTGGTATTCCCAAAATAGACATTTATCACCTATCCACAGGACCCCCACCAATCACTAGACAGAACAGGGGTCCCAAAACGCTTATTCTTCCTCAATGCAAGACCGTTTGTAGAGCTGCTCCATTCAAAGTCTATGAGAATGATGGAGACAGCGAAGTACAGCGCTCGGCTGTTTCCATCAGTCCCGTAGCCATTGTATGGAGCGGCATATCACTTTCTTGTCCACCCCTTCATTCAAGCTCCTCGTCACTGGGGGGGGGGGGTCTGCAGTGAAGAGGAACAAGGGGATCAGGACCTTGGGTCTAGTGATCATGGTGGTCCCATCTACATCCCCAGGACCCAGGTCCTGCAGATAGGTGATAAGTGTAAATTCCTTTCCCCTACAGCAGCCACAAACTTCCCCCAGTAATAACAGCTGATGATTGGAGGTTTCAGTAGCTGACCCCACGGGACTGTCTTTAGAGAAGACTGTAACAGCGAATTGTCTTTATGAGACAACCCCTTTAACTCTATGAGGCTGTATTACTGTAATGATAGGGGTAGGGAAACGGACAAGTGAGCCCTAATCTACCCGCCACTCTGTCCCTGCCTACTTGCAACGACCCGCCCTAGGCGACGGGGTACAACTGGGCGGCGGTCCCTACGCTCAGTAAGTGCACGAGACAAAACATACAAGGGAATATAAAGCAAGGGGAAAGGGGCAGTTGCCCACGGCAACACCGTGAGCAACAGAGTGGTGAACGAGCCAAGTCAAACCAGGAGAGCATGAGGTACCAAACGCAGAGCAGAAGAGTAGTCAGAAAGCCAGGGTTAGAATGGAGCAGGATCAAATTGTTAGGAGCTGTAGCTGGGCCAGGAAACCACACGGAAAGAATCACAAGCAAGGAGGAAAAGGAAAGGCAGGTATAAATAGACAGAGGGCGGGAGCTAGCTGAGTCTGGCCAGGCTGCGATAGGCTCTCCCACTCCTAAGCCTGCCAGCCTGAGTGGTGGAAGCTGGAGTCAGTCTCAGAGAGATAGACTCAGGTGAAGACTGATTACCTAAGGAAGCTAACCCTGAAGCTGTGCCTGGCAGATCCTTTACAGTACCCCCCCTTTTATGAGGGGCCACCGGACCCTTTCTAAGCGGACCTGGTTTACTGGGGAAACGAAGGTGGAACTTTCTGACCAATACCCCAGCGTGAACATCCCGGGCGGGTACCCAAGTCCTCTCCTCAGGCCCGTATCCTCTCCAATGGACCAGGTACTGGAGGGAGCCTTGGACCATCTTGCTGTCCACAATCTTGGCCACCTCGAATTCCACCCCCTCAGGGGTGAGAACGGGAACAGGAGGTTTCCTCGAGGGAGCCAAGGACGGGGAGCAGCATTTAAGGAGGGAGGCATGAAACACGTCGTGTATACGAAAATATGGGGGTAACTCCAGCCGGAAGGAGACAGGATTGAGGACTTCAATGACCTTATACGGCCCAATAAACCGGGGAGCAAGCTTCTTGGACGGGACCTTAAGACGCAAGTTCCTAGATGATAACCACACCAGATCCCCGACCATAAACAAGGGGTTAGCAGAACGTTTTCTATCAGCCTGAGTTTTTTGTACGCTCTGGGACGCCTCTAGGTTCTTCTGAACCTGGGCCCAGACTGTGCACAGTTCCCGATGAACGACCTCTACCTCGGGATTGTTGGAACTACCAGGTGAAACGGAGGAGAACCGTGGATTAAACCCAAAATTACAGAAAAAGGGGGAGACCCCTGACGAGTTACTGACCCGGTTATTAAGGGAAAATTCAGCGAGGGGAATGAATGAGACCCAATCATATTGACAGTCAGAGATAAAACACCTTAAATATTGTTCTAGAGATTGATTAGTCCTCTCAGTTTGGCCATTGGTTTCAGGATGGAAAGCAGAGGAGAAGGACAGATCAATCTCCAACTTCTTACAGAAGGCTCTCCAAAACAAAGAAACAAATTGTACCCCTCTGTCCGAAACAATATTGATAGGGACCCCATGGAGACGCAGGATGTGTTTGACAAACAAGGTAGCTAACGTCTTGGCGTTGGGTAGTTTCTTGAGGGGCACAAAGTGGCACATCTTACTGAAGTGGTCTACTACCACCCACACCACCGACTTGCCTTGGGATGGAGGCAAATCGGTGATAAAATCCATGGAGATATGTGTCCAAGGTCTCTGGGGAATGGGCAACGAACGTAGTAAGCCCGCTGGTCGGGACCTGGGAGTCTTGGACCTAGCACAAACCTCACAAGCTGCGACGTAGGCCTTAACGTCTTTAGGCAAGCCAGGCCACCAATAGTTTCTGGCAATGAGGTGTTTGGTACCCAGGATGCCTGGATGACCAGATAGTGCGGAGTCATGATTTTCCCTAAGTACCCTTAGCCGGTATTGCAGGGGAACAAACAGCTTGTCCTCAGGAAGGTTCCCGGGGGCTGAACCTTGATCAGCTGCAATTTTAGAGACTAAATCAGAATCAATAGAAGAAATGATTATACTGGGAGGCAAAATACAAGCAGGATCTTCCTCCGAAGGAGGGCTGGCCATGAAGCTACGCGACAGTGCATCGGCCTTAATATTTTTAGACCCAGCCCTATAGGTAACCAAAAAGTTGAATCTGGTAAAAAATAGCGCCCATCGAGCTTGTCTCGGGTTTAGCCTCCGGGCAGATTCTAGGAAAACCAGATTCTTGTGCTCGGTAAGGACCGTTACCTGGTGCCTAGCCCCCTCCAGGAAGTGGCGCCACTCTTCAAATGCCCATTTAATGGCTAAGAGTTCACGGTTGCCAATATCATAGTTACTCTCAGTGGGCGAAAACTTCCTGGAGAAGTAGGCACAGGGGCGGAGATGGGTGAGGGACCTGGTACCCTGGGACAAGACAGCCCCCACTCCCACCTCGGATGCGTCAACTTCCACGATAAATGGCTCCATTTGGTTGGGCTGAACCAGCACCGGGGCCAAGATAAAGCACTTCTTAAGGACCTCAAAAGCCTGGACAGCCTCTGGAGACCAGTGGAGGAGATCAGCACCTTTGCGAGTGAGGTCCGTAAGAGGCTTAGCGATGACCGAGAAGTTAACAATGAATCTCCTGTAATAATTAGCGAACCCCAAAAAACACTGTAACGCCTTCAGGGAGGCAGGTTGGACCCATTCTGCCACAGCCTGAACCTTGGCGGGGTCCATGCGGGATTCATGAGGAGTGAGGATTTGACCCAAAAATGGTATCTCCTGTACCCCAAACACACATTTTTCGGTTTTTGCAAACAGTTTGTTTTCCCGAAGGACCTGGAGCACATTCCTGACATGCTCAATGTGGGAGGGCCAGTCCTTGGAAAACACCAGTATGTCATCAAGGTACACTACAAGAAATATCCCCAGGTAATCTCTCAAAATCTCATTTATGAAATTCTGGAAGACCGCCGGCGCATTACACAACCCAAAGGGCATGACGAGGTATTCGAAATGACCTTCGGGCGTGTTAAACGCAGTCTTCCACTCATCCCCCTCTTTGATGCGGATAAGGTTATACGCCCCCCGTAGATCAAACTTAGAGAACCATTGGGCCCCCTGAACCTGATTAAAGAGATCAGGAATCAAAGGAAGGGGATACTGGTTCCTTACAGTGACCTTATTCAGGTTACGGTAGTCAATGCATGGCCTAAGACCACCATCCTTCTTCCCTACGAAGAAGAAGCCAGCACCTACCGGAGAAGTAGAGGGGCGAATGTAACCCTTGGCCAGGCATTCCTGGATATACTCTCTCATGGCTTCACGTTCGGGACAAGAAAGATTAAATATCCTACCCTTAGGAAGCTTAGCTCCTGGTACCAATTCGATAGCGCAATCGTATTCTCTATGAGGAGGTAACACTTCGGAGGCATCCTTAGAGAAAACATCAGCGAAGTCCCGAACAAACTCAGGTAGCGTGTTCACCTCCTCAGGGGGAGAAATAGAATTAACAGAAAAACATGACGTCAAACATTCATTACCCCATTTGGTAAGCTCCCCAGTATTCCAGTCAAACGTGGGATTATGCAACTGCAACCAGGGAAGGCCTAAAACCAAATCGGACGATAATCCCTGCATCAACAGTACAGAGCACTGCTCCAAATGCATGGAGCCAACAAGCAGTTCAAAAACAGGGGTATGCTGTGTAAAATAACCATTAGCAAGAGGAGTGGAGTCCATACCCACTACCGGGACAGGTTTAGGCAAATCAATCAAAGGCATAGCAAGAGGCATAGCAAATTCCACAGACATGATATTAGCAGAGGACCCTGAATCCACGAAGGCACTGCCGGTAGCAGACCTACCACCAAAAGAGACCTGAAAGGGAAGCAAGATCTTATTACGTTTCATATTTACGGGAAATACCTGTGCGCCCAAGTGACCTCCCCGATGATCACTTAGGCGCGGAAGTTCTCCGGCTGTATTCTTACGCTTAGGACAGTTGTTCACTTGATGCTTGTCATCCCCACAGTAGAAGCAGAGACCATTCTTCCTGCGGAAATCTCTACGTTGTTGGGGGGACACGAAGGCCCCGAGTTGCATAGGTACCTCTGAGTCTTCCGGGGAAGAACGAAGCAACGGAACCTCGGGAGGCATCATGGGGGAGTCGGAGGAGAAAACACATAAACGTTCGCGTTGTCGTTCCCTGAGACGTCGGTCAAGTCGTACCGCTAAAGCCATAACCTGGTCTAGGGAGTCAGAAGAGGGATAGCTAACTAGCAGGTCTTTCAGGGCATTCGACAGACCCAACCTAAACTGGCTCCTTAAGGCAGGGTCATTCCACCGAGAAGCTACGCACCACTTCCTAAAGTCAGAACAATACTCCTCAACAGGTCTCTTACCCTGACGTAAGGTCACCAGCTGACTCTCGGCAAAGGCAGTCTTGTCAGTCTCGTCATAAATGAGTCCGAGAGCAGAAAAGAAAAGATCAACGGAGGAAAGTTCAGGGGCGTCAGGAGCCAAGGAGAAGGCCCATTCTTGGGGCCCGTCCTGGAGCCGGGACATAATTATACCCACTCGCTGGCTTTCAGAACCTGAGGAGTGGGGCTTTAAGCGAAAGTAAAGCCTGCAACTCTCCCGAAAGGAGAGAAAAGCCCTCCGGTCCCCTGAGAACCGGTCGGGCAACTTGAGGTGGGGTTCAGGAGTTGAGGTGAGGGGAACCACCAAGGTAGCCTCAGGCTGGTTGACCTTCTGAGCCAGGGCCTGGACCTGTAGGGAGAGACCCTGCACTTGCTGAGCCAGGGTCTCAAGGGGGTCCATAGTAGTGTCAGGGACCAGGGTAGACTAGGTATATGGGCTTGTGATTATGTAATGATAGGGGTAGGGAAACGGACAAGTGAGCCCTAATCTACCCGCCACTCTGTCCCTGCCTACTTGCAACGACCCACCCTAGGCGACGGGGTACAACTGGGCGGCGGTCCCTACGCTCAGTAAGTGCACGAGACAAAACATACAAGGGAATATAAAGCAAAGGGAAAGGGGCAGTTGCCCACGGCAACACCGTGAGCAACAGAGTGGTGAACGAGCCAAGTCAAACCAGGAGAGCACGAGGTACCAAACGCAGAGCAGAAGAGTAGTCAGAAAGCCAGGGTTAGAATGGAGCAGGATCAAATTGTTAGGAGCTGTAGCTGGGCCAGGAAACCACACGGAAAGAATCACAAGCAAGGAGGAAAAGGAAAGGCAGGTATAAATAGACAGAGGGCGGGAGCTAGCTGAGTCTGGCCAGGCTGCGATAGGCTCTCCCACTCCTAAGCCTGCCAGCCTGAGTGGTGGAAGCTGGAGTCAGTCTCAGAGAGATAGACTCAGGTGAAGACTGATTACCTAAGGAAGTTAACCCTGAAGCTGTGCCTGGCAGATCCTTTACAATTACAGTAAGTAAAACAACAGATATCGGCTGGTTAACCACAGAGGTCCAACAATTCACAATAAGCCAAATGGCAAACCCAACTGTGCGGACTCACCAACACATGTACACCCACTGTACAATAGGATTAACCAAATCTTTCTGTAAATAAACTCATATTTGCTTGTAAACCTGAAACTGCTTTTGAAAAGTCCCATTATAAAAAGTTAACTTTTTTTTAATTATGTAACACAATCTTTTAACAAGCAAACAATCAGTTCTCTGGGTCCATCAAGAAAGTTGGAAAATGACAGCAGTTGCCCAATTGTTTACTACGAGCAACTTCTCATCTCATTGGCGTACATAGAGCCGAAAGGGTCCAAAAGCATAGCTCAAAATATTACTCTAACCCTTCATGCCCCCATAACCCAACAGCTTGAAACAGGAGGGCCAAGAGATAGTTACGCTTCCTAACCCATGTAGGGCAGCATTACCCGACGGCCGCTTTCCCTCGTATATTTTGCTAACCTTGTTATGACTGTGAGGCAAGCAGGTCACACAGCCCATAGAAAAGGGGAATTTACACAATTCCATCAGTCATATTACAGGCAGGGGAATTAATCAAATAAGCCTACTAGATGGGTTCAATGGAGCAATATGTGGTGCCCACCCTCACCATCTTACAAGACATTGACTATTCAAAAAGAATGTAGAATGTAATGTTTCTTCAGACAGGACTAATGGCTTTTAAAGACCTATGGCATTAATGTGGGAGACTTAACAATGGGATCAGTTGTGCCATCAGTTTCCCTTCAAATTTTATATAAAAGACTAGATTTATGTAAATTAGCCCTATCTGCTACCTATCTCAGGGAACAAGCAGATGCCAGAGTGGTGGTGGCTTCTTGTTTAAAGTGGTTGTCTCATTAGAGACAACTTCGTTCAGAATAGAGCAGTTCTTGTCAGACAGATATATTCCACCACCATGGTAGTCTTTAAAGAGGCTCTGTCACCAGATTCTCAAATCCCTATCTCCTATTGCATGTGATCGGCGCTGCAATGTAGATAACAGTAACGTTTTTGGTTTTTTTTAAACATTCATTTTTGGCCAAGTTATGAGCTATTTTATATATATGCAAATGAGGTTTGAAATGAGGTTTTATATATATGCAAATGAGGTTTGAGGTTTGGACAACTGGGCGTTTTTTTTTCGTTATGTCCAACTGGGCGTGTATTGTGTTTTTAACTGGGCGTGTTTACGTGTATGACGCTGACCAATCAGTGACCAGTCAGCATCATACACTCCTCTACATTGATTTACACAGCAGCGATCTGCAGCCACATAAACAGAGATTAACGTTAATCAAGTGTCCTGATAATGAATACACATGATCATCCAGCCTGGACGTCATGTGTATTCAGAATCCTGACACTTCTGGCTCTTTTCTTTGAGATTTCTAGCAAGGGAAACGAAATCTCGCGAGATTACAGAGGTAAACGAGATTTTGTTTCCCTTGCTGGAAATCTCACAGAAAAGATTCAGAAGTGTCAGGATTCTGAATACACATGACATCCAGGCTGGAGATCATGTGTATTCATTATCAGGACACTTGTGTATGTGGCTGCACATTGTTCTAGTACGAACGCTGTGCTGCTTGTAAATGAATGGAGAGGAGTGCATGATGCTGACTGGTCACTGATTGGTCAGCGTCATACACGTAAACACGCCCAGTTAAAAACACAATACACGCCCAGTTGGACATAACGAAAAAAAAAAACGCCCAGTTGTCCATTTCAAACCTCATTTGCATATATATATATAAAATAGCTCATAACTTGGGCAAAAATGAACGTTTTAAAAAAAAAAAAAAAGTTACTGTTATCTACATTGCAGCGCCGATCACATGCAATAGGAGATAGGGATTTGAGAATCTGGTGACAGAGCCTCTTTAACTCCTGTGGGGAACAAGGTTATTGTATATTGTGCAAAAGTTCATACCCTTCAAAATTTATAATTCATAAAATGTTATTGCCATTATTTGGTTCCCAATTGTTTTACTTTCTGCAAGTTCTAAAACGTTAAAGGGCTTGTCTCATAAAGGCGACCCCTGTCAATATGCCCTATTAGTGCATGTAGACATCATAAAGGGGGTCCCCGGCTCAAGACGCGTCTTTATGAGTCAGAGCTGTTTGCCGGACAGCCAAGATTTGCTGACATCGCAATTTAAAATGACCCCTGCTGCTTCTTTATTGCTTTAGATCAGGAGCAGCTTTATGAAAAAAAAAATTCTTTTAAACAATTCCCTAATATTTTAGCTAGACTACCTCTAAATCAGAGGTACAAGAAATAGGTGCAACAAAACTGTGTTCCAATTTCGCTCATAAATTCTAATAGCAATAAATGAGGTTTAATACTGGAACATGACAAGAAATGTAAAAAGTAATTCAATTGCAAACTTTTCATATCAACAAGTTGTGGTCATTTTACTGAAAATAAAATGCTCAACCTGAGTGGGGCCTTGACTTTGGACAGTTACGATGTCATCTTTGCCTGACGTGTCCACTTGGTGTTGATTCACAGCATATACTGATGTCATAATGGTCTATTTCAGGAAAAATGCTGCCCTATGGACTCATTGCTGTATGTGTAATGCGAAGTTCCACAACATCTCCAAGGAAACTGGTACTGGAGCAGTTATTTATCTCATCACCGCGCTGCCTGAGAGCATAAAACAAAGAGACTTAATGAATCACCGTAAACTTTACGTTCAAACATATGTCACAACAGCCGACACCCTAATTAAGTAATTACATCGCAATAGGTTGTGCGTACACATACGTACCACAAGGGGTTCAGTGGAAATATAACTAAATAGGCCTGTTCTTATCTAGCTATTGTGGAAATACACTTAAATATTCTTTTATATTCTTGGACGTCTCACATTCACAATGGATTTTATGTTTTTTGGAGAAGAGAAGAGGAAAGTAAATCTATAAAATGTCATCTACATTCATTACACATATATAATAAGTTAATAAGTAACAATTCACACATTACAAGAACGTAGTAATCACATAATTAGTCAATTGGAGAGAACTTGTGTCCAGACAAGATGTTTTGGGTCTGTACTCAGTGACAACTTGGGGACAAGTTTATTAAAAATGACCAGCCAGTTGATGCATTACTGAATATCCCAATTAAAATAATAATTGGAAAATAGAAAGAATATGGAAAAGCTGTATATAGAGGCATTACTTGAATATCCTGGGCCCCAATGGAAAATCTGTAATGGAGCCCCCTACCTACCTACCTACCTACCTACCTACCTACCTGGTGCCATTTATAATACTGGCGTCTTCTCATTTTGGCAGAGGGGCCAAATCCCTGGCTGTATATCTGATGCACATCCTCAAAACTGATTGACCTGTGACATTGATTTGAATGGCACTTTGCTTATCATGTTGTGTCATATTTACAGTAACAGATATCTCTGAGCAGTGCCAAAGGGGCTTATCTAATAGCAGGGCTGTTTTACACATTGGTGGGCCCACTGCAAAGGTCTCATGAATGCATCCACGCCGATCACAGGAAAAGCACCCCCTGCTGTGCTTCATACAATAATATTACCTCCACAAATGTTGCCTTCTTTTAGACTCCACACTGTAATAGTTCTGATTTTAGTGCTCTCTGATTAGTTAATGAACCCCATTGTGTCCCCTCAGACTAATAATGTCCCTTTGGTTATGTTCACATTGCGTTTTTTGACCTACATTTGACGTATACGCAATGTATGTGTTAAACTTAGGCTGTGACGGATGCCAAACACTGTATCGGTGTCGCACATCAGCTCCAGAGACATTGCTTAGCACATAACTCCTATCATCATGCTGGCAGACCAGACATTCTGGACAGAACTTGAACTTGATCCTATGTCCGCTCCATGATCAATACTTTCATCTAGATAGACATTTCTTTTTTCAACCTTACTATGTGTCCACATCCCACCGCAATAAGTCGCTGTAGTGGCATCGGTGCCTGCTGATTTAGATGAATATAAACTCTAGCATGCACGTAAACCATCCTGCTCCTTGTAGTTCACTACTATTTTGTCATATATATGGAGGATTTACCTGTAATCTGCAAATTTCTCAGAATATCGCTTCCAAGTCCACACAGCACGCTCAGGTTTGATGAAATTCCAATACTTGACAGTAATGCTCCTCTGCTCCAATTTTTCAACTGTATTTGCATCCAGAGCAACGCAAACACAGTTGATAATGGCGCTGCCACCAGGGGGCCCTGTGCATTATTTGCCCTATGGTTACAGTGGCCCTACCTAATAGTCACTATATTCGTATGTTTTCCACAGAGACGTTTAGAAATCTATCAATAATCTGGGCATTAAATAGACCAAATCATAAAAAATATTTCTATTGTAAAGTTAAACTCCTTTACTTATGGATAGCTTTATTTAGTCTTAGGCCCTGTTCAGTGTTTTTGGCAGGCGGAAAAAATCTGCCTTCAGGAATTTTGAGGCAGATTTTGAACTGCCTGCGCTTTTTTCCACGGTTTTAGCTGCGTTTTTCGTGACGATTTTTTTGCCCGCAGACTTTGAAGCAATGCAAGGACAAAAAATGCTGCGAAAAACGCTTGTAAACGAGCGCTGCAGGTTTTTTCTGCCTCCCTTTGATTTCAATGGGAGTTTAGAGGCAGTAAGAAATGATATGCCACTTTTATTTCCTGCGAGTAGCCAGAAGCCGCCTTGGAAACAAAAAAACGCCTCTGCCTTCCATTGAAATCAAAGGGTGGCAATTTCGGCCGTTTTTCTACGCTGATTCCGACGCGGTTTCCATGTCAAAATCAGTGCGAAGAAACTCTGTGTTAACAGGGCCTAATATTCTGGATTTTTTTTGTCCTGTGCTGGAAACAAGTGGTGGACTATCAGAATTAGTGATCTATCAGAGGCCAGATGAAAAGGAATGATATTGTAACCAACTAGATAACATTATAAACATTTATACAATGAGGATACAGTGGCATGATTGAAAATATTATTGGTGGGGGCTGTGAAATAAGACCCCATAAATTAATTACTAAATTGAATGAGTTCTATAGAGTTTGGGTTCTCTAGAATTCTGCAGACGCTTCAATTACAGAATAGGCAGAGGTTTAAGCCTATAAATCCCTACATCTTCTGACATGTCATGTGACATCATATCAATATACTGTGTCTACGATGGATTTCTGCATTGATATTTGGCCACAACTTTCCATCCGTTATGTTACCACATACCACATATTCGCTGTCCATGGTCCTGTTTATGACTGTACTCTGTACTAAATGTCCATTTACATAGTCAGTCTCTGTTCCTTGATAACATATATATGTAAAGCAGGACAGAAGATAATCCTAAGGATCTGACCGACTCTAATAAGGTTGTTATGTCTATTGAAGCAGAGGTGATTGATTCCGACCGAAGTATCATTCATTAGAGTGATCACTCCTGCTTCAAAATGTTTCTCGTCGGTAGTAGTAACGGTTACAATCATAGTTTCGTTTTACTATTGCTCGAAAAAATTCATGGGGATAATCTACAAAAAATAATGTGGGAAATACTTTTTTAATTGTGGCCCCTTCCTGACAAACATAGTTGGAGATGGCAAACACACACGGTTGCAATGTGCGAACACAGGTTTTTTTTTTTTTTTACTTTTTTCTAAAACATTGTGGCCAGATTTAGTAAAGTTAGTAAAATATAAACATGTACACTGTTCTGATAGGGTTTTTGGGGTTAGTGCATTTCTATCAAAACATTGCGTGTTCTAGATATTGATTTTTTTTTCCCCTACTGTTTCTCTCCATAGGTTTCCCAATAGAACTTCAAAAAGGCAGGGAAAATGCCCGTACAAAATAACACAGAATAAAAAAAAAAAGCCATAAAAACACATGTAACAAACACCATAAGGCCATGTTCACACAGAGTTTTTTGCAGGCGGAATTTCTGCCTTAAAATTCAGTTTGGAAGTTTGAGGCAGATTTTCTTCTCCTTGCACGCCGCTTTTCGCGGCGTTTTTCGCCCGCGCCACTCAATGGCAGGTCAGAGGCGTAAACGCCCGAAGATAGGGCATATCCCTTCTTTCTCCCGCGAGGCGGTTTTACCGCTCGCGATAGAAAACTGCCCCTGCCTCCCATTGAAATCAATGGGAGGTATTTTAGGGCAGTTTTTGAACATAGCCTAAGGCCTCCTTGACGCATTTTTTGTGTTTTTTTCTGTAAAAAAAAACACAATTAATTTCTAGCTTTTTTCATGGCATTTTTGGTTATGTTTTCTTACATTATTACATTTGTAACATGATGACACAAGGCCCAATTCATACAATTAAAATAATCAAAAATTAACGACACCAGACACAAAATTTGTGTATAAAAAGGCTGCAATGTTTTTATTAAGGGTTACCAAAGTATTAATACTTGAATCAATAAAATAATAAATACTTGAACCAAATAAATAATTAAAAACCATTATAATTAAATCTGGAACTGACAGTGGAGCTGCGGGAAAGCTGGATTTTTAAAGCAGAATTTTTCCCGTGGTTCGGACTGAACGGCCAGTCAGCGACAGGGTCCCGTTGCTGGGCAGAAGATCAGAAACTTCCAGAAAACGCCAGAATCTTCTAGGTAAGTGCCAACTGCAATAAATAAGTGAAAAGAGGGGGGGGGGGGGACAGACCAAACCACCTAGAAAAAAACCTGAATTAAATAACCAACAGATAAAAATGAATTTAAAATTAAAACATGAATGCCCCTATTGCCATCATGTGTCCCCCAAGCAATACTGCTCTGGGGGCCCTATCATGTGTTTTTGAAGTACTATAGAGAAGTCTGTGGGAAAAATGCCATAAAAAACACCACACTTAGAGCATGCTGCGCTTTAAAAAAAAGACACTGACCCCCAAAAATGCACCAAAAGGCCACAAAAATGTCACAGGTAAAAGCTAATTGGAGGAGCTATATCAAAATAATAATAATAATAATAATAATCTTTATTTATATAGCGCCAACATATTACGCAGCACTTTACAATTTAGAGGGAACATAAAACAAACAATATCAGACATTACATAGTGACAAAGTTCATTTACAATTCAAACCTGGGGAGTGAGGACCCTGCTCGCAAGAGCTTACAATCTATGAGGACATAAGGGAGACACAAAGTGTAACAGTGTTTGTTCTGCACAATAGTCCGGCCATTTTTATACACATGCGGTGGTAACATAAAGCTGCATGAGCCGGTCACCAGCCAGTATCCGTGTATGACGGACATGAAGAGAAGGAGTGTGAGGGAATCTTATTCTGATGACTAATCTAAATGGAGGGCCATGGAAAGGAGTCAGATTAGGGAATGTTATAGGCCTGTCTAAATAGATGTGTTTTCAGGGCACGTTTAAAACTGTGGATATTGGGAATTAATCTGATTGTCTGGGGTAGCACATTCCAGAGGACGGGTGCAGCACGAGAGAAATCCTGGAGACGGTAGTGGGAGGTTCGGATTATGGAGGATTTTAATCTAAGGTCGTTGGCAGAACGTAGAGCCCGAGTAGGGTGGTAGACAGAGATGAGGGAGGAGATGTAAGGAGGTGCAGCACTGTGGAGAGCTTTGTGGGTGAGAGTAATAAGTTTGAATTTTATTCGGAAGGGGATGGGCAACCAGTGCAGTGACTGGCACAGATTAGAGGCGTTGGTGTAGCGGTTGGTCATAAAGATGAGCCTGGCTGCTGCATTGAGGATAGATTGGAGAGGGGAGAGTTTAGTGAGGGGAAGACCGACTAGTAATGAGTTACAGTAGTCAAACTGATGCAAAGAAAAGGTGGAGTAGTTGCCCATGGCAACCAATCAGAGTCCACCTCTCATTATAAAGAGGCCCTTTGGAAAATGAAAGCAGAAACCTGATTGGTTGCCATGGGCAACTACTTCACTTTTCTTTGCACCAGTTTTGATATATCTCGAGACACTATTGTTTGTAGTGCGCTTTATATTTCACTATAGACATTAGTGACATTCTGTGGGAAACCAGCTTAAGGAGGCTCTGTCACCACATTATAAGTGCCCAATCTGCTACATAAGGAGATGGGCGCTGTAATGTAGGTGACAGTGTTGCTTTTTATTTAGAAAAACGATCTATTTTAAACCACTTTATTAGCGATTTTTAGCTTTATGCTAATGAATTTATTAATGCCCAAGTGGGCGTGTTTTTACTTTCAACCAAGTGGGCGTTGTACAGAGGAGTGTATGACGCTGACCAATCAGTGACCAGTCAGCGTCTTACACTCCTCTCCATTCATTTACACAGCAGCATCGCGTTCTTACTAGAACACGATGTGCAGCCACATACACAGACATTAACGTTAATCAAGTGTTCTGATAATGAATATACATGACCTCCAGCCTGGACGTCATGTGTATTCAGAATCCTGACACTTCTGAATCTTTTCTGTGAGATTCCAGCAAGCCACACGTAATCTCGCGAGATTACGAGGTAAACGAGATTTCGTTTCCCTTGCTGGAAATCTCACAGAAAAGATTCAGAAGTGTCAGGATTCTGAATACACATGACGTCCAGGCTGGAGGTCATGTATATTCATTATCAGGACACTTGATTAACGTTAATGTCTGTGTATGTGGCTGCACATAGTGATCTAGTAAGAACGCGATGCTGCTGTGTAAATGAATGGAGAGAAGTGTATGACGCTGATTGGTCACTGATTGGTCAGCGTCATACACTCCTATGTACAACGCCCACTTGGTCGAAAGTAAAAACACGCCCACTTGGGCATTAAGAAACTCATTAGCATAAAGCTAAAAATCGCTAATAAAGTGGTAAAAATAGATTGTTTTTTAAAAAATAAAAAGCACTGCTGTCACCTACATTACAGCGCCGATCTCCTTATATAGGAGATAGGGCACTTATAATGTGGTGACAGAGCCTCTTTAAAGTGCATATAAAAAATGCCATGAAAACAAGTGATTATTTTTAGCGTTTGCTGCGTAAAGAATCCAGAGTTTGACTGGTTAAAGAGGTTAAAGAGGTTTTCTGGGACTGTAAAAATCCACCACAAACTATAAGCATCAATGGCGCACATAATCTGCATTGCAGATTCCGTTGAACCTTTGCCTAAAATGGATTAGTCGTTGCGGATTCAGGTGAAGATTACATCCTGCTCTCTTTTAAAACATTCTCAGTCTGGGTATAGACCTCGAAACACATAGGTCCAGCCAGAATAATGAAATATCCTGTTCGCAAAAGCAATCCGTATGTATCTGTATTTCAATGGGGCCGTTCACACGGACGTTGTTTCAACGGACCGAGTGAAGGATCCGTTGAAAAATAGAACATGTCCTATTTTGTTCAGTTTTCACGGATCCCTCGATAGACTCAAGCCTATGGGGTGCCGTGAAAACGAGACCCACACGGGGGCAACTCGGACGTGAAAAACGGCCATTTTTCATGTCCGAGTTTTCCCATGTTCATCTGAATTCGGCCTCAGGGTCAGTTCACACGTTCAAATTTGCATATTAATCCGCATTTAGAAAACCGCAAGTGTGTATTTCTTATGGTGCGGATTTCATTGCAGATTTTAACATCTAATAGATTTCTATGATGAAAATCCGCAATTAATACGCATTAAATCCGGCGGGGAATGGACATGCTGCGGATTTAACATTTCTATCTGAATCTTTAAATCCGCAATGTAAATACATGCTGCATGTGGTTTGGAATTGTAAAAACCCATCTATTCGCATTGTACAGTAAAATGACGTGGATTTGCTCTGCGTATTCCGCAACGGAAATCCGCATCAAATCCTGAATGTGTGAACTGGCCCTAATATGATGGTCTGCAGTCCGACTCCCGGCACGCCCATCAATCATCTGCATGAAGGACATGTGAACACTTTTGCTGGACCTGTTTCTTTAGACACATTTATGCTTTTTTTCATGCAGAACTGAAGCTCCGAGCTGAGGACAACCCCAGTTAAATGTTTTTTGAATTTTGTATTTTTCCGTCCGTCTATCATCTATCTATCTATCTATCTATCTATCTATCTATCTATCTATCTATCTATCTATCTATCTCATATCTATCTATCCAGGGGCGTAGCTAGAGGCTCATGGGCCCCGATGCAAAAATTCTTACTGGGCCCCCCCCCCCGCAAACTTCTCATGGCCAAAGGCCCGCTTTCAGCTGGGTCTCCTAAGTGACCCAACAATGCAGCACTAGCAGCCGGGGCCTCACTAAGGCTGGGTTCACACACACTATTTACGGGCGTTTTAGCATTGAATTACGTCCGAAAATGCGGCTCAAAAGCGTCGGAAAACATCTGCCCATTCATTTGAATGGGTCTTACGATGTTCTGTGCCGATGGTCAAAAGGCGGCGCGTAAAAAAGTGCCTGTCACTTCTTCAGACGTAAATGGAGCCGTTTTTCATGGAAAACCAGCTTCAATTACTTCCGTAATGGACGCAGCAAAAGACGCCTGCACATGCCATTACGGCTGAAATTACAGAGCTGTTTTCTCCTGAAAACAGCACAGTAATCTCAGCCGTAACAGACGCTGCCGTGTGAACATACCCTCAGGGCTTAAAATGTCCGGGAAATAGCCCCAATACATATGTGTCCGCCCAAAAAAAAGTGTGTATATGAGACAGCATAGCATATCTATAGCACTACAGTGGCTGAGCAGACCGTATCACACATGATAGGATTAGATACAGTGGCTCAGCAGACAGTACCACACATGATAGGATTAGATACAGTGGCTCAGCAGACAGTATCACACATGATAGGATTAGATATAAGACCCAGCAGACAGTATCACACATGATAGGATTAGATACAGGGCCCAGCAGACAGTATCACACATGATAGGATTAGATACAGTGGCTCAGCAGACAGTATCACACATGATTGGATTAGATACACAGCTCAGCAGACTGTATCACACATGATTGGATTAGATACACAGCTCAGCAGACAGTATCACACATGATTGGATTAGATACACAGCTCAGCAGACAGTATCACACATGATTGGATTAGATATAGGGCCCAGCAGACAGTATCACACAAGATACGATTAGATACAGGGCTCAGCAGACAGTATCACATATGATAGGATTAGATACAGGGCCCAGCTCGCTGTCATTGCGTCTTCAGCGCTGGACCCAGGATAGGTAAGAATAATAATTTTGCTTCTTTATGTGTTACTGATTATTTTTGTGTGTTTGTGTTTTTTTACAGGTTCGGTTGTTGGACTTCGGATTCGAGGACTTCATTGACGGCGTTTTTTTTATTCTCAATAAAATGGTTAATGAGGGTTGTGTTTTTTTATTTCAATAAAACATTTTTTCTATGTGCTTGTAT
This sequence comes from Rhinoderma darwinii, assembly GCF_050947455.1. Lineage (NCBI taxonomy): Eukaryota > Metazoa > Chordata > Amphibia > Anura > Rhinodermatidae > Rhinoderma > Rhinoderma darwinii. The sequence goes on from NC_134692.1 coordinate 33,210,213, forward strand.
TTTTTTAAACTTTATTATCACCGCCTTAGTAATGTCCGCTGGCTGAGTGACAACCTCCATTACTAAGGCGGGTCTTAATGTTAGCCGGTGCAGAGGCTACACTAACCCCCATTATTACCCCGGTACCCACCGCCACCAGGGGTACTGGGAAGAGCCGGGTACAAACCAGTACCCGACCATCTGTAGTGACGGGCAGGCACCGGGGCAGCCGCAGGCTGGTAGTATTAGGCTGGGGAAGGCCAAAAACAGTGGCCCTTCCCACCCTTGTAATGCTGCCTGCTGCTGCTGTGTTGTATCTGGCTGGTTATGAAAATTGGGGGGGACCCCACATCGTTCTTTCCAATTATTTTTTTTTATTTTTTTAAATGACGTGGGGTCCCCCCCATTTTCATAACCAGCCAGATACAATAAAGCAGCAGCAGGCCGCATTACCAGGATGGGAAGGGCCACTGTTTTTGGCCTTTCCCCTCCTGATAATACCAGCCTGCGGCCACCCCAGTGGCCGACCATCACTACAGATGGTCGGGTACTGGATCGTATCCGGCTCTTCCCAGCACCCCTGGTGGCGGTGGGTACCGGGGTAATAAAGGGGGTTAGTGTTAGCCTCTGCACCGGCTAACACTAAGCCCCGCCTTAGTAATGGACGCTGTCAATCAGCCGGCGGCCATTACTAAGGCGGTAGTAATATAGTTTAAAAAAAACCACAAAGACATAGAAAAAATATTTTATTGAAATAAAAAAAAAACCCACACAACCCTCATTAACCATTTTATTAATTAAAAAAAAAGCTGTCATCGAAGTAGTCCTGGAATCCGCCGTAGTCCAACGACCGAACCTGTAAGAAAACACACAAAAAATGATTAGTAACACGTGTGTTAGGGTATGTGCACACACACTAATTACGTCCGTAAGTGACGGACGTATTTCGGCCGCAAGTACCGGACCGAACACACTGCAGGAAGCCGGGCTCCTAGCATCATAGTTATGTACGACGCTAGGAGTCCCTGCCTCGCTGCAGGACAACTGTCCCGTACTGAAAACATGATTACAGTACGGGACAGTTGTCCTGCAGCGAGGCAGGGACTCCTAGCATCGTACATCACTATGATGCTAGGAGCCCGGCTCCCTGCACTGTGTTCGGTCCGGTACTTGCGGCCGAAATACGTCCGTCAATTACGGACGTAATTAGTGTCTGTGCACATACCCTAAGGCTTAGATACAGGGCCCATGTGTGATACTGTCTGTGGGACCCTGTATCTAAACCTACCACAAGGTAGGCTTAGATACAGGGTCCAGCAGACAGTAATCTTATACAGTATAAGATTACTGTGTGCTGGGGCCCTGTATCTAAACCTACAGTGTGGTAGGCTTAGATACAGGGCCCAGCAGACAGGATCACGCATGGGCCATGTATCTAAGCCTACAATGTGATTGGCTTAGATACAGGGCCCAGCAGACAGGATCACACAATCTGTGATCCTATCTCATGGGCCCCCTAAGCCTGCTACATCGTAGGCTTCGGGGTTGTGCAGTCCCTAAACATTGATGGCGTATCCACAGGATAGGCCATCAATAGCTGATGTGTCTCCCGGGACCCGCAAATCAGCTGTTTTGAAGGGGCCGCAGCACTCGTACGAGAGCTGCTTCCCCTTCATTTCACTACTCGCTTACACTGTGAATCGCCGACACCGATTCACAGTGTGACCGGAATGAAGAGGAGCAGCTCTCGTACGAGTGCTGCGGCCCCTTCAAAACAGCTGATTGGCGGGTCCCGGGAGTCAGACCCCGCCAGTCAGGGCTAACCTTACCTTCCTCTTCGGCCGCGGCGGGAGTTCTGTAGTCTCGATGCTGTGCGCGGCGCATAGCGCTGTGACGTCATGCGCGGCGGCACAGCGCCTGACCTCAGGACCTCCGCTGCGATCCGGAACCAGGAAGGTAAGTAAAGTATGTTACTATAGTAACAGGGGCCCGCGGCCCGAGTTACTATAGTAACTTTTTATTGATGGGGGGCCGTGGGCCCCCTGGCTTCGGGGCCCGGTCGCAATTGCGACCGCTGCGACCCCTATAGCTACGCCAGTGTATCTATCTATCTATCTATCTATCTATCTATCTATTTTTTTTTAAATATAAATGTCCTGCACATAGATTATTATTTTTCTTTAAATGTAGCAATTGGATACAGTAATATTCTAAAATGTGTCTTTACATGTATGTTTAGGTATACTGTGTGTGTATAGTATATATGTATGTTTGTGAATAGTGTGTGTACAGTATACAGTATGTTTGTGTATATAGTATATATGTATATGGTTGTGTACAGTGTGTGTACAGTATATATGTATGTGTATTTGTGTATAGTGTGTATATAGTATATGTGTATGTTTATATATATATAGTGTGTGTACAGTACATATGTAAGTGTATGTTTGTGTATAGTGTGAATATAGTATATATGTGTTTGTGTAGTGTGTTTACCGTGTGAGTGTAAATATATATGTGTGTGTGTGTGTGTGTGTGTGTGTGTGTATAGTGTGTGTTCAGTATATATATGTAAGTGTATGTTTGTGCATAGTGTGTATATAGTATATATGTATATAGAAATGGATGCCTGGTCTAGTCAGTTACAAGTGCCAGACAGCTTAGGCAGGAAAAGGCAAAGCTATCTGTGTCTTCATATTGGTAGATTGTACTGTGTGGGGTCCTGTAGCCGGAGCTTGCAGCACCTCATCCCCTCCCCCGCCCTGTTTCTCCTCTTCTCTCCGGTAGAGTTGAGCCGGCGCTCGGGGTCTGCAGTGGTGACGAGTCCTCTGCTGCTGTATTGTCAGCACACATGTCATTATTATTAGTATTATGTGAGATATAGATAACGGGCGGGAATATTATTACCCCCGGCTCATTTCTTGGCTGCAGAAAAAAAAAAATTCTACCCCCCTCTCGTTTGTGAAGTGTCCTCAGTGTGGGACGTTGTAGCAGTGTAGACAGATTTACACGAGACTGAGCTGGCAGAAATCCCATCATGGTTGCTGCACACGCTTCTCATTCTTCCTCCTCTGCAGAGTGGATTGCCTGTCTAGATAAAAGGTACCTATTCACCTGTGTGATGCCACATGTACGATCTGCATGGATGATGTGACTGCTGTGCTACATATATGACGTGACTGCTACATGTATGAAGTGACTGCAGTTCTACATGGATGATGTGACTGCTGCGCTACATGTATGATGTGACTGCTACATGGATGATGTGACTGCAGTGCCACATGTATGATCTGCATGTATGATGTGACTGCTACATGTATGAAGTGACTGCAGTTCTACATGGATGATGTGACTGCTGCGCTACATGTATGATGTGACTGCTACATGTATGATCTGCATGTATGATGTGACTGCTACATGTATGATGTGACTGCTGTGCTACATGTATGATCTGCATGTATGATGTGACTGCTACATGTATGAAGTGACTGCAGTTCTACATGGAGGATGTGACTGCTGCGCTACATGTATGATGTGACTTCTACATGGATGATATGACTGCTACATGTATGAAGTGACTGCAGTTCTACATGGATGATGTGCCTGCTACATGTATGATGTGACTGCTACATGTATGATGTGACTGCAGTTCTACATGTATGATGTGACTGCTGCGCTACATGTATGATGTGACTGCTACATGGATGATGTGACTGCAGTGCCACATGTATGATCTGCATGTATGATGTGACTGCTACATGTATGATGTGACTGCTACATGGATGATGTGACTGCTACATGTATGATGTGACTGCTACATGGATGATGTGACTGCTACATGTATGAAGTGACTGCAGTTCTACATGGATGATGTGACTGCTACATGTATGATGTGACTGCTACATGGATGATGTGACTGCTGTGCTACATGTATGATGTGACTGCTATATGTATGATCTGCATGTATGATGTGACTGCTACATGTATGATGTGACTGCTACATGTATGATGTGACTGCAGTACTACATACATGATGTGATTGCTACATGTATGATGTGACTGCTACATGAATGATGTGACTGCTACATGAATGATGTGACTGCTAAATTAATGATGTGACTGCTGCGCTACATGTATGATGTGACTGCTGCGCTACATGTATGATGTGACTGCTGCGCTACATGTATGATGTGACTGCTGCGCTACATGTATGATGTGACTGCTGCGCTACATGTATAATGTGACTGCTGTGATACATGTATGATGTGACTGCTACATGTATGATGTGACTGCTGTGCTACATGTATGATGTGACTGCTGCGCTACATGTATGATGTGACTGCTGCGCTACATGTATGATGTGACTGCTGTGATACATGTATGATGTGACTGCTACATGTATGATGTGACTGCTACATGTATGATGTGACTGCAGTGCTACATGTATGATGTGATTGCTACATGTATGTTGTGACTGCAGTGCTACATGTAGGATGTGACTGCTGTGCTACATGTATAATGTGACTGCTACATGTATGATGTGACTGCTACATGAATGATGTGACTGCTGCGCTACATGTATGATGTGACTGCTGTGCTACATGTATGATGTGACTGCTGTGCTACATGTATGATGTGACTGTTGAGCTACATGTATGATGTGACTGCTGCTTGCTCTTTCTGAGCTTGGTGGTTTAAGTGGCTTGTGAACTAAGTGGAGTTCTAAAACCGGAGTTGAAAAGAGGAGTTGAAGCCCCAGTAAGTACTCTTCTTTTTCTTTGACAATTGTTCGCTGTTTTGGTGTAACTTGGATAATGGATAGCAAGATTGGAGGTTTTCTTCAGTGCACAGTTTGTCATATGTATACACGACTGGAGCCGGAGTTCCAGGGTGAATATCTCTGTGGCAGATGTGAGCATGTTGTTCACCTGGAAGCTCGTATTAGAGATCTGGAGGAGCAGAATGCAACACTGAGGAGGATAGACAATTTTGAGCGGAGCTTGCTGCTCACAGAGCATGCAGTTAGTGGGTTAGAACTGGAGGGTGAAGACATGGGTGAGCAGGATCAGGTAAGTAGATGGGTTAATGTAGTGAGGGGCAGTAGAAAGGGGTCAAAGACAAGGAAGGCCGATCCGGTTTCTGGCATTCCAAGCAAAATTGCCAGGTTGGGTGATGATGCGAGGGTGTCAGTCTCAGAAAAGGCAGCCCTAGTGGATACTGATCTCCCTAACAGCCGGGAGAACATCCCAGCTAGTAGTCGGCGGGATGGTAATGCAGGTAAGCCAAGACAATTGATAGTCGTAGGGGATTCTATAATCAGGAAGACGGATAGAATAATTTGTCGCCAAGACCGCCTCAACCGAATGGTTTGCTGTCTCCCTGGTGCCAGGGTTCGGCATGTGGTGGAACGGGTGGACAAATTGCTGGGAGGGGCTGGTGATGATCCAGCTGTCGTGGTCCATGTCGGTACCAACGACAGAATAAATGGTAGGTGGAGGAGCCTTAAGAATAATTTTAAAGAACTAGGCTACAAGCTGAAGGGAAGGACCTCCAAGGTTGTATTCTCAGGAATACTGCCTGTGCCATGCGCATCACAGGAAAGACAGCGGGAGCTTAGGGAGTTAAATGCATGGCTGAAGTCTTGGTGTAGAGGAGAAGGATTTGGGTTCCTAGAGCACTGGGCTGACTTTTCATTGGGGTACAAACTGTATTCTGCAGATGATTTGCACCTAAATGGAAGGGGGTCCGCTGTGCTGGGGGAGAGAATTCTAGCTGGGGTGGCGGAGTATTTAAACTAGGGCTGAGGAGGGAGGTCAATGTAGAAAAAAAAGGGGTAGCCAGGTTAGAGAGGGGTCAGACTATATTGGTGGGGGGAGAAACAGAATGTGGGGAGAGGACTAGACAACAAGATAAGGAGATCCTTTCGTTACAAAACATCAGTGTAAATAAAAAGGACCGATTAATGTCAAATCACATTTCTGATAATAAAAGTGAAAAACTGACAGGCAAGTTAAAGTGTATGTTCACAAATGCCAGAAGTCTAGCAAGCAAAATGGGGGAGCTGGAGGCCTTGATACTGGAAGAAAATATAGATATAGTTGGTGTTGCTGAAACATGGCTGGACTCTTCACATGACTGGGCTGTAAATCTACAGGGTTTTACACTTTTTCGTAAAGACAGGACAAATAGGAAAGGTGGTGGTGTATGTCTGTATGTGAGAAGTGATATGAAGGCGAGTGTGAAAGAGACAATAGTGGGTGAAGACTGAGGAGGTTGAAACCTTGTGGGTGGAACTAGAAAGGGAGGTAAACACTGAAAAAATTACTTTTGGTGTAATCTATAGACCCCCCAATATAACTGAGGAGATGGAAGGTCAGATATATAAACAGATGGAGCGGGCTGCACAGGCGGGTACTGTAGTGATAATGGGAGATTTTAATTTCCGGGATATTAATTGGTGTCATGGTTCGGCTTCAACTGCAAAGGGGAGACATTTCCTCAACCTGTTGCAGGAAAATTTTATGGGCCAGTTTGTGGAAGACCCGACTAGAGGTGAAGCTCTGTTGGATCTGGTCATTTCTAATAATGCAGATCTTGTTGGGAATGTCAATGTTCGTGAAAACCTCGGTAACAGTGATCATAATATAGTTACATTTTACCTATACTGTAAAAAACAAACGCAGGCTGGGAGGGCAAAAACATTTAATTTTAAGAAAGCCAATTTCCCCAGGATGAGGGCTGCAATTCAGGATATAGACTGGGAAGAACTAATGTCAAATAATGGAACAAATGATAAATGGGAGATTTTCAAATCTACTTTGAGTTATTATAGTGCAAAATTTATTCCTACAGGTAATAAGTATAAACGACTCAAATTAAACCCCACATGGCTTACACCTTCTGTGAAAGGGGCAATACATGACAAAAAAAGGGCATTTAAAAAATACAAATCTGAGGGTACAGCTGTAGCCTTTGTAAAATATAAAGAGCTTAATAAAATCTGTAAAAATGTAATAAAATTAGCAAAAATACAAAATGAAAGGCAGGTGGCCAAGGATAGTAAAACAAATCCTAAAAAATTCTTTAAGCATATAAATGCAAAAAAGCCAAGGTCTGAACATGTAGGACCCCTAGATAATGGTAATGGGGAGTTGATCACAGGGGATCAAGAGAAGGCAGAGTTACTAAATGGGTTCTTTAGCTCTGTATATACAACAGAAGAAAGAGCAGCTGATGTAGCCGGTGCCAGTGCTGTTAATATATCAGTTGATATACTGAATTGGATGAATGTAGAGATGGTCCAAGCTAAATTAAATAAAATAAATGTGCACAAGGCCCCGGGACCAGATGGGTTACACCCTAGAATTCTTAAAGAGCTTAGTTCAGTTATTTCTGTCCCCCTTTTCATAATATTCAGAGAATCTCTAGTGACTGGTATAGTGCCAAGGGACTGGCGCAGGGCAAATGTGGTGCCTATTTTCAAAAAGGGCTCTAGGTCTTCCCCGGGTAATTATAGACCAGTAAGCTTAACATCCATCGTGGGGAAAATGTTTGAGGGGCTATTGAGGGACTATATACATGATTATGTGACAATAAATAGCATTATAAGTGACAGCCAGCACGGTTTTACTAAGGACAGAAGTTGTCAAACTAGCCTAATCTGTTTTTATGAAGAGGTGAGCAGAAGTCTAGACAGAGGGGCCGCTGTGGATTTAGTGTTTTTGGACTTTGCAAAGGCATTTGACACTGTCCCCCATAGACGCCTAATGGGTAAATTAAGGACTATAGGTTTAGAAAATATAGTTTGTAATTGGATTGAGAATTGGCTCAAGGACCGTATCCAGAGAGTTGTGGTCAATGATTCCTTCTCTGAATGGTCCCCGGTAATAAGTGGTGTACCCCAGGGTTCAGTGCTGGGACCACTATTATTCAACTTATTTATTAATGATATAGAGGAAGGGATTAATAGCACTATTTCTATTTTTGCAGATGACACCAAGCTATGTAATATAGTTCAGACTATGGAAGATGTTCATGAATTACAGGCAGATTTAAACAAACTAAGTGTTTGGGCGTCCACTTGGCAAATGAAGTTTAATGTAGATAAATGTAAAGTTATGCATCTTGGTACCAACAACCTGCATGCATCATATGTCCTAGGGGGCGCTACACTGGCGGATTCACTTGTTGAGAAGGATCTGGGTGTACTTGTAAATCATAAACTCAATAACAGCATGCAGTGTCAATCAGCTGCTTCAAAGGCCAGCAGGATATTGTCGTGTATTAAAAGAGGCATGGACTCGCGGGACAGGGATGTAATATTGCCACTTTACAAAGCATTAGTGAGGCCTCATCTAGAATATGCAGTTCAGTTCTGGGCTCCAGTTCATAGAAAGGATGCCCTGGAGTTGGAAAAAATACAAAGAAGAGCAACGAAGCTAATAAGGGGCATGGAGAATTTAAGTTATGAGGAAAGATTGAAAGAATTAAACCTATTTAGCCTTGAAAAAAGACGACTAAGGGGGGACATGATTAACTTATATAAATATATTAATGGCACATACAAAAAATATGGTGAAATCCTGTTCCTTGTAAAACCCCCTCAAAAAACAAGGGGGCACTCCCTCCGTCTGGAGAAAAAAAGGTTCAAGCTGCAGAGGCGACAAGGCTTCTTTACAGTGAGAACTGTGAATTTATGGAATAGCCTACCGCAGGAGCCGTCACAGCAGAGACAGTAGATGGCTTTAAAAAAGGGTTAGATAATTTCCTAGAACAAAAAAATATTAGCTCCTATGTGTAGAAATTTTTCCTTCCCTTTTCCCTTCCCTTGGTTGAACTTGATGGACATGTGTCTTTTTTCAGCCGTACTAACTATGTAACTATGTAATACATGTATGATGTGACTGCTGTGCTACATGTATGATGTGACTGCTGAGCTACATGTATGATGTGACTGCAGTGCTACATGTATGATGTGACTTTTGTGCTACATGTATGATGGGACTGCTGTGCTACATGTATGATGGGACTGCTGTGCTACATGTATGATGGGACTGCTGTGCTACATGTATGATGGGACTGCTGTGCTGCATGTATGATGTGACTGCTGTGCTGCATGGATGATGTGACTGCTGTGCTACATGGATGATGTGACTGCTGTGCTACATGGATGATGTGACTGCTGTGCTACATGGATGATGTGACTGCTGCGCTACATGTATGATGGGACTGCTTCTCTACATGTATGATGTGACTGCTGCGCTACATGTATGATGTGACTGCTGTGCTGGATGTATGATGTGACTGCTGTGCTACATTTATGGCGTAACTACTTTGCTGCATATATGATCTTTCTATCATTCATGTATGATGTAACTAATCTGCTGCATGTATAATACCTCTGTACTGTATGCTGTTACTTGTCTTCTGCATGTATGGTGACTTCTGTGCTTCTTGCATGGTGCAGCTTGAGTGTTGCATGTGTGATATGACTGCTGTGCTGCATACAGATGTTACTGTGATGATGTGGTTGCAGTGCTGCATGTATGATGAGACTGCTGTATGTGTAATGTGATAACTTTGTTGCAGTGCTGCATGTATGAGACGGCTGCATGTATGATGAGACTGCTGCATGTATGATGAGACTGCTGTATGTATGATGAGACTGCTGCATGTGTGATGAGACTGCTGCATGTATGATGAGACTGCTGCATGTATGATGAGACTGCTGCATGTGTGATGAGACTGCTGCATGTATGATGAGACTGCTGCATGTGTGATGAGACTGCTGCATGTGTGATGAGACTGCTGCATGTATGATGAGACTGCTGTATGTGTTATGAGACTTCTGCATGTGTGATGAGACTACTGCATGTATGATGAGACTGCTGCATGTGTGATGAGACTGCTGTATGTGTGATGAGACTGCTGCATGTGTGATGAGACTGCTGCATGTATGATGAGACTGCTGCATGTGTGATGAGACTGCTGCATGTGTGATGAGACTGCTGCATGTATGATGAGACTGCTGTATGTGTTATGAGACTTCTGCATGTGTGATGAGACTACTGCATGTATGATGAGACTGCTGCATGTGTGATGAGACTGCTGTATGTGTGATGAGACTGCTGCATGTGTGATGAGACTGCTGCATGTATGATGAGACTGCTGCATGTGTGATGAGACTGCTGCATGTATGATGAGACTGCTGCATGTATGATGAGACTGCTGCATGTGTGATGAGACTGCTGCATGTATGATGAGACTGCTGCATGTGTGATGAGACTGCTGCATGTGTGATGAGACTGCTGCATGTATGATGAGACTGCTGCATGTGTGATGAGACTGCTGTATGTGTGATGAGACTGCTGCATGTGTGATGAGACTGCTGCATGTATGATGAGACTGCTGCATGTGTGATGAGACTGCTGCATGTATGATGAGACTGCTGCATGTATGATGAGACTGCTGCATGTGTGATGAGACTGCTGCATGTATGATGAGACTGCTGCATGTGTGATGAGACTGCTGCATGTGTGATGAGACTGCTGCATGTATGATGAGACTGCTGTATGTGTTATGAGACTTCTGCATGTGTGATGAGACTACTGCATGTATGATGAGACTGCTGCATGTGTGATGAGACTGCTGTATGTGTGATGAGACTGCTGCATGTGTGATGAGACTGCTGCATGTATGATGAGACTGCTGCATGTGTGATGAGACTGCTGCATGTATGATGAGACTGCTGCATGTATGATGAGACTGCTGTATGTGTGATGAGACATGTTAATGAAGGGCAGCTTGTTGTGCTGCATAGTGAGGTGTGAATACCACAGGTCATACAGTGCATTACATGTGACTGCTTTGGTGCTGATCTTCTGTCCTCCTGGTGTGGAGTTGCCCTTGTCTGTTATTATTTCCTGGGAATCCAGGTCCCTGCATTGTGAATGCTTAGAAAAATCAATACCCTCAATGTGCATTAGTGAAATGTGGTAATAAATGGTGAGTCAGGGAGAAAGTGTGACTGTAAGTATAAGGATGCGATCACACGTGGCGTACCTGCATTATATGTCCACAGAATTGAGTTGCAAAAATTATTCTGCAACTCTTTTGATTTCTCTAGTTCTTGCGTTGTGGAATACTTTTCTCATAGGCTTATATTGTATAGTATGTATGATACACCGCGTGTGAGCGCACACCAAAAGAGAAACTATTTGGCTTAGTGAAAAGCTAGATGTGATTAGCAGATGTCAGCTGATGCAGAACCTCTTGAGATATACAAATGGTCTATTTCTTGTTAGGGTATGTTCACACGTAGTGACCAAAAACGTCTGAAATGACGGAGCTGTTTTCAGGTGAAAACAGCTCCTGATTTTCAGACGTTTTTTTTAACAACTCGTGTTTTCCGCAGCGTTTTTTACGGCCGTTTTTGGACGAGTCGTCATTTTGCGTGCCGTGTTTTGACGGCGACGCGTAAAATAAAGGCTCGTGGGAACAGAACATCGTAATTCCCATTGAAAGCAATGGGCAGATGTTTGTAGGCATATTAGGGGTGTTGTTTTAGGCGTAATTTGAGGCGTAAAACGCCTGAATTACGTCTGAAACCACTGCATGTGAACATACCCTAAGGGTATGTTCACACGGCCTATTTACGGACGTAATTCTGGCGTTTTTGCCCCGAATTACGTCCGAAAATAGCGCCTCAATAGCGCTGACAAACATCTGCCCATTGAAAGCAATGGGCAGACGTTTGTCTGTTCACACGAGGCGTAATATACGCGCCGCTGTCAAGTGACGGCGTGTAAATAGACGCCCGTGTCAAAGAAGTGACCTGTCACTTCTTTGGCCGTAATTGGAGCCGTTATTCATTGACTCCAATGAATAGCAGCGCCAATTACGTCCGTAATGGACGCGGCGTTCAAGCGCCTGCACGTGCCGTTACAGCTGAAATTACGGGGATGTTTTCAGGCTGAAACATCCCCGTAATTTCAGCCGTTACGGACGCCCTCGTGTGAACATACCCTTAAAGTCTATGTACACATTTGAAAACGTTTTTTTAATTTATTTTTTTAATTAAACAGTGTATCAGTGTGCTTTACTTTTTTCACATCTAAGTTCATAAGTTAGACGTTATCAATAACAGGTGGATCCACGCAGGACCTGCTGACACTCAGCCTGTTAGTCCTGCTGAGCTGACGGATTGAGGTCTTAGTGCAAAATACAGCTGCTCTGTATACAGAATACAAAGCAGCTGCAACTGAAAAAGTAAAAATAATTTTTAATAAAAAGTAATTAGAAAGTTGCACTAAACACACTGAGATATTTTTATTTTTTTTTAAAAACCACATTTTCAAAGCTGTACATAGCCTTTAATCCATACACTGTCTAAAGTGTTTTATCCATTTCTGTTCACTTTTGGAATAAACATAGTGGTATTTATTAAATAGCAAGTCCTCTGAAATGAAAATACAAAAAAACAACATTAAACAAAACGTCATCCTCATCTGTAAGGGCCGGTTCACATCAGCGTTCGCTTTCCGTTCAGGGGTTCAGTCGGAGGTTTCCGTCGTGGAACCCCGCAACGGAATGTCAAACGGAAACCACAGCTTCCGTTTGCATCACCATTGATATCAATGGTGACGGAAACATTGCTAATGGTTTCCGTTTATCAACGTTCCGGCAGGTTTCCGTTTTTTCGACGGAATCAATAGCGCAAACAGAAGCTGTGGTTGCCGTTTGACCTTCCGTTGCGGGGCTCCACGACGGAGACCTCCGACTGAACCCCTGGACGGAAAGCGAACGCTGATGTGAACCGGCCCTTACGTACCTTTGTGGCAGATTTTTAATAAAGTGTAGAACTCCTTTAGACATATGATACTTTCTGCTTGCATATTGTTATAGCTAGATGCAGCGTGTAATACCATTTATAGAACTTGTAGCAGTTTTTAGCTTTGTGCTCTATCTGGAAAGATAGATATGAGTATCTAGTATGAATCTTTAATAAGTTTTACAGCTACCCAGTATCCCAGCATGGTACCCAGAACTTCTGTGATCTGTTTCTTCTGTTGTGTAGATCTATCACAGAGACACTGCAGGTCATAGACACACAGAAGAGCAACATGGAGATTTGAAATAAAACATAAAAAAACATGTAATTGCTACATCATGCCCTATAGGTCATGTCTTAGGTGTGTTCCCCTAATTGACTTCAATGGGGAAAACTGCAGACCATAACCAGCATCTTTACACCTAATACCACAATGTCGTTTTCAATTGGTTTTTGCCCCGTACCTGGACCCGTTTAGGATCCTGACAAGTTTCCTGTTCTTATGTGCACTATATTCTGTAGGCTTCGTTCACATCTGCGTCAGGGCTCCGTTCTGGCGTTCCGTTGGAACTTTCCGTTAGAACGGAACCCTGACTGAAACAAATAGAAACCATAGGTTTCCGTTTGCATCGCCATTGATTTCAATGGTGACGGATCCGGTGCGTGCAAATGGTTTCCATTTATCTCAATTGTGCAAGGGTTCCGTAATTTTGACGGAATGAATAGTGCAGTCGACTACGGTATTGCTTCTATCAAAACGACGGAACCCCTGCACAACTGAGACAAACGGAAACCACTTGCACCGAATCTGTCACCATTGAAATCAATGGCGATGCAAACGGAAACCTATGGTGAAACCACAGATGAAGGTGTATAGCGCTTATCTGAGCTCTTCTGCACCTTAATTTCATCGATAGTGGGGGTCTCAGCACCTGGACCCCAACCAAACCAAACTTCTGATATGTCTCCATGACATATCAATGGTTTGCTGAATGTACAGTTATAGCCCTTTTACACGGGCCAATTATCGGGCAAATGATCGTTCATAGAACACTCGTTCACGATAATTGCCCTGTGTTAACAGTGCAGAGATCAGCAGATGAACGAGCAAACGCTCGTTCATCTGCTGATCGTATCGTTTTAGAAAACTAAAATACCGTCGTTGTCAGCAGCACATCTCCCTGCGTAAACGGAGACGTGCTGCCGACATAATCTATGGGGACGAGCGATCGGAGTACGAGCGCTCGTCACCATACATAGCTCCTTGTGACAGGAGCAAACGAGCGCCGATCAACGAGCTGTCTCGTTGATCGGCGCTCGTTGCAGCGGCCAAAATTGGCCGACGTAAGAGGACCTTAACTCTTTAACTCAAGACGAGAACAAGATAAAGCAAAATACTTGAAGTTAACACTACATGCAGATTACATCTTGATAAAACATGAGTCCAAGTGTGTACCTACCTACCTACTGTAGGAAACTAAAAGGAGAGGTATATTTATAAGATCATACTATTATAGGTTGTAATTTTTGAGAAGGAAATGCAATCGACACCAATGCATGCAAGATCAGCTACATTTGATCAACAATGATCTGCATGATCTATGTGTTTGTAGACTTCAGACATAATTTAGCACGGATTCTGGGGGCCTCTAGTGTTGACAACAGCGCATTATTCTTACTGCATTCAGTGTACAGTAGGGGGCTAGCAAAGAACATTACACATACAAATATATAAAAGCAGCAAGTTTTTAGGCTCTGTGCACACTACGTTTTCCCCTAGTTTTAGTACATACATCGGAAAAGCTCCCAACGTACATGCAAAATGTGTCCAATTGATAAAAAAAACTATTAACACTTCTATTTTTGAAAGCATACTTACTTTGCAGCATTTTTCCACAACTGCCTAAAACGTTTGCACAGTACTGTATATGTAAATCATTAAACTCTATTGTGAAGGACGCCACTGTTATGACATCTGCCTCAGCCTAAGGCCTTGTTTACACGTGCATGATATACGTGCATGCGACACGCGTGCTTTTCACGCGTGTTGTACGCACCTATATTAGTCTATGGGGGCATGCAGATAGTCCGTGAGTTTTGCTTAGCGTGAGTGCGCTGAAAAAATCTCATGACATGTCCTTTCTTTGTGCGCTGTTCGCGCATCACGCACCCATTGAAGTCAATGGGTGCGTGAAAACCATGCATACCGCACGGAAGCACGTCCGTGCGAACTGCGTGGTTCGCGCAACAGCTGTCAAACTCTGAATGTAAACAGAAAAGCACCACATGCTTTTCTGTTTACAAACATCCAAACCGAGTGTCATAATGATGGCGGCTGCGAGAAAATCACGCAACCGCGTATCATATGCTGATGACACACGCAGCTGTTAAGTGCCTTTTGCGCACGCAAAACGCCGCGTTTTTTGCGTGTGCAAAACGCACACGCTCGTGTGAATCTGGCCTAAGTTTAATGGTTACGTCGGGAGCTTAACCTGCATATACATTAAACGCAGGCCAAAATCATGACATGCCATGGGCCTTAGTAAGTTAGATTGTCTGCCCACTGAGTCGTTACCCATTAAGGCTGGGTACACATGTATCCGTTGTGTCCAGCCAGTTGTTTTATGCCTGAGCTGGACACAACTGATAACATTTTTGTGTACTGGTCCGACATCCACAGCCTGACATAGCCAGACAGAAAAATGCTTGCATGCAGCATTTTTCTTTCTAGCCCAGGGTGAGGTCCGGCATGACAACTTATGCACAGGATGCCAAAAGTGCTCAGATTGGAAAGCATGGGATAAGTTCTGGCATCAGTTTCCCTCCGGATCGCTGGACATATGTGCAGAGGGGTTTAGTCTACCACTGTTTGTTATAAGTGAATTGGTCACCATGGCATCTGTAAAGTACCCTAGCATTGCTAAACTAGGTAGGTACAATTGCAATGTTGTCTGAAGGTGCTATTGCAATGTGTGAAGTATTTTCATGGACCATCTCTTAAAAGAATGACACGAGATGCCTAGTCATTAAAACGTTAAATTCAAGGTATTAAAGGAGCTGCTTGAAGTCCCACCGTATAGAGGGTACACTAAAAGCATGTTTTAAAAAAATCTTTGCAATGGTTTTGGGCACAATATTGCCCGGGTGTATACTGACTCTTGATGAACAAGATCCCATTTGTGTGCAGACAATTTAATGGGGATGCATACAGTATAAATGTGGAAGAATTCAATGTAGCTATGTAACATCATCCATGCAGTTAAGTACAGATCATGTCTATCCCAGCACTATTCCCTGTCTTGTCCCAGATTGTACTGCATTATAAGAGCCTGCCTAAGCTGCTAGGGATGTCTCTGGTGACAAGCTTGTTGACTGTTTCCAATAACAACCAGCATTATTCTGAATGTACTACTGGGCTACAACAGAAGCTGCACATAAATCAGGTCAAAATACACCAAGCATTATATTTATTAAATAACCACTTTCTAGTTAAGGATAATATATATAAATAATACATTCAGAATTCCACTTTCACCATTCCTTAGGATCAATCTCAGTTATAAACGTGTTTTTAACACTAGTAAGCGTTTTGTTCTCTATTCTTTGTCATTTTCTACTAAAAAGCATAAAAAATGGGGGAAGGGAGTTTTGGATATATTTCTGA
The DNA here is from genome assembly GCF_050947455.1 of Rhinoderma darwinii. NCBI lineage: Eukaryota > Metazoa > Chordata > Amphibia > Anura > Rhinodermatidae > Rhinoderma > Rhinoderma darwinii. The sequence goes on from NC_134692.1 coordinate 33,226,685, forward strand.
CTCTGATACGTTGTCACTTTCCAAGCCTATTCAGCCTCGCCTATTGGCCACATGAATGGCGCTGAACTCAGAATAAGCTGATTTACCATGCACAGCCGTATGTACAGATGCAGTTTTGTGTCTGTTACAGCTGTCAAGTGGCCACGGCACTCTATGAAGCCCCCCAGACCCAACGTTCAGCTGACTGTTGGGGATCCCAGTGTTTGGACATGCTCCGATAACACATTAATGGCCTATACTAAGAAACGGCCTTTAATAAAAATACCTGGAAAACCCCGTTAAGTAAATTTTTTAAAGACTGTAAGGGCTTGTCCACACATAGTGGAATTGCAGCGTATTTTACGTCTGTAATTTGGGACAGAAAATACGCAGCAGAATACAGTATCAGAAAAGTGGGTTAGATTTAAAAAAAACTCATCCACACTCTGCGGAAAATTTCCGACCCGAAATTGAACTGTGGTGCGTCTTTTTCGTACCGCAGCATGTCAATTCCTGTTGCGGAAAGTGGACTGAATTGTTGTCACCATCTCCCAGCATTGAAAAAAACGCAGCAAAATCCGCACCATTTTCTGCAGTAAAAAACGCAGGAAATGGTGCGCTTTTTCCGCAGCGGAATGTCTGCTACTTTCAACGGAATTGCTGCACAAATTTTCTGCAGTAATTCCGTTATGTGTAGACAAGCCCTAAGACAAAACCACCACTCGGTGCATTTCATGAAAAATACAACATGTCTGTATGGTCAGTGTATTGGAAATGAAAGATTTGTTATATATTAGGCAAAGCTCAGGTCAGTGTACATGTCGTTCTCTAAAATCTTTCTTCCTGGTTTGACAGCTGTCAAGTCGTGTCTTACTAATTGCTGCTTCACCTCCATGCCCCAGTCTCCGCTTCACACGCACCCAAGCTATGAGAGTGTGAATCTTTGTACTCTATTTCTTACACTTTAAGTGTCATATTCTTATCTGTCAATCAGTTATTTTCATGATTTTGACTTTCTCTTGTTTGATTGTTTTTCAGGCCACTGGAACGTTCAGGAGAAGATGTAGACATAATATTTGCCCGTCTTAAAGACGTGAAAGCCTTTGAGAGATATCATCCAAATTTACTTCAGCAGATCTGCTTCTGCGGCTTATATGAGAGCTTGGAGAAGGGGGTTACATGTAAGTACAGAAAACATAACACAAGTTCAAGTCATATGTTCCCAAAATCACCTTGGCTCACTTTGAAGTTACACCTTCCACCAGAGATACTTATATTAGGAAAATGCCTGAAAAATGTTTTCCAGGATTTCAGAATTAGCAGTACCAGTTTACAGTAGCCTGTAGTCAGCTAAAGGGCCATGGATAAGCAACTTTAAGGCCAGGATCACTCACACAATTTTGATGCAGTTTTTGGCTCAGGTTTTTTTTTTTTGCCAAATCCAGAAGTGGATCCAAAAAGAAGGAAAGCTATAAAGAAAAGACTGATACATCTCCTATTGTGTCCACTCCTGTGTTACGGAGCCAAAAACTTCATTAAAACGGCATGTGTGATCCTGGCCTAATTCTTTCTATAGATGGCGCCGGGGTGGACAGTCACAGCAATAATTTCAATCCTACAGCAGGTTGGTAAGTACATTCAGAATAAAACATTTCTATAACACACTATATTAAGGCCAGGATCATTTGATTGCATACATGGTATTCCATAAGAATTATTGCCTGTCAGGGTGGATTCACACACTGCAGATTTTGTTGCAGAAATTTCTTCTACTAAAAGTCTGTAAAATTCATCTGAATGGGAGTTGTTTCTGCAGCAAGCACATGGATTTATTCAAGTTGCATTTAGATGAATGGAACTCATTTTCAGTTGCTGAAATTTCTGCAACAAAATCTGCCTTGTGTGAATCCATCACCTGCGACAGTGACTTCAGTGGTGTTATCACGTCACTGCCACAGATAGCAGAGATCACATATCGTGATGCCACGTCATCGGATTGCTAAGGTGAGTATTACTTATTTTGTTATTTTATAGCATTGTAAGCGCTCTGGATGAAATGCATGTGGCTGGACAAGCCCTGTAGTAGACTGAAATATTAGTGGACGCACACAGTGGAGCCCAGATGGATATAGTAAATATAATGGTGATAGGAGGCCAGCAGACATGAAAAAATTTAAAAAGAGAATCAGGAAAGGCAGCAACATAGTAAGGTATAGGTGGATTTTAGTGTATTAAACTTGGATTATGTATTGACATTTAACATCCTTGATATATACAGGTCCTTCTCAATGAATTAGAATATCATCAAAAAGTTAATTTTATTTCAGTATTTAAATACAAAGGGTAAAACGTATATAATATATACAGGGTGGGCCATTTATATGGATACACCTAAATAAAATGGGAATGGTTGGTGATATTAACTTCCTGTTTGTGGCACATTAGTATATGGGAGGGGGGAAACTTTTCAAGCTGGGTGTTGACCATGGCGGCCATTTTGAAGTCGGCCATTTTGTATCCAACTTTAGTTTTTTCATTGGGAAGAGGGTCATGTGACATCAAACTTATCGAGAATTTCACAAGAAAAACAATGGTGTGCTTGGTTTTAACGTTACTTTATTCTTTCATGAGTTATTTACAAGTTTCTGACCACTTATAAAATGTGTTCAAAGTGCTGCCCATTGTGTTGGATTGTCAATGCAACCCTCTTCTCCCACTCTTCACACACTGATAGCAACACCGCAGAAGAAATGCTAGCACAGGCTTCCAGTATCCGTAGTTTCAGTTGCTGCACATCTCGTATCTTCACAGCATAGACAATTGCCTTCAGATGACCCCAAAGATAAAAGTCTAAGGGGGTCAGATCGGGAGACCTAGGGGGCCATTCAACTGGCCCACGACGACCAATCCACTTTCCAGGAAACTGTTCATCAAGGAATGCGACATGTCAATGGCTGTAAACAAAAAGAAGCTTGTAAATAACTAATGAAAGAATAAAGTAACGTTAAAACCAAGCACACCATTATTTTTCTTGTGAAATTCTCGATAAGTTTGATGTGTCACATGACCCTCTTGCCATTGAAAAAACTAAAGTTGGATACAAAATGGCCGACTTCAAAATGGCCGCCATGGTCAACACCCAGCTTGAAAAGTTTCCCCCCTCCCATATACTAATGTGCCACATACAGGAAGTTAAAATCACCAACCATTCCCATTTTATTTAGGTGTATCCATATAAATGGCCCACCCTGTAGATTAATTACACACAGAGTGATCTATTTCCAGCGATTTTTTTTTCTTTTAATGTTGATGATTATGGTTAATGAAGATGATAGTTAATGAAAACCCAAAATTTAGCCTGTCAGAAAATTAGACATTGGGTAAAAGTTGAAGATTGTAGCCTCATGGTGTGACACTCTAATCAGCTAATCAACACAAAACACCTGCAAAGGTTTCCTAAGCCTTTAAATGGTCCAACAGTCTGGTTCAGTAGGTTACACAATTATGGGGAAGACTGCTGATGTGACTGTTGTCCAGAAGCCAGGCAATGACACCCTCCACAAGGAGGGGAAGCCACGAAAGGACATTGCTAAAGAAGCTGGCTGTTCACAAAGTGCTGTATCCAAGCATATTAATGGAAAGTTGAGAGGACGGAAAAATTGTGGTATAAAAAGGTGCACAAGCAACAGGGATAACCGCAGCCTTGAAAGGATTGTCAAGAAAAAGCCATTCAAGAATCTGGGGGAAATTCACAAGGAGTGGACTGAGGGTGGAGTCAGTGCTTCAAGAGCCACCACACACAGACGTATCCAGCACGTGGGCTGCAACTGTCGCATTCCTTGAGACAACATCAGAAGCGTCTTACCTGGGCTAAGGAGAAAAAGGACTGGTCTGTTGCTCAGTGGTCCGAAGTCCTGTTTTCAGATTAAATTAAATTTTGCATTTCATTGGGAAATCTCGGTCCCAGAGTCTGGAGGAAGAGTGGAGAGGGATCAATCCAAGTTGCTTGCGGTCCAGTGTGACGTTTCCACAGTCAGTGATGGTTTGGGAGCCATGTCATCTGCTGGTGTTGGTCCATTGTGTTATATCAAGTCCAGAGTTAGTGCAGCATCTACCAGGACATTTTCGAGCACTTCATGCTTCCCACTGCTGACAAGCTTTATGGAGATGCTGATTTCATTTTCCAGCTAGAATTGGCACCTGCACACACTGCCAAAAGTACTAATACCTGGTTTAATAACCACAGTATCACTGCGCTTGACTGGCCACCAAATTCGCCTGACCTAAACCCCATAGAGAATCAATGGAGTATTGTCAAGAGGAAGATGAGACACCAGACCCAACAATGCAGACGAGCTGAAGGCCAATATCAAAGCAGCCTGGGCTTCCATAACACCTCAGCAGTGCCACAGGCTGATCGCCTCCATGCCACGCCGCATTGATAACACCTCAGCAGTGCCACAGGCTGATCACCCCCATGCCACGCCGCATTGATAACACCTCAGCAGTGCCACAGGCTGATCACCTCCATGCCACGCCACATTGATAACACCTCAGCAGTGCCACAGGCTGATCACCTCCATGCCACGCCGCATTGATAACACCTCAGCAGTGCCACAGGCTGATCACCTCCATGCCACGCCACATTGATGCAGTAATTTATGCTAAAGGAGCCCCAACCAAGTATTGCGGGCAGATACTGGACATACTTTTTAGTAGGCCAACATTTCGGTATTAAATATAATTTTTTAAATAGGGCTTATATAATATTCTAATTTTCTGATTCTAAATTTTGGGTTTTCATTAACTGTTACCATAATCATCAATATTAAAAGAAAAAATGCTTTTGATGTCTGGGAGGCTAGCTCCTACCATTACTCATATGTTTTTGTAAGATTTCTTGCAATTTGACTTTCTTGTATTGCACTATGTGCCAACTTTTGCAATTTTGTGTAATGATTTATATGCTTTGTTTATTTTCTAATAAAAAATGTTTTGATAATGAAAAAAAAAAAATAAAAAATGCTGGAAATAGATCACTCTGTGTGTAATGAATCTATATAATTAACTTTTTGATGATATTCTAATTCATTGAGAAGGACTAGTATATTGACGTTGTTTCTAAAAAAAAAAAGCTTCACATTTCCAACAAGTTCACCGTATAATTAATTGTCATGACATATACAGGTTGCAATGTAATAAGATTTCCTATGATAAATAAACAGAAAAGCTACATTGTAAAAGGTGATAATTAAAAATACTGTTTCTTATTTGGTTACAGTGTATCGTCAGGGTGACATTGGTACAAGTTGGTATGCGGTGCTCACCGGATCCTTGGATGTCAAAGTGACTGAGACAAACAGCCATCAGGTAAAGTATCTAGAAGAGGAGATAATAATTCAACCCTTTTACTGCCAGGACAAATCTCACATGATTGCCAAACATAAATATAAGCTAAATTCTAAAATATAAAAAACATATTATAACCCTCATACCCATATATATTCTGAATGTAAACACCTGGCACATTGTGAAAATGCCACCTAGCATGTTCCAATCATGGGCGCTATCATGCAATTTTGCATCAAAGCGTAAAATTTCCTAAAAAATGCATTAAAAGTTGAAGATGTGCAAATTTAAAACATGCCTCTTATGCCCATGTCTTTATGCTTCACAAAATCATCAAAACTGAAGAGACCAAAAATGTCTGCAATTCTGATGCCAGTAAAAATCTGAGTCATGGAGTCAGTAAATGGTTAAATTACTTGGAAGTGTGTTATTATTTATGGTATGTTCATATTCCTACCCGTATAGTAGGGAAAAAAAAGAACCCCTCCAAAATGTGACAGAGAGTACATATATGAAGTAACATTTCTGTATTCCCCCAGGGGTCACTGGAGGCTGTACATGGGGAGAGATGAGCAATTACAGTCATGATGTATTACATACGTCCTTGGCAGTGAAAGGGTTAAAGGAGTATTCCCATCACAGAAAGTAATATGTCGCTAGGATATGTCATAACGTTCCGATCATCCATAGATTGAAGGGTAGGTCCACTTGTTTTCCTACACAGCAGCACCCCCGGCCACCCGCTCTAGAGAGAACTGCGGCACACCCCTATTCAAGTGAATTGGGCTTCGCTGCAGTAACCTGCACAGCCAGTGGCCAGAAGCGTGAAGGCAACGCAGCATTAAAGCAGCGCTGCGGCCCTTCATTCTTAGGATCGGTGAGGGTCCTGGCAGTCGAACTCCCACCAATCAGAAAGTGATGACATAACCTAATGTGGAATATGCCACCATAAAAGTTATTTCCATAACATAAAGAGGATGTCCGAAACTTTAAGAATTACAAAATGCTGTTGGATAACAATTCTTACCTGTTAAATTCACCGTCGTTACAGGGCAGACGCTCCGGTGCTCCCCAACGGTCTTTGTAAATTTATCCTGCAGTGATGATGTGCCGTACATGCTAACATCACGATTGACTGACATGACAAGGTCAGTGATTGACTGCAGTGATGACATGAATGTACGGCACGTCATCACTGCAGTACAAATATACAAAGACCGTAGAGGACCATGTCACCTGGAGTAGCAGGGGATTTAACAGGTAAATAATGTTTATATTTTTATTTTATAACATAACCTGCAGCCTATTTCATTTCTTAAAAGCTCCAAATCGATACTTTGCCAACAGTAATAATAAAAAAAAGTTCTTCCATTTTCTGATGTGAGGCGCGTGGTGTGATGATGAATTTAACCTCCACGTGCCTCATATTAATAGTAATTAACCCCATCATGTTTCTCAGTCATAATGGGTTAATATGTAAGGTACATGATGGGGTTAATTACTATTTATGTGAGGCACATGGAAGTTAAATTGATCACACCTCGTGCCTCACAATAAGTGAAAGAAAGCAGTTTTTATTTTATTTTTTGACAGCGTATACATCATAAATGACACAAAAAAATTGTTGTGCAGGTTATTATGGCCGCGCCAATACCGAATATGTGTATATATTATGTATTGAGACTTATTTTAATGTCTATTTTAAAAAAGGTGTATGTGTTTTTGGTTTTTTTTCCAATTCAATTTTTTTTCATTGGTTTTAATACAAACAATTACAAAAACATTCGGGGAAAATGTGTCCCCATAATAAAAAGAACATGACAAATATGGCACAGCCCAAACAGAAGGGTAAGCATCACAACCCATGAAGAGCACACAGTTACAACAGCTATCTGAGCAATCATAACGGGAAGGAGCAATGCTTAAAAGTAAAAGGAAAGAAACATAAAATAATTCTCTTCCAACACAACCTAAAATGCATCCTGTGAGCACAATCACAGGAAGAAAATGACCCCTCAAAGTAGACACTGTGTCCCCATAATAAAAAGAACATGACAAATAGGGCACAGCCCAAACAGAAGGGTAAGCATCACAAGTGTATTTTTTTAAATTTAACATTACTTTTGTTTTTACTTTTTTTAAACTTTAATGTACTGGCATATATCTATATTCCAGTACTTTAGCCTGTGTACGGATATTACACAGGCAGTTGTTAGGACATACCTAAGTATGCCCTAACAGGAAATATGGTAAGACAGCCCTGGGGTTCTTCAATGGACCCTGGGCTGTCTGCCCATATATGGTATGACCCTCAATCGCATGACAGGGATTCCTATATTAGGTATTACTATACTTAGCTGTGCGGCCGCACAGCTTAGTATCGAAATACACAAAATAACGGTATCGAACCGTTTGGGGATGCACAGTATCGAAACAGTATCGAAGTTTCGATGCATCGTGCAGCCTTACCCCATACAGCCTACTGTGTCAATGTATAAAAATGAAAATAACTTATTTTATTTCTATGTAGCTCAATTAATCTTTCATAGTCCAAACTTTCCTGTGTGGATGTAATACCCCTATACTAGTCCTTCTCAATGAATTAGAATATCATCAAAAAGTTAATTTATTTCAGTAATTCAATTCAAAAAGTGAAACTCATACATTATATAGATTCATTACACACAGAGTGATCTATTTCCAGCATTTTTTCTTTTAATGTTGATGACTATGGTAACCGTTAATGAAAAACCAAAATTTAGTCTCTCAGAAAATTTGAATATTATATAAGCCCATTTCAAAGATTTTTAATACCGGAATGTAGGCCTACTGAAAAGTATGCCAGTATATGCCCTCAATACTTGTTCGGGGCTCCTTTTGCATGAATTACTGCATCAATGCGGCGTGGCATGGAGGAGATCAGCCTGTGGCACAGCTGAGGTGTTATCAATGCGGTGCGGCACGGAGGTGATCAGCCTGTGGCACTGCTGAGGTGTTATGGAAGCCCAGGTTGCTTTGATAACGGCCTTCAGCTCGTCTGCATTGTTGGGTCTGGTGTCTCATCTTCCTCTTGACAATACCCGGTAGATTCTCTATGGGGTTTAGATCAGGCCAGTTTGCTGGCAAATCAAGCGCAGTGATACTGTGGTTATTAAACCAGGTATTGGTACTTTTGCCAGTGTGGGCAGGTGCCAAGTCCTGCTGGAAAATGAAATCAGCATCTCCATAAAGCTTGTCAGCAGAGGGAAGCATGAAGTGCTTGAAAATTTCCTGGTAGACGACTGCGTTGACTCTGGACTTGATATAACACGTAAAACTTTCTGTGTTTCAGATTTTTTTTTATTACAAATCAATTTCAGCAAAAAAAAAATTATTTGTCTCCCCAAAGCCACTTCAGAACTGAAATTGTCCCTGAAAAAACAGCCTTTTAAAATTTTGTTGACAATGTGAGAAATTGCTGCTAAAGTTCTAAGCCTTGTAACGTCCTGGAAAAAGAAAAGGATGTTCAAAAAACGATGCCAACATAAAGTACACATATGGGAAATGCTAATTAGTAACTATTTTGTGTGGTATTGCTATCTGGTTTACAAGCAGATACATTTAAATTTTGAAAAATGCAAATTTTTTCAAATTCTCTCCTAAAGTTTGGTGTTTTTCACAAACAAATACTGAATTTATTGATCAAATTTTTCCACTCACATAAAGTACAATATGTCACGAGAAAACATTCTCAGAATCGCTTGGATAAGTAAAAGCATTCCCAAGTTATTACCACATAAAGTGACACATGTCAGATTTGAAAAAAGTGTCCTGAAGGGGTTGAAAGAAAAAAATGCTGGAAATAGATCACTCTGTGTGTAATGAATCTATATAATATATGAGTTCCACTTTTTTAATTGAATTACTGAAATAAATTAACTTTTTGATGATATTATAATTCATTGAGAAGGACTAGTTTATTGTGGGGCAAAATAATTGCTTTTGTTTTTATTTAATTTTCTTTTGATGTAATGCCCAACTCAATAGTGTAGATGAAATGAAAGGGTTCCCCATCAGAGACATTTATGACATATCCACAGGGACATATCCACCTCTGGGACCCGCACCTATCTTTGGAACGGAGCCCCCTAAACCCTGTCCTACTGCTCTGTGTTGTGGCTGAATCGTGTGATTTCTGACCACGAGTTACGGAAACAGCGTAGCTCATAGAGCTACGCTGTTTCCTTAAGTCCCGTAGAACTGAATGGTAGTTCCGGAAACAGCGTAGCTCGCATGCTACGCTGCTTCCATAACTGCCATTCACTACTATTTCTGTAATTCATGTTCGGAAATCAGACGCTTCAGCCCCAACAAAGAGCACTAGAGCACTATAGCAGGCTTTGGTACAGGTGTGTCCTTCCTTACCTTTGCTCTTATCACAACATATTCTGATAAGGGTGGCGTTAGATGATCAGCTTTGAAAGAAAACATGATTTTATGATACGAGATGTCTATTCTATATCTGTCAATGACTGGCCACACAGTAGTTGTGGTCTAAATTGCAGACTGTCAAGGCTTTCGCTAGCATGTCGTGATATTGTATTAAATTTGTTTAATGAGAAATAGCAGTCCTTAACCGAATTCAAGCAGGTAAGGGTGGACACATCTGTACATCTGCCCTACATATGCCTCTCTTGCTGTTATTATTTACATACCTTTAGCTTACTTTTGTTTGTACATATTTATGTTTTTTATGATCTTAAATGAAAATGTATAAATATTATTGGATTAAAAGAAAACACTATACTAGATCATTATCCAATGTATTTGTCATGTTTGCTGTAAGTAAATAAGTTAATATATAAACTCCAAAAGCAGTTATATTAAAGGCTGGGTGATGTTTTTGATACCAACATCCCCCCATGATTTACTCTGCAGGCAGCTCCATAACTATATAAACCATACCAAAAGAACTAGAGCATGTAGCCGAAAGTATATAAGAATATAACAATTTTATTACACAAGTATGACAAACACTGTATTAAAGAGGCTCTGTCACCAGATTTTGCAACCCCTATATGCTATTGCAGCAGATAGGCGCTGCAATGTAGATTACAGTAACGTTTTTATTTTTTAAAAACAAGCATTTTTGGCCAAGTTATGACCATTTTTGTAGTTATGCAAATGAGGCTTGCAAAAGTCCAAGTGGGTGTGTTTAAAAGTAAAAGTCCAAGTGGGCGTGTATTATGTGCGTACATCGGGGCGTTTTTAATACTTTTACTAGCTGGGCGTTCTGAAGAGAAGTATCATCCACTTCTCTTCAGAACGCCCAGCTTCTGCCAGATCACGCTGTGACGTCACTCACAGGTCCTGCATCGTGTCAGACGAGCGAGGACACATCGGCACCAGAGGCTACAGTTGATTCTGCAGCAGCATCGGCGTTTGCAGGTAAGTAGCTACATCGACTTACCTGCTAACGCCGATGCTGCTGCAGAATCAACTGAAGCCTCTTGTGCCGATGTGTCCTCGCTCGTCTGACACGATGCAGGACCTGTGAGTGACGTCACAGCGTGATCTGGCAGAAGCTGGGCGTTCTGAAGAGAAGTGGATGATACTTCTCTTCAGAGCGCCCAGCTAGTAAAAGTATTAAAAACGCCCCGATGTAACACACATAATACCCGCCCACTTGGACTTTTACTTTAAACACACCCACTTGGACTTTCGCAAGCCTCATTTGCATAACTACAAAAATGGTCATAACTTGGCCAAAAATGCTCGTTTTTAAAAAATAAAAACGTTACTGTAATCTACATTGCAGCGCCTATCTGCTGCAATAGCAGATAGGGGTTGCAAAATCTGGTGACAGAGCCTCTTTAAAAAACATATAAAGACAAGACAATGTGGTATTATGGAGCGAAACATGGAAATTGCTGGATAACATGTAAAAATAGAAAGGCTGTACTGAGTAACCGCAAAATCTATTTCAGACCCAAAGGGGTTCCATACTAATTACCTCTAATACCCTGTAAACATTTTCGACTGGTGAAAGGGGAATCAAGAAAAAGTGTCAGTGCATGCAAATATCAGTCAAAAGGCAGCCTTAGGGTATGTTCACACGCTGAGCCCAAAACGTCTGAAAATATGGAGCTGTTTTCAAGGGAAAACAGCAACTGATTTTCAGACGTTTTTTGAGCAACTCACGGTTTTGGACGCATTTTTCGTGTCGTTTTTTATGGCCGTTTTTGGAGCTGTTTTCAATAGAGTCTATGAGAAAACGGCTCCAAAAACGTCCCAAGAAGTGTCCTGCACTTCTTTTGACGAGGCTGTAATTTTACGAGTCGTCTTTTGACAGCGACGCGTAAAATGACAGGTCGTCGACACAGTGAAATCAATGGGCAGATGTTTGCTGACGTAGTGGAGCCGTCTTTTCAGGCGTAATTCGAGGCGTAAAACGCCACTATTACGCCTGAAAAGAGGTCGTGTGAACCCAGCCTTACCCATAACAGCATAAAACAGTTTAAAACGATGTTCGCTCTGCCACAAAGACCCCAACGCGCGTTTCGCTGTGAGTGCTTCCTCAGGGGGTGTGTTACTCACAGCAAACCGTGCATCGAAAATGTTTACAGGGTATCAGAGGTAATTAGTATGGAACCCCTTTGGGTCTGAATTTTTTTTTTCGGTTACTCAGTACAGCCTTTCTATTTTTACATGTTATCCAGCCATTTCCATGTTTCGCTCCATAATACCACATTGTCTGTACTAGAGTCTTGTCTTTATATGTTTTTTAATACAGTGTTTATCATATTTGTGTAACTAAATAAGTTAGTTAGTGTCCTGGTAACTATAAATACCTGGTATCACATATCATTATGTATATTATTATACAGTGACTGATCCTTACACAGGATCAAGTGATCTGGCCATTTATTGACTCTGGACCTATGCCGGCTCCACATTACCCTGCATTTAGCAAAATACTGTTGAATATCATCATCTGACTTGATGATTTGAAGAGTATTAAGGTATGTTCACACGCACTGTTCTCAGACGTAATTCGGGCGTTTTACACCTCGAATTACGCCTCAAAAAAAACGGCTCCATTACGCCTACAAACATCTGCCCATTGCTTTCAATGGGTTTTACGATGTTCTGTTCCGACGAGGTGTAATTTTATGCGTCGCTGTCAAAAGACGGCGCGTCAAAAGACGCCCGCGTCAAAGAAGTGCATATCACTTCTTGGGCCGTTTTTGGAGCCGTTTTTCATTGACTCCATTGAAAAACAGCTCCAATAACGTCCGTAAAATACGCCGCGAAAAACGCGAGTAGTTACAAAAACGTCTGAAAATCAGGAGCTGTTTTCAGGCGAAAACAGCTCCGTAATTTCAGATGTATTTTGCTACTGCGTGTGAACATACCCTTACTATTAGACATACACTGATCAGCTATAACATTAAAACCACCTTCCTAATATTGTGTAGGGTCCCCCTCGTGCCGCCATATCAGTTCTGACCTATCAAGGCATGGACTTCACTAATCCTCTGAATGTGTCCTGTGGTATCTGGCACCAAGACGATAGCAGCAGATTCTTTAAGTCCTGTAAGTTGTGAAGTGCGGCCTCCATGGATGGAACTTGTTTTTCCAGCACATCCCACAGATGATGGATCGGACTAAGCTCTAGGGAAAGTGGCAGGTTGCAGTATACTACTGAAAGAGGCCACTGCCATTAGGTAATACAGTTGCCATGAAGGGGTGTACTTGGTCTGCCTCATTGTTTAGGTAGATGGTACGTGTCAAAGTAACAACAACATGAATGACAGAACCCAAGGTTTCCCAGAAGAAAATTGCCCAAAGCATCACACTGCCTCCTCCACTGACTTGTCTCTTTGCCATAGTTCATCCTTGTGCCATATTTTTCCTAGGTAAGTGATGCACATGCACATGCTGTCCACATGATGTAAAACAAAGCATGATTCATCAGAACCAGGCCAACTTCTTCCATTTCTCCATGGTCCAGTTCTGAGGCTTACGTGACCTTTGTAGGTGCTTTTGGCAGTGGACAGAGGTCAGCATGGGCTCTCTAAATGGTATGCGGCTACTCAGCCCCAAACACAGCTCTTCTTACACCTTTCTATCATAGCCAACAATAGCTTTTTGAGCAATTTGTGAGCTCTTTTGTGGGAACTGACCAGATGGGCTAGCCTTCTCTGCCCCCGCGCAACAATGAGCCTTGTGTGCGCATGACTTTGTCGCCAGTTCATCGGTTGTTCTTCCTTTGACCACTTTTGTCAGGTACTGCATACTGGAAATACCCCACAAACCTGCCGTATTGGAGTAGCTCTAACCCAACCATCTAGCCATCACAATTTGGCCCTTGTCAAAGTCGCTCAGATCCTTACGATTGTCCATTTTTTCTACTTCCAGCACATCAACTTCAAGAACTGACGGTTCGCTTGCTACTTAAAGAGAACCTTTCACCAGCCCGTAGATATGCAACTGAGTGCCCCATGTAATAGACAGGGCTACACAAACCACTTTAAACTATGTTTCTAGCCACCTCCGTTATTTAGATATCGGTGCCGTTATATTTGGCGCTTGATATGTAAATAACACCCTGAATTGTCAATGGGGCGTTTCTTTTATTGTAAATGGCGAGGGGGGCGTGATACTTAGCGCTCTGACACTGCCTAATCAGTCCACAGCACAAGCCGCTCTGATACTGTCCTTAGCTGATTGGACAGTGTCAGAGCACTAAGTATCACGCCACCATGCCATTTATAATAAAAGAAACGCCCTATTGACAGTTCAGCGGTTTATTTACATATTGGGTGCCAAATATAACGGCGCCGATATCTAAATAACGGAGGAGGCTAAAAACATAGTTTAAAGTGACACAAGGTTTGTGCAGCAGTTCCTGTTACATGGGGCACTCAGCTGCACATGTATGGGCTGGTGAAAGGTTCCCTTTAATATATCCCACCCCTTGACCGATGCCATTGTAACGGAATAATTAATGTTATTCACTTTAGCTGTCATGGTTTTAATGTTATGACTGATCAGTGTATAGCACACAATTTTCAGTATGTACAGGCTGTCATAATATGTCACTTGCCCCATATAATGTTGGTTAACTTCATTCTTCGTAAAAATAGGAAGAAATTGTGAAATTGCATTTATAGACTTTATAAGCTGGAGAGATGCAGATAATAGAAGAAAGATGGCATGGTTAAATTACATTTCCTTCTTTGCAGCCTATAAACAGGCACTGGCTTTTTCATGATAACCTGTGTCTGCTGCTTCATAGCTACAAGAAAGGCTGTCATACATGGTGGCCAAGACTAAAAATTGCTTGCACTACAATAAAGTGAGTGGTTCTGTTAACATATACAGTCCCATGCGAAAGTATTTCAATAACTAATACCCCCTTGGTGTTTTTCATGTTTTGTTGCATTACAACTTGGAATTAAAATGGATTTTAAATTTGATTTTATGTAAAGGACCTGACAAAATACTCCAAATTGTTACAGTGGAATAAAAATAAACCACCTTGTTTAAAAAACAAACAAACAAAATCTGAAAAGTAGTGAGTGCTATGAAACCCCCTAAACAAGCTCTGGTCAAAGCAATTAATTTCAGAAGTCAAATAATTAGTTGAATAAGACCCCCTGTGTACAATCAAAGTGTCACATGATCTGTCACATGATGTCAGTATAAATACCACAGTTCTGAAAAGCCCCTGAGTCTGCAAAACCGCTAAGAAAACAACATGAAGACCAAGGAGCTCTCCAAACAGGTCAGAGACAAAGTTGTGGAGAAGTATAGATCAGGACTGGGTTATAAAAAAATATATCCCAATGGAAAATCCCATAGAGAGAATATGGCACAACTACAAACCTGATGAGAAGGCTGCCCACCAAAACTCAGACTGGGCAAGGAGGGCATTAATCAGACATTCAACAAAGACCTCAAAGATCCACAACGGCGATGGAAGTATCTGGGGATGGGGAAACTCATTAGGATTGAAGGAAAGATGGATGGCAGTAAACACAGGGCAATTCTTGAGGAAAACCTTTTTCAGTATGCCAGAGATTTTAGACTGGGACAGAGTTTTACATGTTTCTCCTTAAACCACTCCAGTGTAGCTTTAGCTGTATGTTAAGGCCTCCTGCACACTTCCATCACCGTTTTCACGGCCGTTTTTGACGGGTCCCTGAACCCGTTTTAGCGGCCGTGTGATTTCCGTGTGCACTCCCGTGCGCACTCCGTGTTTCCGTTTCCGTACGCCGAGCATGGTACTGTCCAGGGTGCTGAAAGAGCAGGGTTGTTCAACGCTAGTCACTGTACAGGGTGCTGAAAGAGTTAATGGGCTGCACTGATCGGCGGTAACTCTTTCAGCACCCTGGACAGTGACTAGCGCTGAGGAATGACCATGCTCGGCGCTCGCAAAATACAATTTATGAAATAAAAAATAAAAAAAATCAGTTCATACTTACCCAGAACTCCCTGCGTTTTCCTCCTGTCCGGCCTCCTGGGATGACTTTTCATCCCATGTCACCGCTGCAGCCAATCACAGGCTGTAGTGGCGGTCACGCAAATCTGGATGACGTCAGAAGGCCGGCCTCCAGGGATGACGCTTCATCCCACGTGACCGCCTCTGCAGCCAATCACAGGCTGCAGTGGCCTCTGCAGCCAATCACAGGCTGCCGCGTCATACAGGAAGGTTGGACTGGAGGAAGAAGAGGGACTTGTCACCAAGACAACGACCGGGGTACGTATGAACTGCTTTTTTTTTTTTTTTAATCAGCAGCCTCTTCTCTCTGTCAGTGATTGATAGAGACAAGTGGCTGCCAATTAGTGTAATATATCTGTAATATACTTGTGCCCGCCCGGCCGTTGCTAGGCAACGACTCCGTCACACACGGACGGCACACGGATGCCTTCCGTGTGCCTTCAGTTTTTTTGACGGCCCCATTGACTTGCATGGGCCACACGGTCACGGAATCTCGGACCAAAGTAGGACATGCTCTACTTTTGATCGGAACGGAGCAACGGGGCCATCAAAAAAACTGAAGTGTGCATGGCCCCATTGAAATGAATGGGTCAGGGTGCTAGCCGTCAGAAAAACGACTAGCACCCTGAAGAAAAAGACTGAAGTGTGCACCCAGTCTAAGGGTCATTGTCCTGCTGGAAGTAGTTTCAGCAGGACAATGACTCTAAACATGCATCTGAAGTTACACTGGAGTGGTTTAAGGAGAAACATGTAAATTTCTTTGAATAGCCGAGTCAAAGCCCAGACCTTAATTCATCTGTGGCATAACTAGAAGACTTGTATACCAACGCAAGCCGTCTAACTTAACCCCTTCCCGACCGCCCACCGTCTTTAGACGTCAGGCGGTGCAGGTCCCCAGTCTACAACGACGTTTTTTGGCGTCGCTGTAGAAGAGGCTGATGAGCGCTCGTGTGAGCGCTCATCCTCTAAGCAGGAGCTGTAACGAACAGCACCTGATCTCAGAACAGCCTCCTGAACACAGCTGGGGTCGGAAAACATTCCAACCCCAGCTATTTAACCCTTTGCCGCGGTCCGTAACCGCGGCATGATCAAAGAAAATTCCCCTCTTTGATCGCATCACCGGGTCTCCGGTGTTGCGATCAAAGACCGGGGAATCCCTCTGCAGTCAGCCCTGGGGACCTACAAAGGACCCCAGGGCTGTCTGTTCCGTTTGCCTGCTGTTCTGGCACACCATGTGCTGCCCGATCAGCAGCCTGTGTCAAAGTGACACAGTGTAATGTATTATCATACAGGAGTATGCTAATACATTATTAGTAAAAAATAATGTTCTAAGTAAAGTTATCCCTTAATTGGATTTTTTTTTAAAAAGTAAGAAAAAAATAAATAAATAAAAAAAGTCCCAAAAAAGTCATTCTTTTGCATAAAATATATTTTATTGCCCCCACATTACATAAAAACAAAGAACCTACACATATTAGGTATCTATACGACCGTAATAACCAGAAGAATTAATTTAGCGTGAAACGTGAACGGGAAAATAAACAAGAAAAACAATGCCAAGAATCGCTTTTTCCTATATTCACGCCGTAAAATATGTTTTTTTACCCCCCAAAACTGTGGGGGAAAAAAAATACTATTTGTCTCGCATAAAACAAGGTCTCATACAGCGACATCAACAAAAAAATAAAAAAGTTATGGCTGCTGAAAGGCAGAGAGGCAAAAACAGAAAAAATTAGCTGGTCATTAAGGTCTTTTCAAGTCCGGTCATTAAGGGGTTAAAGGAGTTGGAACAATTTTGCCTGGAAGAATGGGTGAAAATATCTAGTGTTAAGCTAATAAAGACACCCCAAGAGACAGGCACCTGCAATTGCAGCAAAAAGTGACTCCACAAAGTATTGACTTTCAGGGGGTGAAAACTTATGCACATTACAGTTCTTTGTTTTTTGTCTTAATTATTGTTTGTGTTACAGTAAAAAATATTTTGTACCTTCAAAGTGGTATACATGTTGTATGAATGAAATGGTACAAACCCCAAAATCTATTTTAATTTCTAGGTTGTAATGTGCAGAGTACATTCGGTCATCACTGTATGGTGTTATATGTACAATAAATTGCCGTTTATTTACAATGCAGTTAGAAAAATGATAAAATGTATCTATATGACAACCATGAAACATAAGATGATAGGATTAGGCTTTGTTAATTTGATTGAGGTTGTTTTCTTTTTCTTAACTTCATATGACCAGAGGACCTGTTTATCGCCGTGTTGTTTTTAGGCTCCACTAGGTGGCGGTACACAGTCAGTTTCCAATGCTGCTGTATGTTTCGTCTTTTCACTGGACCAGAATTATTCGCAGTTGTTGCATGACATAAAATGAACATCTTGTAAACATTGTTTTCTTTTTTCAGTTATATTCAGATACCTCATTATTTTAATCAGGGATTGTGCAATACTTTTGTTTTTTATAAGTTTCTTTATACGTTTTTTATTTAATGGCATAAGACCCACATACGGACACTTGGCAACTTGGTAAATTGTAACATAGAAAAGTTAACTTTTTATTCTTTTAGGGCCGTATTACAGGGGCCAATGATCGTGCAAATGAGCGTTCATAAGAACGTGTAATTAGGACAACGATCAGCCGATGAACGAACAAACGCTCATTCATCGGCTGATCTGCTCTTTAATGCAGAATTAAAAATCATCGTTATCGGCAGCACATCTTCCTGTGTAATGGGGGAGACGTTCTGCCGACATGATGAAAATGTATAGGGACGAGCGATCATAGTAACGAGCGCTCGTCCCTATACATATCCAATCATTGCTCCTTGTGAAAGGAGCAAATGAGCGCCGATCAATAAGCTGTCTTGTTGATCAATGCTCGTTTACACGGTTCATGTCGGGCCATGTAATAGTACCTTACTGTAAGGTCTCATTCAGACGAGCGTGTTCCTCGTCCATGTGCTGTGCATTAAAAAAACTCACATGGACCCCTTCATTTCAATAGGGCTATTCACACATGCGTTTTTCATGGAGCGTGTGTTGCGTGAAACTCACTGCATGTACTTTATTGGTGTGTTTTTGCGTACCTAGTCGTCCATTGAAGTCTATGAGTGCGTGAAAACCACGGACAGCACACGGACATTAAATGTAAGAAAAACGCTGTGTTTTTTACGTGAGCAAATCGGACACACTCGTCTGAATGTAGCCTAAATCACAGATCTAAATTGGCTTTATGACAATGGTGTCCTTTATAAAGGGAGTGATGAGATAGCTGATTTACTGTGTGAAGAATCGGATAAAGTATGTATACCCCCAATCTATATCAGATTGAATACCTCCCTGCTGCTTCCCCTTCTCATATAAATGACCATCCATTTACCAGGTTCTCTACCCGCACTTAGGCATCGTTTACACGAGCGTGATATACGTCCGTGCGACGCGCGTGCATTTCACGCGTGTCGTACGGACCTATATAAGTCTATGGGGGCATGCAGACAGTCCGTGAGTTTTGCTCAGCGTGAGTCCGCTGAAAAAAACTCACGACATGTCCTATCTTTGTGCGCTGTTCGCGCATCACGCACGCATTGAAGTCAATGGTGCGTGAAAATCACGCGCACCGCACGGAAGCACTTCCGTGCGAACAGCGTGATTTGCGCAACAGCTGTCAAACTCTGAATGCAAACAGAAAAGCACCGCGTGCTTTTCTGTTTACAAACATCCAAACGGAGTGTCATAATGATGGCGGCTGCGCGAAAATCACGCAGCCGCGCATCATACGCTGATGACACACGGAGCTGTTAAGTGCCATTTGTGCACGCAAAACGCCGCGTTTTTTGCGTGCCCAAAACGCACACGCTCGTGTAAACCAGGCCTTAGTTTGTAAATTTTAAGCAACCTGAGACAGTAGCTGATCAATTGTGTTAAATGCACCCCAATTTTCTTGGTGCATACCTAGTTGCACAGTGCTCTTGTCTGTATC
This sequence comes from Rhinoderma darwinii, assembly GCF_050947455.1. Taxonomy (NCBI): domain Eukaryota; kingdom Metazoa; phylum Chordata; class Amphibia; order Anura; family Rhinodermatidae; genus Rhinoderma; species Rhinoderma darwinii. The sequence continues at coordinate 33,246,482 of NC_134692.1, forward strand.
GTCTAGTTAAAGGGGTTGTCTGGTTTAAAAAAACAAAACAAAAGTCATTACATTTTTATTTTTCCGTCTACAGATCTGTGTTGTAGTTTTAATGGCACCATTAATTGTACCATATAATGTAATGAAAAATTTGTTTTTTGGGGTTCGATTTTACAGCATTTGCCGTGCAATAAAAACAACACGTTAACTTTGTTCTCTGGGTAAATACCATTACAACGATAACAAATTTATACATATATATTTTTTTTATGATTTACTACTCTTACCCATACAAAAAGAATTTGTTTAGAAAAAACTAAAAAATGTTTTGTGTCACTATATTCTGTGACCCATAACTTTTTTATTTTTCCATCGATGGTACAGTATAAGGGCAGGTGTTTTTGCAGATGAGCCTTAGGTTTTTTTGGTACCATTTTGGGACACATAAGATTTTTTTTTTAATCTAAGGTAATAAATAATGTTGTATTGTAATAGTTTAGACTTTTACGGACACAGCTATGCAAATTATGGTTTGTTTGGTAGGTAGTGCCACACAGCCCCCTTGTACATGGCACCCCCGTAGATGGCACCCCCCTTCCTGTAGATAGCGCCACTGTAGGGGACTGCCCAGGAGAAGTCCCTGACTTCACTGTCCATATATGGATAGTGACGTCAGGGACTCCTCCTGGAGTGGTCCCCTACACCTGAAGTGGAATCCCCGGTCACAGTATCGCGGGGATTTCGCTTCAGGGGTAGGGGACCGCTCCAGGATAAGTCCCTGACGTCACTATCCACATATGGACAGTGAAGTCAGGGACTTCTCCTGGAGCGGAATCCCCGGCCACAGCTTTGGCAACGCTGTGGCCGGGGATTAGAGGGATTCCGCTCCTACAGGGAGCTACAGTGGCGCTATATACAGATGGATGCCATCTACGGGGAAAGGGGTGCCATCTACAAGGGGGCTGTGGCAGTAAAAAAATCTCCTCACATGCACTTTGCACTGTGAGGAGGAGGAGAGAGCGAGCGGCGGTAGACACGGCCGTCTGTCGAAGCACATTCAAGTGATGGCCGTGCTTTAAATGGCCCCATAGAATTCTATAGGAGCCGTGCGGCCGGGAGAAAGGCCCAAAATAGGGCATACTCCATCTTTCGACGTGTGAATAGCCCCATTTGGGGTCTATTATACTTATAGGGCCATGTGACGGCCGTTAAATAAATGGGCGCCACGCGGCCGAGTTTCCCTATCGTGTGAATGGGGCCTAACTTTAGGGTAAAATGAGAAAAGTGTTTTTTTTTAACTATTAATATTTCTTGGTTCACTACTAAAAACTTTAATTATGTTGTTTGATAAGTCCCGCTAGGGGACTTGAACAAGCGATGGTTTGATCGCTGGTACAATACACTGCAATACTTAAGTATTTCAATTTCTACCGGCTCCTATTAATCTCTGGCAGGGCTTAGTAGGAGCACCAATATAACAGATTTGGAGGCCTTCATTAGGCACCCAGGCTGCCTTGACAACCATCGGCACCCCATGATTGCCTTGCGGGGGGGGGGGGGCGATGGAGTGACAGAGGGGGCTCCCCTCCTCCTTTTAAAGACTAAGATGCTGCAGTCGCTATTGAACCTGGTATCTAAGCGGCCAGGATTATCTCCAATCCCAGCGGTTAGTGCGAAGTATCAGCTGTAATTTATGGCTGACACCCACGGCATATGGAGTGGGCTCAACCACTGAGCCCGCTTCATACTTCTCCCTTACCTACTATGACGTACAGTTACGTCAAATGTCGATAAGAGGTTAACGGGGTTGTCCCATCAACCCTGATCCTTATGCCCTATTAGGATCAGACACATCACATGGATTAATGTATCAGAGATCAGTGCAGACAGTAGAGGATGCATCTTCATATGGTAGCTGTTGGATGGGAAAGACAGGCTATTATCTGGTTACAGTTTCTGCTCCCTGATATGACATGAAGCAACTGTTGTCTAAAACTTAATTTGGTGGTAAAAAACAATATAGTGAAAAGAGGCACAAAAAAGTTTAAAGTAAATACTAGGATTCCCCACTATAAAGCTACTAAAATCAGAATGTAGGAGGCTGTGTACTGGGCCTGGCATCAAACTGAAATGAACATTTGGGAGGAGCATTGTGAGTTGTTGTCTGTCAGTTAACTGCTCTCAGCCAATCAGAATTGCTGGGAATGTTCTCAGCAATGCTGATTGGCTAAGTGCAACTAACAGGACTGTCCTCGCAATGCTTATAATTGTCATTTTCAGTTGGATGCCAGGTTCTGCATACTGCCTAGTTGTAGCTTTTATAGGGATCTTATAGATGTCAAGTGCTTTTCTTATGAGGCACACACTTTAAAAATATGTCTATTACAGAGTATTTAGATGACAACTTTCCACTTTTATTGTAGGATGCAGTCATTATTTGCACGCTGGGAGTTGGAACTGCTTTTGGAGAGTCAATACTGGATAACACACCCCGACATGCCACCATTGTTACAAGGGAATACAGTGAACTTCTGCGGATTGAACAGAAGGACTTTAAAGCACTGTGGGAGGTAAGCATTTTGATTTTCTAAAACTAGACTGTGTGTCTTATAATAATAACTTTTCTGCTATATTTACATGTCATCATTGAAAAGGTTTACAACATTTGCTAAAGGGAAAACAGCAGAATTATGGAAATTCATTTGACAGTTTCCCTATTGAGATGGTTGCAATACGTGTATATTTGCGGTGAGACATATGAAAGCTGTAAATAACAAATGGAGTTTCAGAAAGTAACAGTTGCCAGATCGCAGTACAGAAAGATTTTTTTTTCTGTTTCAGCTGTGGAGACATATGTAATGCTTGGAAATGGATTCTATCTGAGGAAAGTGTCTATCGTTTTACATCAGCGGCAGACTGGCAGACTTGTGATTTAAAAAGGATCTGATTTCCAGGATATTCAAATGTATAGGAGCAAAATAGATATTTAAAGCGACCCTCTGGTCTCAGGACAGAATTATAAATGTGATGGGGTATATGGCGTAATATTACTTGGTGTCCTCCAGTTGCGCACTTCTACCGTGGATCCGACTTTTAGTGTCCTCTCTGTGTTGTTTTAAAATGGCCACAGCGCTTCTCAGACTTCTAAGACACTTCCTCTGTTCACGGATGGGACGGAACTACTCACGTGATCAGCTCTGGCCAATCCGATAACAGTGGGAGTGTCTTAGACTCGTAGCCTAAGAAGCTCTGTGACCATTTTGGGACAACACAGAGGGGACCCTAAAACGGGGTATCCTCGGCAGAGGCCATCAGATATTATTACTCTATATACACCATCATATTTAAAATGTTGTCCCGGGACCGGAGGGTCGCTTTAAGTTTCTTGTAGGATTCCATCAGATGATCACAACTTTTATTTTGTTAGGTTGTTTGCTTTAGAAAAAAATCATTTTCATAAACCCCATATAGGAATTCTGAGTTAATAGAGGGGGACATCTGTTGAGGATCCTTATCTCTTGTGGAGAGTGGTTAAAAAGAGGCTCTCTCTCTCTGTAGGACCTGTCCTTTCCTACATCTTGCAGATAACCCATTAATTTGAATCACAACTGTGTAATTCTTATATGGTTATTAACTTTTCAACAAACTTTGCATAAATCAATAGTACAAGCGACTATAACATATACTGCTAAATCCGATTCCTCACTGAAGGATGAAGTCACAGCTGCCCATAGAAGTCTATGGAGAGGGGAGGGGAGGAGGAGAGCAGGAGCAGAGTGAGAGAGAAGGAGAGAGACACTGTTGCAGCTTTCTATTAAGTGTTCTACCTCACCCCAGTGCTGGATTCACAACCACACTGCTCATTACTGCTGTATGATGTACTCCATGATGTACTATATGCTGTTACTGCTTTTATATATATATATATATATATATGTGTGTAATAGAGATAGAAAAGCAGGATTCTCCTCTTCCCTGTGTGCAGTGTATAGAAGACATGATAGCAGTTAGGCTTCACACACTAGCTCAGGGAAAACAGAATTAGAGATAGAGCCTGCAGAGGGGAAAAATGCTAAAAGAAAAACCAAAAAACAGAAATCATGTTATTCCTCATATTACAGATTACACCCATATTACAGATTATTATGAAAAGTGACCTGAAAGGTTAGGGACACATTTATTTCTGTGTGGTGACACTGCGGGAAATCTGACACGGACTAATACTAAGCCTAATAGGGCATACTGAGTCAATAGAGGTAAATCCTTCATTGAGAACCACCATCAGTTAGCCGGAGCAGAAAGTGGATAAAGGAGTGTCATGTCTGCCCAATGCAATAACAAACCGTTGATTTCAATGGGCACCATGTAATATTTTACTTTCCCTGAAGTTTGCCTGCAGGGGACTTAAACACTATCGAGTTTTATTGCACGTTATAGCTGATCACTAAGGTCCCATCAGTGGGACAACCTCGGATCAGCTTATTTTCAAGGGACCACTAAAAGCGGATTTTAAAAAGCAGCAGACAGCCCCTTTAAAGTGGCCATAGACATTAGATATTTTTTGACAGATTCTGCTCTTTTCCTGTTGGATCTGCAGACAATCTAATACTGTAGCTATGACCAACCATAAACATTACATTGTCAGCAGATCTCACCAAAATGGCAACAAATATTTAATGTTTATGTTAACCTGAAGTTAAGGAGTTGTCCCAGAATTGACAATAATCTCCTATCCGAAGGAGAATTTATGGCTGATAAGGGTGTTTGGAAATTATCTCATTCTAACTTTCTGGACATAATGAGATTCACTCTCTGAAATAGGATAGTTTGTGAAATATATGCACCTCAATATTTAAACAAAGTGGATTGTCAAAGCCTGTCTTAAATAATCTTGATGTCTGAGAAGAGAAAAATGTACACAGCGCCACATGGTGCAAGATAAACCTTGATAGGTTAAATAATGGATAGAAATGGTAAGTTGTAGCACTCACCTTAGGAGCTTGTACTGGCAGGTACAGCTAAGAGATGTAGACAGTATTGTAACAAGGTTGCAGCTTTCAGTATCCAGGTGCCGGCATCAATGGTATTGTGCCGCGAGTAAATAGAAGTTAAAAAACATATGTTAAAAAACAGGATTTTAAGAAAGCGCTACTCAAATGGAAGGAAAATTGGAATGATAATAAATAATGGATTTATTGTACAAAAGGAAGGGCAATGCGTTTCAACGGAGAACATGAGTCTTCATCAGGCCGAAAAGAAGTAAAAACAAGCAAAAACATACATCTTAAATACACATGTGGATGGGGGGGGGGGGGGGACACAGGCAAAAAAACGCCAAAAGGAAACAATCAAATACACAGATGAACACAGATGCGTATGACGTCATCAGGTAAACAATCTCAAATAAAAGAGCCTTAACATACGTGGATCATATAAAAGATAATGAGGACTGAGTAAAGCGTACTGTTAGGTAAAAATTATTGAAAGGCACACAGTAAAAAACATGCAGATTGGGTTAATAAACCCAAATATACAAACATATAACAACTCGAGGTAAAAACATGTCGGGTAATAACAGAAGGGACAGAGATGGCTTTACATTTTACAACATTATGAAAAAAGCTTACCGGTGTTCAAAGGAGTGAAGATGAACATGGGGGGATGGTTACAGAGGCGCAGACGGCGATGAGGCTGGAGCAAAATGAAAGGAAACGGCCAGCCAGCGTCAGCGTAGTCACAGCAACCTGGAAAGCTACGGTGGCCGTGAGAGGAAGAAAAGGTGGCAAAAGCAAAGCTGAAGCCACGGGAGAAGGAGAATACGTATGCAGGGAGGCAAGAAAAATGTAAGTAAAGATTATTTTTGACACAAGTTGATTGTAAGACATGTTAAAGAGGTAAGGGAAAAGATTAGTATTTATCAGGGATGGAGTAAACTGGATGTGGAAGCAAAAATTCTAAGAGATTAGAACATGTAAATAGAGAGGTACTATGTTTTTGAAAACCAGTCTTCACGTTATGTAGGAGTCCTCAAATTGACCCATGTATAGGTTAGCATATGAGGTGGCAAATCTTGATCCCATTGCACATCCTCTAATTTGTCTGAAAAATTGGGAGTTGAATGAAAAAATGTTGTGTTGTAGGATGAAGTCAATGCAATCTAAGAGAAAAAAAGATTGAGCACGGGGTATGTGAATGTCTGACATTAATACGGTCTCTATAGAAAACAGACCTTTGTCATGGGGGATGCTTGTGTAATGGGGGTTCCTCTGTCACAAATGAGACTTTCCCTATCAAAACCTTTATGAGTTGTAGCAAGAGCTACGTGATATATCTGTTAAAATGTCCCTGTAACTTACAATATGTGGGGAGAACGGCCCAACAATTGCGTTGCAGGATTAACAAACACAGGTTCAACGTGAAGACTGGTTTTCAAAAACATTTATTTCACGACACTTTTCAACTGCCCATAACAATGACTTTGGTAATATTCTTGTTACTTGTTACTCCCATTGAATCCATCTCAGCTACTGATAATGACAGGTTTAATAGGCTCAAACAGAGGGAAAATTATTGGATTTTTAAATTGTCCTGCCTACAACCCGGTGGTCTTAATGACATTTCTGAATCTGCACTAGACTGAATAAGAGTAAACCTACCCAAATATATGTGTCCAACTAACAAAGATGTGACCACCTTTTATCTGTCATGTTTTACATGTAATTATATGAATTCACATTGTGTCTGTACATTCATATATTCCGGTACATTATATGATTCCAATATTTTTCAACAGCCTACCCCACTGACCTTCTCAAGTACCTCTCTATTTACATGTTCTAATCTCTTAGAATTTTTGCTTCCACATCCAGTTTACTCCATCCCTGATAAATACTAATCTTTTCCCTTACCTCTTTAACATGTCTTACAATCAACTTGTGTCAAAAATAATCTTTACTTACATTTTTCTTGCCTCCCTGCATACGTATTCTCCTTCTCCCGTGGCTTCAGCTTTGCTTTTGCCACCTTTTCTTCCTCTCACGGCCACCGTAGCTTTCCAGGTTGCTGTGACTACGCTGACGCTGGCTGGCCGTTTCCTTTTATTTCGCTCCAGCCTCATCGCCTGCGCCTCTGTAACCATCCCCCCATGTTAATCTTCACTCCTTTGAACACCGGTAAGCTTTTTTCATAATGTTGTAAAATGTAAAGCCATCTCTGTCCCTTCTGTTATTACCCGACATGTTTTTACCTTGAGTTGTTATATGTTTGCATATTTGGGGTTACTAACCCAATCTGCATGTTTTTTACTGTGTGCCTTTCAATAATTTTTACCTAACAGTACACTTTACTCAGTCCTCATTATCTTTTATATGATCCACGTATGTTAAGGCTCTTTTATTTGAGATTGTTTACCTGATGACGTCATACGCATCTGTGTTCATCTGTGTATTTGATTGTTTCCTTTTGGCGTTTTTTTGCCTGTGTCCCCCTCCCCCCATCCACATGTGTATTTAAGATGTATGTTTTTGCTTGTTTTTACTTATTTTCGGCCTGATGAAGACGCATGCTCTGCGTTGAAACGCATTGCCTTTCCTTTTGTACAATAAATCCATTATTTATTATCATTCCATTTTTCCTTCCATTTGAGTAGCGCTTTCTAAAAATCCAGTTTTTTTAACATATATGTTTTTTTGAAAACATATATATTTTTTACATCTTGGGAATTTGTTGTTCCTCGACTATCTTATCTCCACTTTGTTATGTGGATAGATTACATCTGAATGAATTTATACTGTTCTTTGTAGGGTTTCCATCACACTATAATTCTTTAACTCTGTCAAGCTATCCTGTACAATGGTACATCCTCCATGTCTCGTACACACTGCTTTACGATACTAAATTATGTTTTTGTTGGGGGTGTTTTTTTGTATGCAAATTGTATGTTCATTGCCTAAATTTATTTCTGGTACTCTACTTATATTTCTGGCCAGGTTGTATTTTAAATTGTATTTACTCAAATTGCACTATGTTTGGTAATTGTTTTTACCTTCATATATTTTCAATTAAACATTTATACATTTTTCTATTAGCTCTGATGAGTGCTTGATATGTCCTAGATACATTCCTTTCTTTTTTGTTTTTCGATAGGTGAGATTACTCTGATCGCTGGGGGCCCCACCGATCGCGTGGATGGGGGTCCTAAAGCCCCTTTGCTCCTCACTGCTTGACCGTAGTGACGAGAACTTTTAATGGAGCAGCGGTTCAGTATGCACACCATTCAAAGCCTGTGGGAATGTCAGAAACAGCTGAGTATAGCGCTCGGCTCTTTTCGTCAGTACCATAGACATTGACTGGAGCAGCGGGCGCCTCCATTCAAGCTCTTCCTCACTGCGGTGGATGCAGTCTGAAGGATCCTGGGGTTTGAGACCGCCATTCTCGCGATCAGTGGGGGCCCCAGCGATCAGAGAATTATCACCTATCCTGTGGATTGGTGGTGAGTGTCTATTCTGAAACAACCCCTTTAAGCCTCATCTCAGCTATTCTACTCTCCTAGGCATGTGCAGATCTCAGGAGAATCTCATTTTGATTTTTCTATGGAACTCCTATGTTTATTCAAAATTCACATAGGTTGTGTCGAGAATGGATCTAAACCGATTTAGTTAGCGAGTTTCTTCTCACTCCTGTAAACCTCATAACAGAAGAGTAAAAGTAAATGTAGAATAAGTTGGTGCCAGAAATTGCCTACATTTTACTTTTATTTTATCTGAAACTTTAAGAAAGTCCCAAGATGGCTCTACAGCCCTCGAATAGGTATATTCTAGGAATGTGCGGAAAGTTATTTATTCAATACATGCTTTCCACACACACACGCTGTTATTTGCGCCTCCATATAAATAATTTTACTATAGGGAATTCTCTGACAAGAAGTTGCTCACGTGCTCTTAAGTATAGTATAATAGACAGCAATCATAAAGATGAAAAAAGATTATTACTGCACATTGTTTTCTCAAAGGGCACATGTTCGGGGTCTGCTTTAGGAGATGTAAATGAACAATGTAGTTGCGATCTGTTATCCAGGGGAGATTTCCATGGGCAAAGACAGGATGGCAGACTGGAGATGGCCTGCAGTCTGAGTGGATGTGTTACCATAATATGCTGTCATATTTAAATAGCACAAATAAATATTGTACCGCTTGATTAATGGCACCTAACAAAGAATACGACGGACTCATAGTTATTAGTCCACTGTATTCATGAGAGGAGCGCTCCCCTCACCTCTTCCGCACCCCTTCACCAGTGACTGAAAAATACCCTGTCTCTGCATGTATACACAGTCGTCAGTCACCGGTGAGGACGCTGGGGGGGCGCTCCAAACTCATAACCGTGAGTCTGCTGTATTCTTTGTTAGGTGCTGTTATCTTAATGGCCATCTGGGCTAATAGTATTAGGGACCTGTCCTCATAATATATGCGTTTAAGGGGTTGTTTCATGAAAGAAAAACCCCTGTTAGGGCATATGCACCGCAGAGAGCAGGGTCTCTTGCTCCGGAACCCCATCTGTGAGCCAGAACGGAGAGTTGTTCTGTAAGAGCAGCTCCTGTTTTTGCAGACTCGAGCCATCCATGTATTACATGGGGGTCATTCATCTGAATGGCCGCCATGTAATACAACATATTCTCTGGAGCTGCCGCTTCAAAGAGAAAAGCCTAGCTGGCTGCGGCTTTCCCTGGCAGTATCAGCTGTTTGCTGGGCTCTGAGGAGACAACCCCTTTAAATAGCAGAAGTGGAGAAAGTCAACATACAGAGGCCAAAAATTGAACCAACATGTGTCAGCAGGAAAGGGTGACAATCCTCACGAAAAAAAAAAAAAAAAAAATCGGCAGAGAAAGGCTTTCACCTCAATCATATAATTCAGGATGAGCGCAGTAAATAATTTCTACAAGAGCGGACAGCTCATAGTTCTGTAACAAGTTTCTGTGACCACGCTCCACTTTCAAGACGTAGAATGAGGGTTGAAAGCAGCTAAAAGGCATAATAGAGCTGGTGAGGCATCTCAGGTCAGAGATGACTAAAATATTCATATGATGAGTGGACAGTTTAGGATTGTACATATTGCAGAATTGCAATACATTCTGACCTATAGATACTGGGAGTTTGATGCAATTCTTTCTCCTTTAAGTGACATAGGAGATGTCTTGTAGGGTCACCTTTGGAAAAAGAAAGGTTCTGAAGAGAATAGATAGAATGTGAGTGTTAACTCCTTTTCGTCATGATGCATTGTAAGATGTAGGACAAGAAACGCAGCCTGGCGTACTGTGTTATTTCTGGCATAGCCTTGGCAGCAACTGTCTAGAAATATCTTGTCAAAAGCATGCTGACAGACACAAAAGGATGCATTAAGTTAGAGCAGGCTGGTTTACGCTGAAGAATCGCATGTTAAGGAGCCTGAAAATGCCGTATTACTAGCTCAATTTGATTTAGAAGAAACATAGAAAAAATAGGATGACATTATTATATAATAGAATACTCATTTCATGTGTTACTCTGTACACAAATGTCCATTGGTTAGGGCTGGGTAGGTGAGCAGGCAAAACAAGCGGTTGCTTTGGTTGAAACACGATCCTCTTAAAATCTTCGCCCTAAGTTTAAAGAGGGCCAGTAACTACTAGGTCATATAAGTTGAACTGGTTCAATGACCCGAATAGCTCTGTCTCCCTGATTCTAGTGCTGTTTTTCTTTTTTATCCTGGACTACCCCATACCAGAGATATGGCCACTGTTGTGTTGGCTCCCGATACGCTAATTTGCTGTATTTAGCCAACGGGGTGGAGCTAGCTTCCCTGCCTATGATGCTGACCCATCAGCGCAAGGCAGCTTGAGGGTAGTTTACGCCCTGTTGGCTTACTACAGCAAATAAGCATAAAGGGAGCCAACACAACAGTGTACATATCTCTAGAAGGGGGGTGTCCATGAAAAGATAAAAACAGTGCTGCATTTAGGATGACAGCGCTATTCAGGTCAGATAACCAGTTAAACCTATATTACCTAGTGAAAGTTCCTCTTTAACTAAAAAAAATCTAATTAATAACTAGAAGCAAAGAGAAAATCCAGCACAGCTTGCTTCCATAAATGTAAATATTTTTGTATATATACTAGGGGGAGCTTATAATTGGTGGTGTGATTCCATTGGCTGTCCTTTAATTGCTTATACTATTTATATGTTTGTGAGTTGTTCTGTAACCATACTGTGGGCCTTGGAAGTCTGAAACACATAATCGACTCTTCCTGTATGTAATTTAGAAGATTGATAATAGAATTCTGCGTTTATGGGAGCGCGAAGTGCTGGATTTTTTTTTCTGCTTGTGTTGGACTCCATGTTCCAGCATCTCCGAGGAACGTGTGACACTCCGACTTCCACTACCTGAGGCTAAATCCTGCTGCAGCTGGTTAATTGGTGTTTCTCGCTAGTGCGGTTTATTGATAAGTAACTTATGCTGAGATGGCGAATGACATGGTTTGACCACTTCCAAGTTGCTCTTTCCTTTAGCACAGAGCCACTTAATCTTTAAGCTGAACAACTGAGTCACTTGAGACACGCGGCTTACCAGGACTCTGTTAACACTGGTTTAAAATGGAAGCCATGACAATGTGCTGGGATCCAAATGGCACCAATGCACCCCATTGACCTACAATTTGATTTACAGTTGTGTTGTGGTTTTAGTCATTTTGATGGCAAGAATAGCACTTCATGAAGTACAATTCTTGCTGTCACAAGTTATAGAAGCCCCAACAGAAAACCCAATCCCAAATGTGAACATAGCCTAAACATGTATTGTATAAGGCGAGCTTGATACATCCATAATATGGTTACATCTTAGGCCTCATGCACACAACCATAGTTTTTTTGCCCATGTGCTGTTCGCAATTTTGCGGATAGCACACGCACCCATTAATTTCTGTGGAGCCATGTGACCGTGATGTTCACGGATCCGTGTGGGGGCCGCGAATCCGGGCTGGAAGAACTCAGGACAAGTCATTTTACAAGTCCGGATTTGTGACTTGACAAACTGGTGACATTTTTGTTGCGGATCCATGAATACTGATGACTACTGTCGTGTGCATTAGACCACATTCCAGACCGCTCGCAGTTCTACTGGACCTGACTTTGACTCTCATAGGGTTCTGTGGTGGTCCAGGTTTAGTTCAATAGAACCGCGGAAGGCACAGTTTTATAATACAGACCATATGATGTGGCCATATTATGCCTGTGTGAACCCAGCCTGACAGCTAAAATGTAGCAATGCAACTCTAGCAACTACTCTGTCTCACAGTACACTTTAAATCAATCCGAATGGGCACTGAGATGAGCACAAGGGATGCACAAAGGAAACTTGTCAAAAATGTAAACTGAGCCTTTGTTTATCTCCTGCTGCCTTATTAATCAGATTTTAGTCAAATGAAATTCAGGTTCAGTACTTCAAAGAAGTGAAGCACCACAGCTTTTTCTTATACCCTGTATCATTTCCCTTCACCATTTTTAAGGGGGTTAACATTTCCTGCTTTGTTTATTTGTATGGTTGAAAGGCATTTTGGACTAGTTGTATGATCCTCTTTACCACTGTATGAAGGAAATAACAGCCACTTTGATCCTTTGGTGGCACAGAGCTAAAGTTGTAACTCTTAAGAGTAAGTTGACATGTGGGATTTTCATGTTTTTTTCTTTTATGACAGTAAAATATTTTATTTGTAACCAAAACGCGTTGAAATTGTAACCAAAAATGGAACAGTTTGGCCTCAAAACACGTAATAAAATCCAGTTGTCCATCCTGTTGTCTGTTGCCTTCTGCAAGTCATTTGCGCTTGATGGCACTTTCTTCTGCATCCCAAAAGACAGACTATAAATGACGTAGAACTATAACCGAGGCAGCTCCCTGACTAAAAAATCAAAGCAGAAACTGCTGTTCTTTTTCTTCAGAGACCAAGTGTCTGAGCATCCCATTTCCTTCCTTACTGTACACAGAAGTCGCTGCACTTAGTCAGGAAGAATGTTAAAATTAGAAATCTTTAGCGGTGTCAGTAGGACTTCCTTTAAAGTTTAACTTTTGAAGCATCATATGTAATTAAGCAGGGAATAAATCTTGTGTGGTCAAAAAGTCACCAAATCATTGGCAGATTAATGGTCTTTTGATACTATAAATAATATCTCTTAACATGTCAAAATGTATATTGACCACTGATAACATGAGCCTTAAATGACAGATACAATACCTAACCGTTACATATTGGAGGCGTTAGATAAACACCAGGGATAGGACAACCTGCATATTTAAAATGCAATATATCATCACTTTCAATTTAGGTATCCCAGTGCTTTGTTAACATTCCTTAAAAAAAAATAATAATATGGCTGACCACTGTAAGTGGCCAGACGCAAAGTCTGAACAAATCCTAAATGGGTCAGTAAACTAAGACTGTACTTTATTCCTGTTTCACAAAGTCTTGTTCCTACCATGGAGTTTATGTTTGGTACATGTGTGTTATAACGTTTTGTTATAATAGCCTAGATTAGGAGTAAACTATTTGTAACACAAATAGGAGCATAACTAGAATTTATGGGGCGCCGTAGCAAAGTCAGGAATGGGCCCTCCACCTTGTTGACAGTAACCTAAACTGTAGGAATGCAAACGGCAACATAACCAAAGAATGGATAGAAGTGTCATACAGTATATCAGATGTTCTGCATAATGAAGAACCCAAATAGTAGGGGATCGCTCTGTTCACAGTTTTCGTTGCTTTTTGATGGTAAGAATAGTATAGCATGCTGCAGTATTATATCCAGTATAAAAAAAAAAAAAAAGAGGACCATGAGGGATTGATAAAACAGATCATACTGACTCATAACAGATCAGTTGTATCCATTATGGATCCTGTTAAAGTGGAAGCCATGATGCCACTGTGCACATTGCCTAGACAGCAGAAAGCTACCACAGTTTTCCCTTCAAAAGTAAGGATTTGTTAAGACTAAAGTCCTGGCCTTTTATTATAACATAAGTCATAGCGCTGTGCTGGATCCATCGCATGGTGAATTCAAATGGTGACCGATGGACCCATTGAATTATAATGGAGTCGAGTGTTGGGCCAAAGTTTTCATAGTTTGGATGGCAAGGGTAGCGTTGCATGCTATGCAGTTCTTTCCACCAAAGTGACAGAAACCTCAATGGAAACCAACGGAGCTTTGCAGTGCAAATGTCATGTTACGAGCAGCAGTTTTGTGGACCCACTGGGCTACTCCACCGGTTTGGCTTAGGACCACCTCTAAGAGCGTTATCTAAATAGCCTTCCCTGTCTTCGCCCTTTAACCTCTATACAGGGATCTGGTCTTCGCTGCGGGGAGGCTACCAGGTTGCTATCTCTTGAGGTGGTCCCGGCGGAGTAGCTGCTGGACAAACAGACAAGAAACAGGTACTGGCAGATGGTACCTTGAAGGAAACTAATAGCAGATCACTTGTAACAGAGGGTTAGCAGGACACAGGCAGGAAGCACGTAGCTGGACACAGGCAGGTAGCGGGTAGCTGTACACCAGCAGGTAGCGGGTAGCTGTACACAAGTGGGGTAGGGATTGGTGAGTCACTTTTGAATAGTGCTGCCGTGAGCGGAGGACATTAGCAGACGCCGGTAGCTTGGAGGAGGGACAGGCCGCCGGACAAGGTATGAGACCCGGTGGCAGTGACCACCGGCAGGAGCAGGACCAATCGCCGGCATTACTTGTGAACAGAGCCATCTGCTTCTACACTTCAGCCTAAGGTCTCCACAGCAGCGGCTATGTTGTTAGACCTATAAACACCAGGGTTAAAAATCTCTGTAAATGTACATGTGTCTCTACAGTATATATTATAGTAGTTTTTAATTGATTTCATGAGTGTCCGGGAAGTCTTACACCCAAGATGTTCTATTGAAATTTGAATAGTCTTTTATCTCATCGCTTTCTAATTCCTCCGAAAGCAAGATACAGAGGCTTCCGTTTTATCAGTCTGTCTGTGGTAGAACCTCACTTTTTTGGTCCCTTTGAAATTGGATCATTCATTTACAATCTAGAGACACAAAAGAAGAATTACCTTTGCTATCTGTATTCAGTTCCAAAATGTGTTGGCTCGGATGTAGTTATCAATTTATCAATGGTAAATTATACTAGACGGCACACAGACATTTGCTAATATAGACCATGAATATATCTAATTATTTAAAAAAAGATTGAGATTAGGAACGGTGAGTTTACCAGCTGATTCAATGCCTTGGGGGGACTTCTAGACTGCTCAGGTTTTATCATGACTTTCCCAATAAAACTAGGAATAATTACCTCCATGTATTTAGATACTGAAGAGCAATTCTCTGTTAATAAGGAGCTTGGAGTGTGTAGATGGAATTATAAATCCCACACTATTACTGTTATATTGAAGTTTACTTAAAACAAGGATGTTCTTCGTTTTAACTACAATGTATCCAAACCTTGTATATATTGTAGCATACAGATGTGTTCTTTCCTACCTTTCCTCATATCTCAACATATTCTGAGATGCATGGCACAAGATGACCATCTTTTGGGAAAAAAAAATTGTGATACTCTGTCACGAGATGCCCATGCTTTATGTGTCTTATGTGTGGCCACCCAGTGGTTGTGATCTGATTTGCAGCCTACCAATGGTTTTGCTAGTATGCCATGATATTGTATTGAATTTGTTCCATGAGATATTGGAGTCCTTAACAAAAAACAGGCAAAGGTAAGGTTGGACACATCCATATATATATCTGTATTACGGCAGGTTAGCAAAACACCTTTATTAAATTGTAAAGCCAGTCTGATTAGACAAAAGAAAAAAAGTCTCAGAGAGGTTTAAATAGCTTGGTGGCATTGATAAAGTAATGCTTATGGTGTGGTCAGTGCCGGATATGATTTATATGTCGGGAGCCTGTAGGCACAAAATCTCTCCAGTAAGATTCTGATAAACTTATGTGATTGTAACAGAGATGGGGCCAGCCCTCCATGTGTACCCAAACTTTTACCAGAGATTGCTGAGTGCACACAACTAAGTAATCCTCTATCCGCACCAGCTCCAACTTGTGATAATCTAGCCATGATCCTGATTTTCAAGATAATTCGCAACTGAAATCCACAGCTTGAATTAGCATAAAATACTCTGTTGGATTTAGGCGCACAGGATCTGCTCCTAAATCCTGACAGAATCCTCAACGTATGAACGTGGCCTTACACTTTCCCCCAGGGTCAACCATAAGCATTTGTGCCTGATGCAGCATCTAACGCTGGGTGTGTTAAAATGTGAACAGGAAACCCACAAAGCCAAGGCTGCCATTGTCCAGTTAGCCAATTTATTTCATCACAGCATTAGAGAAAATAAACATTTATCAAGACTATATAAACCTGAAACCCTGTGAGCAAAAAAATAAGATCTTTCTAATAAAATAAAAAAAATCAGTAGATCTTATAATATAATACAGATGGTCAAATTTGACCAGAAAAACACGGCAGCAATGTTAAAGTGTAACTAAACTTTTGTTGTTTTTTTTTACATTTCATAGTGACATGTCAGAAGTTTTGATCGGTGGGGGCCCGATCACTGAGACTCCCACCGATTGCTAAAACTGTAAAGCTAAAGCGCTCGGGTGATTGCCTTTCCTTGGAAAGCCGAGTGAGTGGGGTCTCAGTGCTCGGACTCCCACCGAACAAAACTTCTGACATGTCACTATGACACGTCAAAAGTTTTAAAAAAAGTTTAGTTACCCTTTAAGCCAGCTGAGGCACACCGGTCACTTCCAGTGACCTTAAAAGTCACAACCAAACTAGTGCTTGTAGTAATTGGCTACTTATATTGGTTCAGTACTGTTGACCGTTATCTGTTTCATAATTTGGCTCTCTAAAGACTAGTGGGTTGTTGATTATCATTTACAAATACCTATTGGACGCTAGCAAATCTGCAGCAACTACAAAGCTAGTCCTACCATTTTTTGATGCCTCTGCCTTTGATCCACTCATCCTGTTGCCACCAACATGTATAGGAGCCGCTATGTTATCAATTCTAGTTCTGTGTTAGATTATTAACAGTTATGGACAATAGCCGGATTAAGGCTATTATAATATTGATTTATGAAAAAGATCTCTAATTGTTTAAAAAAAAACTAAAAAAGAAACCTGCATTATATAAAAGAATGAAGGGAAGGAATCCCATATGACTCAGGGTTCCTATAACAACCAAGACCTGCACATACAGTTTTGCTTTAATTTGGAATAGGCAATCATGTTTCTTTATTACATCGGAGGTAAAGATTAATGTACAGAGCATCATCTTGCTCAAGAAGATGCAGGAAAAATACATTTTCCTTTCTGGTCCTGGAGTTTTCAGTGTCCCCACTGGTTATAGAATATTTAAGTATTTTTTTTTATTTTGAAACAAGCGCATTATATACTGCTGAGTGGTGCAGGGGTAAGCTTCTGGGAACTGTAAAGTCAATCTCTGACAGCCAGGTTTCCTCTTCTAGCTGGAGGGTAAGTGTGCTGTGACATGAGAGCAAAGCGGCAGGAAAGAAGTAACTGTAGGTGAGTCAAAAGAGCTCAAGGAAATGTCATTCAGCTCGTAAACACACAAATCCCACACAACACTCGCTACTTATGTCTAATTAAGCATAATGCTATCAAGAGTGAGAAAACTATTCTTACAGGGAGAGTTAGAAAACACAGGGGAGCTCCCCTGGTATGCACCTGATGAAGAGAATGGAGACTTCTAACATACACAAACGGATAGTCTTTTGGACATGAGTACCTGGGTAGAAGATTTGGCAGACACTCGGCTTGGCAGACACTCGGCTTGGCAGACACTCGGCTTGGCAGACATGTGGCGTATCAGACACGTGGCATAGCAGATACATGGCACAGATGACACTTGGCACGGATGACACTCTCGACTCCGACACTAGATTTTGCACTGGAGCAAACACTATGATTGGATACAGGGTACAGGAAACAGGAACACTGGATGCAACTAAGGGACCATTTGCAATGACGAACATGGGCAGACACAACAATGCTCAGGCAAGGAAAGGAAGGGCAGAGCCCTTTTTAAAGTCCAGTGTGTATAGGGATTGGCAAGGGAACTTTGCACTGGTGCTACAGGAATCAGTGGGGAGCTGCAGACACGTGTGCCGGCGTCTCCGGGGAGCGAGATGCCAGCATGAAGAGAGTGTCCTGTGGTCGTGGCTGCGGGTAAGTAGGATGTGACGGGTCAGCGACTACGGGCACAACAAGAGGGCTTTTCTAGAAGATTTATACGAACTTTGAAAGAAAAAATATTGTGCCCTATTCTATCAGCAAGATTATCCCGATAAAAGGTACCGTACGGAGACAACATACAAAGGCATACTGAGTGCCTACGACAACATTGTGTGGAACACCTGCTTTGTGCTTTTTTCTCTGATTCTCTGTTTTTAAGTCCTACAAACTACCACACACAATAACACAATCTGACCTCAAAACTATGCAGCTGAGCTAAATCTATTTTTGTCCCTTTTTTTAAAAAAAAAATTCTGCAATAGATTTTTGTAACATCTTATGTTCTACACAAGAGTACCTCCAGCTTTTGGGTTGTTTGCATAAACTATGGGCTCATGAACACAGCAGAGCCCTGTACATTGAATCTGTATGAACAGAGCCGTAGTAATTTTCCCCCAAACAAGTTCATTGAATTTGCGTTATAAAAGAAGTGGCACAATTTGCTACATAGGAACCCACGCGGGGGGGGGGGGGGGGGGGGGTGCAATAGTCATGCAAGATGTCCTCAAACGGTGAGGCCTAAACAACAACAATTGGATAGGTAATCAGGCAGAAACATTCACACGTAGATTATCATAAAAAGTATAGGGTACTAGAGTACATAGGCAAGAAAGGCCGCCCCTTATGACTAACTAAATGTTGTAAGTTTTGCCCTGATCTATCCAGGGCTGCCAGGTGATCAAATATTGTTCCATACTATGAGTTCGGAGAACAGATATTTTTTCATAAACCATCATTTTACTTATTCTCTTCTTTACTAAATTAAAAGATAATCGTTGGAACTGCCAACTTGCTGCAATCTGTATCCTAGGTGCCATATGCACATGAACTGGGAAAGCTTGTGGTGCTGGTTATTTAAACCAGGGGGTCTATCTCCCAAGAGCAAAGCAGATGGGGATTTAGGGAAAAGTGTCACCACCGTAGCACTAACAAGATCGCAAACTTTTGACCAGAAAGTAGAGGCAATCCGGCACAATCACCAAGCATGGAGATGTGAACCTATCTCTTGGCAACCCCGGAAACAGAGTGGGGAAGAAGATGGAGAGATCCGATTAATTCGAGAGGAAGCTAAGTAAGTATGGTGAAAGACTTTTATAGAAGTCTCTTCAAGCTAACTTGATTACTTTCCTTAGACACGGTTGTGCAGCAATGTTGCCATCGAGGGAGGGACAGGGTCACCCCTAAATCTTGTTCCCAACAAAACATTATTTAAAGTTCTGTATTATGGGTGGAGCATTAAACCTAAAATAGAAATGTTATCACCCCGCTCGCCCTGTTCTATTCTGGATCGTTCCCACTTTGTAGAGAACAATAGGTTAGTCGATTGCTTGTTCTTGAGTACCCCGATATTTTATGTAAAGTGCCCCCAAACCGGTGCAGTGTACATTCAGCGTTTACACCAAGAAAATCTCCCAACATATACAGTGAATGTGTGGCCCGGCTATACAGTTATTTTTCTGCTTCCTTTTTTATTGAAAACCGTACTTGACAATGGAGTTAAAATAAAAAGGTATGACGACACCAGCCAGATATATGCCAAAATGACATGTTTACGTCGTCAATACATGTTTATGGATACGTTCACTGTATACGCCGAACTTGAACTGCAAATATATTGCAACCTGATGATTTTGTGAACTATTGTGACTCTAAAGGTGCCCGTACATATTAGATGACAGTCGGACAATTTCGGAGTGACCGGCTGACTATCTGATTGAATGGGGGTGCCCCGACTCTCTCTCGACAACAGATGCTGGAACTTTTGTTACTGCAGGAGATAAGCCGCTGCCAGAGGTGTCTGGCAGCAGCCAATTCCCCTCTCCCCATTGAAGACACGTGATCGCTTGGCTGAGCCGAGTGTGTTTGTTTATAGGGGAGTCAGGAGGAATAGCTGTTGGTGGAACAAGCTTTTGGCCGATGGCAATCTAAAGTGTAAGGCCACCTCAAGCACAGTGTCCTGTAGTTATTGATACACCTCACGTTCCCTCTGACTAGCTCTAGAGTAAATGGCCCTCATAATATTTTTGGGGTGAAAGTGTTAGAAATATAATAGGAATATACCCCATTATAAACAATGCAGCAATAATTGACTTTATAAGATAAGTTACATAAGTGGCCTCTTTGCCTTTATTCCTTCATGAGTGATGTTTTTCCAACTCTTACATGTGGGTGTGGATGTTGTATATTTTGCTTATGTTGGCCCCGTTATGACAGATTTATATGTCCTGTTCTCTGGCAACATTAATAGCAAGTCTGCTCATAATTCAGGGTGTTTCCGGACTCCAAATATAACATTCTCAGTCTTCCTGACATTGCTGGAAAAAAAATAACACATTTTTAATATACACATTGCCCAGTGATTCATTAAGAGCATGTTTCTACTAATAACCTAGAGGGGTTGTCCAGGATTGGAAAAACACAGTTGCTTTCTTCCAAAAATACTGCCACTCCTGTTAATGGGTTGTGTGATATTGCAGCTAAGCTCCATTGAAGTGAATGGGCTGATCTGCAATACCACACACAACCTATGCACAGGTGTGGCGCTGTTTTTTTGAAGAAAGCAATTATGTTTTTCCAAACTTGGACAAACCCTTTAAATCTTCTCACTTTTGTGCATAATGCATGCACAAGTTTGAAATGCTACCATGGAATTATGGGAGAAAAGTACAACAACCTTGACTTTGTTGTCAAATGAAGTTGGACAGAGTTTCAGCTGTGCTGCATAAACACAATAAACGTTAATATGGGGTTTATTGAGGCCAAAATATATATTATATATGGGATCCAATTAAGACTTTTTTTCATGGGAAATTATTTGTAGGTTGTCCTTAAACTATAATAACTTTATACAGTTCACTTTTACTGTACCTGCTCTTTTACAGATATTTTGTTTTTAATGTGTTTATGAGATATTAGCTATGTGCACATGTTTCTTAGGCCAGATTCACACGAACGAGTGCAAACTTTGAAATCAAAAACAGTTTTTCACGTCCGAGTTGCACCCGTGCGGCTCATATTCTATTTTTCAACTGACCCATAACACGGTCCGTTGAAACAACGGCCGTGTGAATGGCCCCATTGAAATACATGTGTCTATGTGACGGACGTTGTTTTAACGGCCGTCACAAGGACGTATACTGAATTCGGCCTTAGACTGGTTAAGTACTCGAAAGAATCTCTTGGTCTCGAAACACGTAATTAGCCTGGCTACTTCAAACAAACTGAATTCAGTAGGACATTACCACCTATTGGTCATATTTTTTTTGCGTAAACGGTTAGTTAAGGGGCAGCTGCACGCAGAATTACATTTAGAACTGTTACTAATCTACTGGATAGCAAGGATCAGTACTAACAAAGACTAAAAGCCATATCAGACACCTAAACTCTCCGGCATTCTTAATCCATAGGCTGTGAACCTTTCACATTACAGCAGATATGCCCCGTCGACATATAGCTTTTGCAGTGTATATTCCCTTTAATGTGAACATGCATTGATAGTCAACCTGTGACTTCAATAAATAAGCCACAGATTGTCTACTGTTCTTTAATGTCATTTATTTCCAACAGTAAATTTTGCAGCTGCCTTGACCTAGTAGGACTGCAATACTGATGAGTACTTGGTGATTGAGGTTGGTCTGATGGACATATTCAGCATCCTCAATAGATAAGTAAGGATAAAAATAGAGTGGGAGGATAGTCAAATAAGCATTCACAATGACGACCGTCACCACCCAAAATTTCCAAAACAATGGGAGAGGCCTCAGAGAAAAAAGGGTAGAAAACAGAATTTGGGAGACAGGGGTGGAAACAGTGGACAGAGAAAAAGGCCTAGCGTTGAAATGATCACCAACTGTAAAGATCACAAAATTTATTCAGACTTACCCCTCCATTATGGTCCATCCTGGTCAAACCAAAATATCCCCACCACTCTGGGTTCCCTCGTATCATATATTGATTCCTCAATCTTTTTGCTGTCAGTAGCTTGATCTCACACAACAAGGACCAAATTCTGGTCAGTATCACTCGTAGCAGTAAATGCACAATAAAAAACAAAAAGAAGTGAAACGTTTTACATAGGTGCTTATGATATAAATATTTTCAACATGGACAAACTCCACTCACCATATGGGGTAAAAGCTCAAATTTGGTTCGGCTGTCTAGGAACCAAACTTAATAGATAATCAAATTGAAAAAGAACAGCAACACCGTGCCTAACAATCTAACACAGGGCATCAACATTATGCTTAATAATAAGAGATGGTTCTAAAAAGCATGAGGCTGTTTATGGGAGAAATTACTAGGACTTCATACCGTTTGGTCCTATATATTGTACATATTTTAAAATGATCCTTATCAGAGAAATGGGAAGGATGTTGGTCAATGGTCATATACAGGGCCTGATTTACCAATAGGCACAGTAGGCATGTGCCTATAGGTGGCCCAGGGAGATGGGCGTCTTCTAAAGGCAACATTTACTTATGAATACACTGATCTGTGTTTATTCATATGTACATTTTGTGTATTTGTTAATGTATGTTAATCAGGCACTCACAGAGCTTTGGGAGTTAGAACGGGACACCCCGGAAGGCACAAGGAGTAGGCAGCAGAGGGCGCTAGATGTTGTAAGAAGGGCACCATAATGTTCTGCTTTATTTTTTAAACCATACAGGACTCAAGGTGTGGCCTATTTGAGGGGCAGATTCCAAGGCACCAATATGTGCCTACAGGTTCTTGAAATTTTAATCCAGTACTGGTCAAAGTGTATATAACCCTTGAGATGTATGAAATCTTGATAGAGGTGCATAGATGTATGGCCGTTGGTGCCATTTATGGACCCCATTAAAGCTTAACCAAAGAGGTCCCCGAAAAAATAAAGCTTGTTAACAACTTCACTTTTTGTTATGCATAATGCAGAATCGTGTCGTCTTTATAGTACAATTATTATTATTTTTTAATTTTTCCATTTTGAAAAATTCCACTTGTTATGGTGACCTGTGTGTACTTGTGTAAAATGTAGAAAAAAGAAGTGGCACTCACCCAGAAGTTGTGTATAAAAAAATCTTGTCTTTATTGTGATCCCAGCGAGAGAATGTAGGACTGCACACAATGCTGTTTCGCGTGGCACACGCTTCGTCTGGCCTGGCTAGGCCACTTGTTTTTTCAACCATCTACACAAGTTTTCAACATTGCCACAGCCAAGTTGAGCACCACCCATGACGTTTTATATGAGACACATCCCTGTTCGCCTGAATCTGGCATTCAAATTGTGTGTGGAGTAGTGCCGACTATCTTTTTTTTTTTTTTTTACTCTGCATAACCTGTGTATACACGTAGATTAATTAAAAAATGTTATGTACACCGTTTTTGGAAGGAATTCCTTCACTACATAGATAATCTACTTAGGAATCGTTCTAAGGGGTGGATGGGTCTAACTTCCTCAACCAATTTTAATCTCTTCCTGTCTATACATTTTTCTGTGCGTAAGATGATGAGTTTTCAGGAAGCAGCTCATTCTACTTCAGTTCCTTTGGGTGGGTCTACAAATAACTGAAAGCAAATCTGAAACTGAATATAAAATACATGGATATAGCAATAGATTTGCAGTGCACATTGTTGTATCATAATAACAAAATGTTAGATTTCAAAAACACATTGAAATATTTTATTTTTAATTGTAACTTAAAACCAATTTTACAGGAGTCTGTGGGCAGTGTTCCCTATAAAATGCGCGGCTTCGGGGCCGCGCACTTTCCACAGTCCGCAAAGAGCTGTGGGGGAGGGGAGCTGTGTAGTGCTATATACAAGGAAAGGAGTGGGGCTGTGTAGCGCTATATACAGGGGGATTGCTGTGTAGCGCTATATACAGGGGGATTGCTATGCAACGCTATATACACAAGGGGCTATGTAGCGCTATATACAGGGGGAATTGCTGTGTAACACTATATATACAAGGGGAGAGGGGGCTGTGTAGCACCATAGACAGGGGGGGAATTGCTGTGTAACGCTATATACAAGCGGAGGGGGGGCTGTATAGCACTATATACAAGGGGAGAGGGGGGCTGTGTAGCGCTATATACAGGGGGAATTGCTGTGTAGCGCTATATACAAGGGGAGGGGGGCTTTGTAGTTCTATATACAAGGGGAGGGGGCTGTGTAGTGCTATATACACAAGGGGAGGAGGGTGGCTGTGTAGCACTATATACAAGGGGAGAGGGTGGCTGTGTAGCACTATATACAAGGGGAGAGGGGGCTGTGTAGCTCTATATACAAGTGGAGAGGGGACTGTGTAGCACTATATACAAGTGGAGAGGGGGGCTGTGTAGCACTATATACAAGGGGAGAGGGGGACTGTGTAGCACTATATACAAGGGGAGATGGGGGCTGTGATTAGACAGAGATTGTAGAAGGTGGCGGAGGTTGGCCTGAGTGGCAGGTCTCTATCAGAACAAAATAAGATGTACGGAGTGTGGGGTGGATACCCAAATGTTGGAGGAGTGCCATCCAAAGTCTGAGACGGGTCGAACAGTAATGTTGGGGATACCTACCCAGGGGCAGCACCTGGGGGCATAGAGTTAGTGGTTGTGGTCTGGTTAACTGATGGGCAGCTTATAGAGTCTGGAGAGGGGTGTGGTAGGGGGGGTTTCTCCCCTGGAAGTGCCAGTGGACCATGAGGGTGAGCACCCAGTTGGTATGTGGGATGCTGGTGCAGAGAGCCATAGAGCAGAGGGCACAAGCCCGTCCAGAGGCACCTGGCAAGGGCTGAGAGTCATGGTACTCACAGTTAGTGGATACTGAGGCTGCAGACCCAGCAATGCCTTATAAGGGGCATGGTCAGAAGGCAGGTCCTGGACTCTGGGCCATGAGGAAGGCTCCAAACCATGTGAATGCCCGTCTTTTGGTTTCCTGTGGTGGCTTCTTGTGTGGGAAATGGGGATTCCAGTCTGTGCTGACATAGGTAGAGACAGGAGGGAAGGTCAGAGCCCTTAGCCGCTGCTGGCGAGTCATCACGGAGTCCATCTGGGTAAGAGACAGCTCAGGTAAGGATGGTGTCCCCCAGTTTGCTGGAAGTTTAGAGGCTAAAGGAAGCTGCAGGGAAACCAGAGAATCGTGGTGAGACACGGCGACCAAAATAGGTGGAAATGTCGCCTTGAGGACATGGAAACCGGGTAGAGGATTTCCCCCGTGCCTTCTTTTGTAAATTTCCCTATCAGATAGGGCTTGATGGCAGTAGATGAAGATTGAGGGTACAGGAGTTTAGGAAGAGTAGGTCCCCACTTTTCCATGCCAAGCCATGCCCCCTATGAATCTTATTTTATTGCTTGGTGGGCCGACTGGTACGTACTACTGAGTTTAATAAGTATTACTTAAGGATCATTCTACCTTCACTGGTAAATATGAGAGCCATAAGGCCCTGTTCACACTGTTTTTTGCAGGCAGAAAAATCTGCCTCAAAATTCAGTCTGGAATTTTGAGGCAGATTGTGACCTGCCTGCACGCCGTTTGCTGTGTTTTTCATCCAGATAAAACTTGGACTGTTGGGTTTCCAGTCCAATATAGAACCAAATAAATCATCCGCAACTAGATAAATATTGCTGTTGACTATCATTGCTATTGGCAAATTTGTCATGTTTCAAGAAGAACAACAAATATTTTGCACCATATGGCAAAGTCTCTGAATTGTTTGATGTTTATTTATAACGCATCAATAACGGCTTTGTTTCTAGTTACATGGAAAGGAAAAGTAATTTTTTTCATCAAGAGAATACAATAAGGTTTCAGTCCATGCAAAACTATTGTTTCGGAGCTGGATATAGCCTAAGGTCTTACTGAAAGCTGTGAATAGTAACGCTGAAATGTGGCTGAAAATGTTTTCAGTGCTATTTAAGCCACATTGAGCTTCCTCTGTGTATTATTAACTAACTTCTATGGAAAATGAGAGCGAGTTGTCACTGAGATACAGTATGTTATAAATATTTTTCCTGCCCAGGCAGACAGTTGGTAGTGCCAGGGAAGTCATCACATTGTACAGTAAGCAACAAAAAACTGACCTGAACATACAGCGCTTATTTTATTTTGTCTGATAAATATGGCCATACACATTAGATATTTGCCATTGTATCCCACAAAATTAGAAAGAATCCGTCAGCAATCTAATGTGTCCGACTGCCATCTCCCAATGGGCTTAAGTCGTTGAATGGGTTAGATTTCAATCTGTCTGAATCTTTGTTTCACTGGGTGACGGTGCCAGTTGTAACAGGCATCTACCTATTGAAATAACATTCCTCACTTTTGAAGGATATGTTTATGGCGGATTCATAAAACGTTCATATGTTTGTGTTTACATGTATGGACGGCTTAATGGGGTTTTCCCATGAAGTTTTCCCATGAGGGACATCAATGACATATCTACAGGATATTTCATAAAGGTCTGATCGATGTGGGTCCCACCTCTGGGACCCGCACCTATCTCTAGAACGGGGTCCCCTAAACCACGTTTTAGCTTTTTGTGCTCACGCTAACTCCTGGCCACTTCCTGATTACGCAAACAGCGTAACTCACTGAACTATGCTGTTTCCGTAACTCCCAACCATGTAATCAGTAGGTGGCCAGAAGGCAGCGTGAGCACAAAAAGCTAGAACAGGGTTTAGGGGACCCCGTTCTAGAGATAGGTGCGGGTCCCAGAGTTTTGACCCGCATCTATCTGACATTTATGACATGTCCTGTGGATATGTCATAAATGTCCCTCGTTTGAAAACCCGCCCCGATGTACGCACATAATACACGCCCAGTTGTACTTTTACTTTTCAACACGCCCAGTTGTACTTTTGCAAGCCTCATTTGCATAAATACGAAAATGGTCATAACTTGGCCAAAAATGCTCGTTTTTTAAAAATAAAAACGTTACTGTAATCTACATTGCAGCGCCTATCTGCTGCAATAGCAGATAGGGGTTGCAAAATCTGGTGACAGAGCCTCTTTAACTCTAGTGTATAATGAGGTCGGTAAAGGCATCTCTTAAAGCTAACTCAACTTGTATTAATTAGTGCCAGTCTTTTGTGTTCTCTTGTGACAAATGTTTTTTTTCCATTTAGGCAGGGGCGTGGCTAGAGGGGGCTACCGGGCACTTGCCACAAGCGCAGAATTCGGAGAAGGGCTCCATTAAAAAAATAAAATTGTTAGTTATCTATTGGATTACTACTGTCCAGTGGTGAAGTGTGCAGCCGCTCGACCATAGAAACCCATTTCATAAAGCTCCCGATGATAGTTCTCATATAGCTCGTATATGTGTAATGATCAGGTGTCCACATACCTTTGGCCATATAGTGTATCACAGCAAATATACAGTATACATACATGTTTTAACATTTTTCTGAGATTTCTGAATATAACTAATTTACTTCATATACTTTGTAATGTAAACTCTATACTTAGAGCCTTATGTACACCTATGTGTGTTCTTCATTTATACAATGCAGAGAATTTATGCACTGTCCTTGCTGAAGCTAATAAACCTAATCCTTAAATCCATTTAAAGAGGCTCTGTCACCAGATTTTGCAACCCCTATCTGCTATTGCAGCAGATAGGCGCTGCAATGTAGATTACAGTAACGTTTTTATTTTTAAAAAACGAGCATTTTTGGCCAAGTTATGACCATTTTTGTAGTTATGCAAATGAGGCTTGCAAAAATCCAAGTGGGTGTGTTTAAAAGTAAAAGTCCAAGTGGGCGTGTATTATGTGCGTACATCGGGGCGTTTTTAATACTTTTACTAGCTGGGCGCTCTGAAGAGAAGTATCATCCACTTCTCTTCACAACGCCCAGCTTCTGGCAGTGCAGATCTGTGACGTCACTCACAGGTCCTGCATCGTGACGGCCACATCGGCAGCAGAGGCTACAGTTGATTCTGCAGCAGCATCAGCGTTTGCAGGTAAGTCGATCTTACCTGCAAACGCTGATGCTGCTGCAGAATCAACTGTAGCCTCTGGTGCCGATGTGGCCGTCACGATGCAGGACCTGTGAGTGACGTCACAGATCTGCACTGTCAGAAGCTGGGCGTTCTGAAGAGAAGAGGATGTTACTTCTCTTCAGAGCGCCCAGCTAGTGAAAGTATTAAAAACGCCCCGATGTACGCACATAATACACACCCACTTGGACTTTTACTTTTAAACACACCCACTTGGACTTTTGCAAGCCTCATTTGCATAATTACAAAAATGGTCATAACTTGGCCAAAAATGCTCGTTTTTTAAAAATAAAAATGTTACTGTAATCTACATTGCAGCGCCTATCTGCTGCAATAGCAGATAGGGGTTGCAAAATCTGGTGACAGAGCCTCTTTAAGTCAGTTTATTTGGTTTATTAACTTAGTTAGACAACATCTAAAAAATAATCCCCGTTTTCTAAGTGTGCATTCCCGTTTGGAAGCAATTACAATGCCTGTGGTTCCATAAACAGCTTTTTTGTTTAATTAAGAAAAACAAGACAGAACCTCTTTAACATTCTGAAAAATGACAAGCGCAGTTAGCAATAAACCACCGCATGTCTCTATCTGCAATTCATGTATTCGTAAACCACTGAAGATCTTTGCTTCTAACCCCTTTATTTAGGCTAATGAACTATGGTCTCTGCTAGAATATGTCCAAAGCGATAAGCAAAAATCAGATTAACATCCCCGAAATAATTTCTTATGCAGAATTTGTTTTAGTATTTAAGTCATTGAGGTGTCTGACCCAATTACAGTCAGAAAGCTCTGCGTATTTCCTTCCGATAGAACTTAGAATAGAAGTTATAATTCTAGAATTTACAGTATTCATTATGTAATTGCTCCTCCCTTAGAAGATAAGCAAGAACTATCGTGTAGTTTACGTGTCCTTTGTGAATCTTAGAAACCTATAGGACCAAAATAGGACAACATCTAAACAGAATTTGTTGGCTATCCTGACTTGTTTGTTTTAGTAAATACTTGCATTCCCCATGAATCAACAGTGCTGGAGCAGTTTTTTTTTTACTACTCTGCATTGTGCCATTCATCTGTTACTCCTCCTGGAAATGAATGACTAAATTTACAACTGGCTATGTTCACACATCGTGATTTGTTGCAGATTTTTGAGCCAAAGCCAAAAATGGATCCACGAGGAAGAAGTATAAGTTATTCCTTTTATACCGTTTATTTCTGAACCCACTTCTTTCTTTGGCTCAAGAGTCTGCATCATAAATCTGCAACAAATCGTGATGTGTGAACATAGCCTAACTATGTCACTCGTGAAGTGGGCATGTTCCTACACAGTCTGAAACTGTCCAATCAGTGCTGACCGTGTCAAACTGTGTAGGAAAACGCCTCGTTGACAAGGGAGATGGTAATGTAATGGTGGTAGCTTCAAGCAAAATCTATGACTTTGTGTCAGGATGCTCCTTCTAATAATGCGCTGTAGGTCTTAAAGGCTTTAAAGTCAATTTTAAAAATATTGTTTTAGGTGATTTAAAGCAACTATTAAAGGGAGTCTGTCACCAGAAATGGACCTATCAAAGCAGCAGCACAGTAATATAGTGTAGCCTCATCTGAATATAACTCTGTTTTCATTTATCAGATGAGTGTCTCTGTTGCAGCGATAATAAGTTTATTCTTTATATGCAAATTAGCTTTTTGGAGCAACGAGGGCGTCACCGTTGCGCCAAACTGCTCTACCTTCTATCCCCAGTCTATCCCTCCCTCCATCCCTTCCTTCTTTTGTTAACAGTGCCAGGCAGTATAGTAGACGTGATCACGCCTGGCCCCGTATTCTTCTGAGCGCGACCACTCCTCAGCTTCTGAATCGGCGCATTTGCAGTACAGCAGTGAAGTTTCACCGATCGCATAGGCTGTACTGCGCATGCGCCGATTACGTCACACTACACCCAAGTGCTGAATTGCGCATGCGCCGATTCCGAACCCGAGGCATGTAAGGCATTTATTCCCTTACATGAGTTCTGGCAAATAATTTGTCTTTTTGAGTCATTTCATGATTGACAAAGTACATGCATTTATATTGTTTTATATACCTGGATGTTGTCCCCAATCTCTTGTTTTTAGCCCATTTAAATGTGATTTTAGGATTGTATCTAGCCTATACAATAAAGATTACTGTTATTTGGATTAATACCGATTTATAGTGTATATTTGGGGTTATTATTAGTAATTATTCTATGTAAGTGACCCCTTTAGTGTAGTAAGTCATAACTTTTGGATATGAAGGTTGGAGGAATCCTTCTTATGTAGGTATAGTACATGCCCTGTATGTCTTAAAAAAGCGAAAATGAACCTATTCTATTATAGACTGCTACAACGTGGCTTATACCTGGACAATGATGTTGTCTACTTAAAAGGTTTTAGCTCTATATATTGAATAAATTATATCAAAGAATGGTTGAAAAAATTTACATATCTCTGATTTTCGTGTCCATCCTATCTTAAAAACATATATAAAAATGTCCACGTTTTTCAAAAAATGCTTTTTTCCATTATTGCTGAATGTTCCCTATGTTATGTCTGATAAATGGAAAAGGTGTTTGTTCTTTTACACACTGTCCTGGGCAGATCTTTCTCCCACCCTATTGCATACATTTACATTATGGCCTGAAAATGGGAGAATAAAAGTAACAGTCATCTAAATAAAATGCTTTCAGGCCTCATTTCATTGAGACTTTGATGTTCCCAGCTGATGGTTAACATGTGTACTAAACACGAATTATAACATGCAAATACAGTGCCGACAATTCTCACACAATTACAAAGCAGAAGGTGCTCCAGCTGCCAGGAAAATACTTGTTTTCATTCTTTTACTTTTACAATTAAACAGACTTGTTTTAAATGACTGAAATCAATTCTTGTGAAATGTTTGCAAACTTGAACTTACTCTAAATTCTTTGAAAAGCCTCAAAGACTGGAATCATAAATTTTCCTGTATTTAGTAAATGTTTTCTTTTTCTTTGTTTCTAGCAATAACTGGAATTAGATTATATTTAATCCATATAAATTGTGTTGCATCCATTGGAATTATGGGGACATAAAGCGAACGGTCCCACTTTACCAGTAGATAAATATCTAGAACTTGGCATGACCCAAGTGGTTAGTAATGGGACCGATAATGCTCTCTTTATAAGTCTTTTGAGTATTTCAATCCTGTTTTAATATTAGTTTCAAAGTGATTATTTCTTAGTCCCCATTGTTTGACACAATTCTTTGTTTGACACAATTCTTTGTTTTACATAATTATTTTTTTAAAAACAATCTACAGTAAAGAAATAATTAATCTCTTCTTTGTAATGAGGACTTTAATAAAATAAAGATCAGAATTATGCAGGCAGTTGTATTTTCTGTGGATCATTATTAATGTGGAAATTAAACAATAAAAAAATAAGTATTAAGGGCTGTGAAGAAAAAGTATTAATGGCTGTGAAGGTCTTTGAGGCTTTTGAAAATGCTTTTAATAGAAAGGAGATAAAAAGATCCTTGACTGAATCAAGGCCAACTCTCCACATAAAGCGCAACGACCAGATTTATAGGGGTTGTCCAGGTTGGGGGCCTGTTTTTCATGCTAATGAACTATCCACAGGATAGGTCATCAGTATATGATCGGTGGAAGTCCAGCAGCTGGGCCTCGCACCGATTAGCTGTTCCGGCTGCCTCCCGGTGCTGGAAGCTATGCAGGAGTCGGTGGCACAATCATAAGGCTCCGTGCACTGTGGGTGGAGCCTTCTGCTTCCAACATCGACCCCTGCTGTAATGTCCATGGCTACGGGCCCTCAGCTCCAACCTTCCCCTGACATCCGCATCCACGAGTCGGCAAGCGCTGGCCCCAGCCTCCTCCTCAGGAGACGCCAACGCTCGCGTCCACTCACCTCAGCCGGATCCCGTAGGGTGCGCGCGCAGTCTCGTGCCCATCAGACATTTTGGATGAACTTTGACGCATGAGTACCCTGGACTATAAGAGGGGTCCAGCCCCCCAGTTTGTTGCCTGAGCGTTGTTGTGTTCCCTAGTTTGTCTATGTGATGGCCTCCTAGTGTGTTACCTGTTCCAGTCCCTGCTCCAGTCCCTAGCATTCCGTACATTCCTGGTCTAGCACTGAGCTGTGCCAAAGTCGTGCCGTGCTGTATCCACGTCTGACCTGCTTCACCTCGCCTGACTTCCGCCTGCTACCTAGTCCAAGCCGAGCCTGCCCTGCTGCTATCTGAGCTGCCACAGGTACCTATAGAACTATAGACTCTCACCTGCTCCCTGTTGGCCAGCTGCCTTACCGCCAAGGCAGTACGGCCCAGTGGGTCCACAGACCCTTCCTGACACCTGCATAGCTTCCGACTTCCGCAGGCAGCCAGAATATCTGATTGGTGCGAAGTCCGGGTGTTGTATCCCCACCGATTATATACTGATGACCTGTCCTGTGAATATGTCATCAGTATAAAAGACAGCCCCCAACCTTGACAATCCCTTAAGGGGTTAACCAATACTTAGTATTGGTTTATTGTATATTAGAGTGTAGCCTGTCATATACGCGCCCTGGCATATACATGAGTATTAATTGTATGTGAGGTATGTTGTGCCTTCCTATGTTTAATTAAGTATTGCTATGATTTAGTGTTCAATTTCCCTTTAAGGAGTTGTCCAAGATTAGAAAAACATAAATGCTTTCTCCCAAAAACAGTGCCACACCTATCCACGGGTTGTGTGTGGTATTACAGCTCAGCACCTTTCACTTCAACTGAGCTGAGCTGCAATACCAGACACAACCCATGAACAGGTCTAACGCTGTATTGAAAGACAGCAGCCATGTTTTTTTTAAATCTATATGAAGTTTGCAGCTATGAATGAACTTTGTATTGGATCCCCCAACACACACATATAAGGCAGTGTTTTTTTCTTTTTGGCTATTCAGTAAGAAGAAAAAAACATTCCGGAGAAGCACTCTTCAAGTCAACTTGATGCCAGTGACTGCTTTCATGGTCCATCATGAACTACATTCAGTTTCAGCAGAGGAAAAAATATGCATGTCTCCTTCAGGACAACACTTTTTTACAATGAATTATCAACTGATCCTGCTTCTGAAATCCCTACAAACTGATATTACCTGGGGGAGGCACAGCTGACCATATATTTCATGCAGTATTCTATGCTGGATATTGAAACGAATGGCTGACCATGTTATAAGTGGCTGTGCCAAAACCACCATAGTAAGAGCCACTCTTTGTTAATGGCTCTGGCTTTGGCTAATAAAAGGCAATGATATCCATATGCCCTAAGATCTTACTGTATAATAAAGTACATGTACATATAAGTACCACACAATGACTGACCAAAGGCTGCGTTCTCAATTTTTGCTCAGAGTTACACTTTAAAGAGGTTATCCCAGAATCAACAATTATCACCTATACACAGGATAGGTGATAAATGTCTGATCGCTGGGGGCTCCACTGCTGGTACCCCCACCGATAGTGAGAATGGGGGTCTAAAACCCCCAAATCCTCAGTGCACCACCCACAGTGGGGAGGAGTTTAAATAGAGCAGCAGTTGAGCATGCCCCTGCCGCTCCATTCAATGTCTATAGGACTGACGGAAACAGACAAACACTGTACTCGGCTGTTTCCGTCATCAACATAGACTTTGAATGGAGCGTAAGCAGTCATCCATTCAATGTACTCCTCACTGTGGTCGAGCAGTGAGAAGGAACAAGGGGTTTGGGACCCCTGTTCTTGTGATTGGTGAGGGTCCCAGTGGTGGGGCCCCTAGCGATCAGACAAATCTCACCTGGGACTACCCCTTTAACATTAATGAAAAACATCATATTATTAACTTTTAATATTGTCACAGAGTCACTGCCTTATTTCTTGTAGGTTGTTTGGACATATTAAATAATTGTTTATTTTAACAATCTTGTAATGAAATAATTGTCTATGAAGGTTATATCCATGTTTTAGATATATTGGTTATATGTAAAAGTCATAGCAAACATTACTCTTCTCTTAGATTTAACCAGTCCTAAGATACACTTGTTATCGCAGTTTATTCATCATGTTTGTGTCCTACAGTTTCAACGACCTTGTGCAGTCTCCTGCATATGCCTACCCATGCAGCTGTATTACATATCCAATGTCATCAGAATAGAATTAAATGTGAAGCTCTACTTTTTCCTTGTAAATAGCCGTCATAAGCTGTTCAAAAGGCAATTGCAAGAACTGCGCAATGTCTGATCTGTTAGAGTCTTGTGCAGGCAGTTTTCTTCTGTTCTTCATAATAGAAGTATTTATATTGACAACCATTCAGTAAGTTATTTTCAATGATCAACATTACTAGGTGCTTTGGGCTAGCAATTGGTATATGGACCAGATTACCCAGTGTACTCCACTCGCTGTCAGTACCTTTAACCATAGAAATCTGGATATTTTTGCTGCTGGTACAAAAGGGGTTGGGAAAATAAATTAAAGGCTTATTTAGGGAAATACTGATAATTGATTGCTAATATAATTTTTAAAGGGGGTTGCTTGCTAAAGTCATTGATGGCATATCTAGGATAAGCCATCAGTGCCTGATTGTTGGTGGTCCGACCCTTGTAGCCCCTGCTGATAGATAAAACTAAGTAGGCAGTGAGCTAGAAATGCACCATGACACTCGGGCTCCTTGCGTCTGTTCAGCTTGTTTTGTGGGTCCTCCTATAGTCAATGGGCACCCACGCGGACTTAGAAAAAAGCAGAGCGGTGCTGACAGATGCTAAAATGGCCTGAGATAATCATATTTACATATGAGGATAAAGATTAAGTATCCCTACACTCGTAACAACCCATAGAATACAGTTATAACATCTATTAATGTAAATAGTGATCAGCATTAAAAACAATTGGTTTTTCCTTGCATTCCATTGTAAAAAAAATCATATAAATTGAACCTTAATTTATATGTATCCCAATGTCATACCTAAAGACGATCTACATTTCTTCTTGCAAAGTCTTAAAAAAAAATAATTATCTGTTATGGAATACAAGGAGGCAAAACTGAGTTCTAAAGGCCAAAATAGGCTTTGTCCTTATGGGTAAATAAAACATTTGAGGTGATCAGTCAATGTAGCAACAGTATTTATAATATACAAAAAATAGTGCTATATTTTCCACATCATTTTTCAAGTAGGTCTCATCTGTAAAACATACATGGTCAAGCATGGCTGAGTTGTCTAATATGGTGTTCTGCTAGGTTTGTGATTTTGCTTGTTGCACTTATAAAATATTTTTATAAACCTGTTATCTCAGCAGAAAATTTTTAAATACATTTTAAGTTCCAGATGGGGTCAGTAATATAACAGAAAGTGAAAAGAAGTGGAATCATTTAGGGCAAGTGGAAGGTTAATTGTACAAAATTACAGAAATCTGCAAAATGCAGTCAGCTGTTAAACATCTACCATGGTCTTGTCCTGAGGCGTAACTTGAAGCTCCTTGGCCCCAATGCAAAATCTATAACAGGGACCCAATCCTACAAGATATCATTTATAATACGAGTGTCTTTTTATGGGGCAGAGGAGATTTTGGGCCCCCTCAGTCTCCAGGGCCCGGGTGCGACTCCTCCCTTTGCACCCCTATAGTTACGCCCCTGATCTTGACTACAAGCAACAACCTATAAAGAGCAGAGGCGTCGCCATAGCAACAATTTAAATAAGGTCTCCAGCTGATGCTGGTAAATGCCAACACGTCCCACCAGCCTGGAACAGCATGTGGGCCTAGCAAAGCCCTCCAACCAATTCCCATTCTTTGTAGGAAAGAATTGGGCTTTCCCTTCTGACCCTTTCGAAGGATTTACTTATTTGCTACCATTGTTGCAATTATGGAGAGGAGAACCCCTTTGCAGGTTTACACAGCCCCATAGAAAAGGGAGATAGGGCTGGTGTGGACCCTAAAGGGGGTTTTACACTGGGCGATTATCGTGCAGATGAGCATTCATAGAACGCTCGTTGACGATAATTGCCCTGTGTAAAAAGGGCTGCGATCAGCAGATGAATGAGCAAACGCTCGATCATCTGTTGGTCGTTACAGTTTTAAAAAAGTAAAATATTATTGTTGTCGGCAGCACATGTCGCTGTGTAAACAGGGAGACGCGCTGCCGACAAGATAATGTATGTGGACGAGCGATCGGAGTAACGACCGCTCAATCCCATCCATAGCTCCGTGTGACAGGAGCGAACGAGTGCAGATCAACGATGTCTCGTTGATCGGCGCTCGCTCCACCGGCCGAATATCAGTGGGTGTAAAAGGCCCTTAAAGCAGCTGCAATGACTCTACAAGGGGATATAAACAGAATATCAAAAGTGTCCTTCTACAAACATTGATGGCAAATGCAGAACACAAATACAAAATAAAAACAAATTTAGAAAAATAACATAAAATGACCCACTTTATGTGAATAGCTGCTATACCAAAAAATTTTGAATACCCACATAAATGTAACTACTATCTTATCCGTAAGTAATTCATGTATTGATGTTGAACACTTGTCACACTAATCACGGAGGCTACTTCTTAATTAGTGAGAACAATATATGTATTAACACTTAACTATCTGGACATTTTAGAACAATTAACATATAGCACGATACACTACACTCATGAGATTGCTTTTAACCTTATAATAAATTGGCCAAAGGGTAGTCAGAAAGGTCCCATATTCCTAGTTTCTCCTAGGTTTCTTCATAATGTGGATTTAAATTATGTATTTTTGATATATGATTTTTTTTGTTTTTTTAAGTAAAATAAAATGTTATATACTTTTAGCTAATGTAGAACTAACCTGCATGCCTAGTGCAACCAAGTGTGTATTATCATTGTTGTCCTCTTTGAACAATCCCTTTTTATTTAAAGGGTTCCCAGCAATCTGCTGATCACAAGATGTGCCACTGCAGGGAGCCCCGACGATCAACTGTAATCTGTGGAGAAACTTGACAGCAAGTGTCCAATTTCTCTGCAGCGCCACCACAGGAGAGATGAAACATTACAAAGTGACCCTTGATATTAATAGGCTTTTGTTGTAGTGCATGAACGTGCTTGGTCATTCAGAGCAGGTAACGCTCCTTCTAGTTCCTCTCCTCTCTGGCTACGGATGAATGGAGGGGGCTCTCATCTATTAGCTAAGAGATCCTTAACTCCTTCCCGACGTATGCTCACGTCATAGCTGGGTAGGGGAAGTATTCTGCTTGCTTAACCCCTTAGATGTCGTGGTCAATATCGATTGCAGGATCTAAAGCGTTAGGAGGGGGAGGTGACACTGTCTGACATCCCATTGCCCCCACCCCGCGACGCGATTGTGGGGTGCCAATGGTTGGCATGGCAGCCTGGGGGCCCAATAAAGACCCTCAGGTCTGCCATCTTTGTACTCCTTTTCAGGGCTTAATAGAATCTTGTCAGAAACACGATATACTGCAATACATTAGTATTGCAGTATATAGTTATGGCGATCCAATGATCGCAGGTTCAAGTTCCTTAGGGGGACTAATAAAAAAAAGTAAAAATCAGTTAAATAAAGTTTTCTTTTTATGTACAAAAAAAAAGTTCAAAAAGACCCTCTTTTCACATTTTTCCTAAAGCATTGTAAAAATAGTAATAATAAACATAATTGGTTTTGCCGCGTCCGTAAAAGTCTGAACTATTGCGATATAACATTATTTAACCCGCACGGTGTACACTTTAAAAAAGCAGAACGCCAGAATCGCTGTTTTTTGGTAACCTCATCTCCCACAAAATGCATGTCTTCAAAATAGTACCATTAAAAGCTAGCCAGCAAAAAACTGCTCTCATACCGCTCAATCGACGGAAAAATAAAGTTATGGCTCTCAGAATTTGGCGAATTTTATTTTTTTACAGTTAGTTTTCTCCTTGTAAAAGTAGTAAAATATAAAAAAACATTACAAATTTGGTATCGCTATAAACGTATTGACCCACAGAATAAAGTTAACATGTCATTTTAATGTCATGGTGAACGCCGTTAAAATAAAGCTCAAAAAAGTATGGAGGAATCTCATTATATACCCCACAAATAATTATTTTCCCGTTTCCTAGTACATTATATGGTACATTAAATGCTGCCATGAAAAACTACAATTCGTCCCGCAAAGATCAAGCCCTCATTGGGCTATATCGACGAAAATATAAAAAAAGATATGGCTTTTGGAAGGTGGGGAGGAAAAAATGAAAATCTGAAAAAATGCCTGCGGCGGGAAGGAGTTAATAAAGTATTTATTTTTAAAACGAAATCAGTCAACCAATTTAAAGGGTTTGTTCAGATTAGAAGACCAATTTTCATATACCCTTTTGGTGAGAACGGTTTCAAAGAGCATCTCTCGCGCTGGAGAACCTGTCTTGCATTACATATTGATGTGAATGGACACTGTGTAATGCCTAATTTGCCCTGTGGTGGAGCTGTCGGGAAATTGAACACTTACTGCCAAGTTACACACAGATTAGAGGTGATCGCTGGGCAGGCCAGGAGTTGGACACTTTGTGATCAGCTTGTTATAAAGGGATCCAGTAGGGATTGTCCAAAGTGGAGAACCAGTTAATCTTGTTAAAGATAGCGCATACACGGGTGGACCGGATATTTAAATAATTAAGATGTTTGTAATATACAAACTATGTTGTTCAACATATATCATATTTAGGTGGTGTACACCATTGTGATCTATTTTTCATTTCATTGTGTGATTGGTGGTCTTCCACATACTACTAATATACAAACTATAATTACTATAATGGTTTGCTGCCAGGTTGAAACCGTATTGAAAGTACAAAAAACTTTCCCATAGCTTTTCAGCATAAATATAACAATTACTCTAAAACGTCAGCAGACATACAAAATTGAACTTGGTATTGCAATTATTAGGCTGGCATTTTCAGCAATAATTATAATAATTATAAATAAGGTCTCTTAATACTTGTTTTTAAAGCTTTAAATGCCTTTTAACTTAAAGTAAAGCGTCACCTTTAGCGCCGCATTATAGATTATATTAGGGAACAACACTAAGAGCAATTCCCCAATATAATATTATTATCAGAAACACTCTCTGTGCAGGTGGTGACAATTCACTCGTTTGGCTAGGAAGAATTCCCAACGGTTCCAGTATTCTGGCAATGTGATTCTGACATGTGTTATGTGGACAGCACAACACCCCTGCTCAGCTTTGCCTACATGAAAAATTAAAATATAGACCAGGCTTGGTGCTTTGTTGGTAGAACCTGTTGGATCTTAAGGGCATGTTCAGACATGGCGGAATTTTTCCACTGCAAATGTTGCTGTCAATTCACGGCAATTACGCAACGAATCTGCATCAACATTTGCATATTTGACAGGTAATTCATACCTTGCGGATATCACTGCGGACTTGCCGCAGATTTCAGTTTTTGCATTTCAAAGGCTAAAATCTGCATTGAAAATGTGGTGCTTCTCCGCTGGGGGCTATGCATGCTGCGGAATGAAAATTCTGCACCGCAGCCTAAATTCTGCACAGGTATTTTCCGCAGCATCTGAACTAAGTTACCTAAAAACGTGTAGAAAACAATGGAAGATGTGGACTGTCCGCAGCGGAATTCTACAGCAATTCTGCCACGTCTGAACATGCCCTACTTCTTTTCAGTCATATTGGGTTATCAGATCACTCTTGTGCTTGTAAAGCGGGCAATTATAGTGTTAACATTATGTTAGGGAGGTGCAAGTAATTTCCTAATATAATCTATAAAAAAGCTCTAAAACGTCACGCTGCAATTAGCTAAGTAGCGATCACAAAACAGGACATAAAAAAGAATAGAGGGTATAGCATGTTCTGTCTTTTCTGTACAGTACCTGAAAGTCTTCCAGTCAATGCCATAGCTACATATGGTGCAGAAAACTAAAACCAATCCCTATTCCTGGCGAAATCAGAAGAAATTTTAAGCCCCTCCCCTGCTCGGCCTAGAAACACCCCCAAATAGCATAGAAAATGCTTCTCCCATGCAAATTTACTCAAATCCCTAGCCTTTGTTTTCCAGTTCACAGGATTGTCCCACTAAAAACTTGACTTTTCGCAAGTATGCGATGTATGCATACCATACTACTGAGCAATGATCTGATCACACATTATACTTCATTTTTATACATCCTACAGTGTGCAGACCTCATATACAGTACAATACACTTGTGATTACTATCATCATCATGAGCATTCAGAAACTTCAATCTATGCAAATACTTTGATTTTATCAGTTATGGCATTCGTTTCATGTAAACAAAAGAATAAATATCTCAACTTGAAACAAATTTGAAGCAATATTCTTTAGGTTCAAGAAAAGTGTCACATCATACGTATATTGTAGTACTTTGAAAGCGGTCATACTGATCCACTAGGTGATCAGGTAAAGGAAATGGGCTGCAGTCCCAGGAGTTTGTGATCAGCTTGCTATAAAGTTTAGCCCGCTCTATATGCAACGGTCCATAGCATCTGAGCCGTTAGACAGTGGAAGGGCCCCCCTCTGTCACCCCATTCCCCCCTCCCTTGCAGCGCCATCTCGAGTTCGTGATGGGTTATAATAGTTGCCGAAGACCTAATGAAGGCCCTCAGGTCTTCTATCGTACTACTCCTTTTAAACCCGGGTAGAGGGCAGTGCTAAGGGTGTGTTCACATCCGCATTAGTTTACGCTGAGGGGTACCGTGGAAGGTTTCCGTTGGGTTAACCCCTCAGCAGAAAGTCAAACGGAAACCTCAGCTTCCGTTTCCCTCACCATTGAACTCAACGGTGACGGAAACCTAGCTAATGGTTTCCGTCTGTCAATGTTGTGACAGGGTCGACTACTCTATTGATTCCGTCCAAAACGACGGAACCCTGTCACAACAGTGACAGATGGAAACCATTAGTTAGGTTTCCGTCACCGTTGAGTTCAATGGTGAGGGAAACGGAAGCTGAGGTTTCCGTTTGACTTTCCCCTGAAGGTTTAATCCGATGGAAACTTCAGACGGAACCCCTCAGCGGAAGTGAACGCTGATGTGAACACAGCCTTAATAACAGAATGCGAATGGGAGAATATGATATAGAAGTATTGCAGTGTATTATCCAAGTGATCAAATGATCATATGTTCAATATCCTAGTGGGACTAAAATAAAATGGAAAAAGAAGTTCAACAAAATGTTTAAGAATATATTAAAAAACAAACATTTAAAAGTAAACAAAAAAACCTTTCCCATTTTTATGTAAAATAATATAAATAAATAAAAAATAAACATCATAATTGGTATCACCGTGATCCAATCTATTGAAATATGACGTTATTTATGCTGCACGGTAAAAATCGTAAAAAGTTAATAAATGAACAATGTCAGAATTGCAGCTTCTTGGTCACTTCGCCTCCCCCCAAAAATTGTGTAAAAAGTGCTTACAAAGTCATATGTATCACAAAATGGTATCAATAAAAACTAAACCTTGCACTTCAAAAAAAACACCTCAGTTATGTAAGAAATGCCAATATCCTCAACATTTCAAATGTGTCAAAACATTTCATACTTCATCACAACAGAACTACAAAAACCCTACGTTGTTATGCTATAGAGAAGATTCACCCTTCCAAAAGAGGAGGTGACATTAAACATAAAACCCATTTACGAGAGGCCTATTGGATTTACAGACTAAAAACAAGATTTCCAGACGGCCTCAATTTAAGAAAAGAGCTGATGTTCCAATATTAACAGAATATACCGTATTCTGTTACACTCTATACATCATGAG
Source organism: Rhinoderma darwinii (assembly GCF_050947455.1). NCBI lineage: Eukaryota > Metazoa > Chordata > Amphibia > Anura > Rhinodermatidae > Rhinoderma > Rhinoderma darwinii. Next base: position 33,288,551 of record NC_134692.1, read on the forward strand.
CTTCCTTCCTATGACTCTTGATTAGTCATTTATAGTGCTTTATACGCAGCTTCTCCCCAGCAATCTATGTACTCCCCGTTTGTACATGCATAACATGTGCTTTTTGTCATGTACATCTTCCTTCACACCCAGCCCTCGTTTTATCACTCACATTGTGTTTTAGTTGTTGTCTTTGCACCTTTCCCCAACCGATCCTCCTATCCTCGTCCCAAGCTGAGCGCCTTGTCTATCACCTATTACCAGTGCTAGTAGAGTACTTATCCTTCACGAGTGGCGATTATTCTTACATACCTAAATAACGTCCTATATGTCCAATCATAACTAACGCCACCTTGGTTCATATTCCCGGTGAATCACAACCAGCTTTATAATATACCCAGTTTTATACTTACAATTTCCGCACTAACAGTTTACTAACTTCATACAACAACATAAGATAGTTTAGTACTTATTTTCCCTAAACGCGGAGCCTGTGAGCGATCCACCCGAGATGCTAACTACGGGACTCTGATCCTCTAGTTGTTGACGTGCGTATTACATGGCAACGAGACCTGAAACGCTAACAGTCACCCAGCAACGGATATAACTTTAAGTACTCCACCTTATCTAAACTTACTATTCAGCACTAATGCCATCTTTGCACGTACTCCCGATGTATGACAATTAGTTCTACATTATACGCAATCATACATTTACAATTTATAATTTATGCATGACAATCAGCTTTATAATATACGCAGTTACATACTTTCAATCTCTGCGTGAATACTCTGAAAAGCTTATATAATAATACTGGATAGTGTAATACTAACTTACCCCAAATACAGAGTCCACGAACGATCCTCCCGAAGCGCTGAACATGTGACCTTGATCCTCCAATCACAGGCGTGCGCCACACATTATTACGAGACCTAAAACACAAAAGGTTACTTAGCAACTGACTTAATTACAGGTACTCTACCGCAGCATAAGTCCCTTTCGCTATCCAATAAGTCAAACATCAAATAACTATTTATTCTACATATGATGACACTCGGGATCAATCTCCAATTGATTGGACACATACCTGATACTAAGGTCAATTACTGCACCCCTAGTTAGCCACTACTCCTTTCGGCTTGCGCTCCAAAGGTCTGACAAACCTTGGAACGCAATCAAGACCCAGCTGTCCAACCGGATCTAGTACATATATCTGACAGCGCGCTCAATTTAAAATATATTACAGCCAAGTCTAAGGACGCCGAAGCCGTCCGAAACGCGTAGGCTCTGAGGATATTATCTCCCCCACTTTCTCACACCAGGACTCCAAACACTTGGATTTCTTTTAACCAGGACCATTAAACTTGGAACTTGCTTCCATTTTACTAGCCACAGCGCTGGACCCATCTTGCTTCTCTCCTGAATAAAAACTAAACCTTGCCCTTCAAAAAAAAAGACCTCACACAGCTTCATCAAGAGAAAATTAAAAAAAATTCTGGGTCTCAGAATAAGTCAACACTATGTAATTTTTACCTTTAATTTTTTTTTGTAAAACTAGTAAAACAAATGCACAAAACTATATAAAGTTGGTATCGTCTTATTGTACGGACCTGCAAAATCAAGTTAACATGTCATTTTTGCTGTATGGTGAACGCCATAAAATTAAAACCCGAAAAACAATGGTGGAATTGTTTTGTTTTTTCCAGTCCACCACACACCTACTTTTAAAGTTTTTTAGTACATTTAAAGGGACATTAAATGGAGCCATTAGGAAACACAAATTTTCCCACAAAAAAACAAGCCCTCAAACGGCTATGTCAAAGGAAAAATAAAACAGTTATGGGTTTTGGAAGGCGCACAGGAGAAAAAGAAAATGAAAAAAACAAAAACTGGCTACAGCGGAAGGGGGTTAATAATGCCCAATAATGATTCTGAAGATAAACTGTCTGCTGTTCCCCTAATAACCACTTGTAATAATCTGCTTTGGTGCCGCCGTTACAAGACCTATGAGTGTCTGTATTCTTATGTCTATGCTGAGATGTATTAATATGCAGATGACATTGATTGATTCTTTTGTGATTGCCCATGGAACTGCTTGAAATGTTGTGTCATGACATCAGCTTTGAAGTCTATGTTGTACTTTGAAGGTAACATAATATAGGTGCTTCTGACAACAACTCCTTTCTAGCTCTGTTAGTTCATTAACGCTTTATCGTCCATCATAAGGGTATGTTCACACGGCCAAATTTCAGACGTATACGAGGCGTATTTTGCCTCGTTTTACGTCTGGAAATACGTCTCAAATACGTCCTCAAACATCTGCCCATTACTTTCTATGGGTAGAACGCTGTATTGTCCACACGACGCGTAATTTTACGCGTCGTACGGCAATTACGACGCGTAAAATTACGCCTCGTAAAAAGAAGTGCAGGACACTTCTTTGGACGTTTTTGGAGCTGTTTTCTCATAGACTCCAATGAAAACAGCTCCAAAAACGGACGTAAAAAACGCTGCGAAAACGGCATGAAAACGCCGCGAAAAATGCGAGTTGGTAAAAAAACGTCTGAAAAGCAGGGTCTGTTTTCCCTTGAAAACAGCTCTGGATTTTCAGACGCTTTTGTTGACTACGTGTGAACATACCCTAAAGGTCTCGTATGGCAAATCAGAGAACATTTTTATATTATATCATAGCAAAACAAAAATACCACTTACCTGCTCCTACATAGATAAGGCTGAAATGCAGACTCAAAGCGTGTTTGTGTCACGTTGGGTACGTGGATCCACTGGGCCGTACCGCCTTGGCGGTATGGCAGCTGGCCAACAGGACACAGGTCACAGTCTATAGTTCGTATAGGTGTACCTGTGGTAGCTCAGACAGTAGCAAGACAGACTGGAACTTAGGCAGCAGGCATGCACCAGGCATGGTGAAGCAGGACAGGCTTGGTACTCAACTCAATACAACACTTGACGAGGATAACACAGGTTACAGGTAGCAGGAACGGGAAAAACACTGGGAACTGGAAAACATTTAGGAGACCATTTGCATAGACATACTAGGGTAACGACAACAAAGCTCAGGCAAGTCAGGAAGGGGCTGGGCCCCTCTTATAGTCCAGGGTGCTCATGGGCTAATTTGGCACTACGGACCCGGCCGAGAGAGGCGGAAGTGAGCGCTGGCGTCTCCTGAGGAGGAGATGGGGGCCAGCGCTCACAGACCCATGGGTGCGGCCATCGGGAGGTGAGTGAGCCTGACGGCCCGCGGCCATGGGCATGACAGTTTGTCATAAGGTGGCAACCAACTTTAATCTGTTGGACATAGATGACAGGAAAACTCCAATTAAAAATTACAAATCAGCTGTCTCATAATGTTTGTATGTGTTTTCTTGCTGTACATTGTAAATGCCTTGTGCTTGTGTTCACTGTTACAGTATGGTTTCTACATTGTAGTAGCTCATGGCCTTTTATCTTCATGGCACAATAATATTATGTTGATCTATTATTTTAGTGTTAGAAAGGTTTTTACTGTACAAGTTCCTGTTCTCTCTTCCAATAGGATTTCAGGGGAGCAAACTTGGTTGAGGGGATAAGGGTCGAATACACCTACCTTAGGAGATGATGCAAAGACGTCTAGTCTTGCTGCTCGGTATCTGATGGCCGCTCCAGCTGCCGACGTGCTACGCTCGGTGCTAGCGTGCGCAGACCCTTGATTTATTAAAGGGCCAGCATGCTCCCAATTTTCATATCCATCACCTTACTCAGTATAAAAGCCCTACTGGCTCTGGTACTCATTGCCAGAGCAATTTGGTTTCTTTGTGTTCCTTGTGTCCTAAAGACTTCCCTGTTGTCTTGTATGTAAATTCCTGTGTACCAACCTTAGCCTGTTTTTGACCATCTGTGACTGCCGCCTGTCCCTACCTTCAACTATGTTTACCGTGACAAATCTCTGCCACCTGCCCTGACTTATATCTACGTTTTCCTAGATGAACCTCCACAGCCTGCCCTAACCTTTAGCTCTACAAACAACTCTTGCTTCTAATTACGTCAGCCATCACCAAGGGGGACTACTCCTGGGGTAGCGATCTGGGGTTCCCCCGCAGCGAAGTCCACATCCCTGTACAGGGGTTAAAGACTGTAGACCGGTGGGGCTCCCTAGACTCCGCCCCCCGGACTAGCCCCAAGTCAAATCTCTTGGTGACAAGGAGGGTTCACACCGCCCCCTGCTGGCCCAGTTACAGCCCATTCCCCTGGCTTTGTGACATTGGGCTCTGGTAATAGCTTGGGGATCATATTGTAATACAGATACTATTACAAGGTTACATGAACTGCACCTATATAGACATCGAGAATCACTTTAATAAGGAGTATAGTATAGTATTGTCTTATTACATAACTGTAATTCATATAAACTCTACAATTATTCTGGTAGCTGTCCATAGTGCTGACTCTAAAATAGGCTTTTTTGGATGTGCAGAAGAGAAGTTAACTTAGATTGCCTCTATTCCTATGTATCGACATGTAGCGGAAGAATCAGTGAGAATACGGGATAGACTGAGTGGAACTGACATATGTGATATATAGTATAACGTTACAGGGAACACACATGTCTACACCGGCAGAATGTGTGAAGGAGAAAAGTAGACACAAAGCTTATCAATGACAATTCTGGAGAGATCAGCATGAACACCTCTTGCTTATGTCTTCAAAGTGACAAATTGGCTACCAGTTTTGTCTAATTGGCTATTAATTTTATTTAGCTTAACAACCTGATTTGCAAATGCAAATTCAATAGGAAAGAGCGTAGTGGCTTAAACTTCTTACTTAGCCTGCAAAGTTTGTCTTCGATTGCAGTGTCAGTTTGCACTTCATGCCGCTGGGCTCTGTTAATATAGATTCCCCTAATGGCAGAACCATAAGGGAATTGAATATGTGAACTTGATTCTATTTTAATAATGTGAGCGCACAGCTGGATCGTGCACTTCTGGGAGGCTGCAGACTTCATTTCTCACCCTTAATAGATAAATGAGATACAAGTCCCTTTTGTTATGTTTATATGAAGAAAAAAAAATCTAAAAATAAATGGAAGGGCTTCTTTCATCATTTTAGATATTCATTGCACCATAGAATTGAATTGCATAATAAAGAAAGACGGTTCGTTTTATTAAGCTTATCTAATACATGGCTGGGAAGTTTTCTTTTTGCTGGCAATAGAATAGCTTGTGTTTTCCCTGGCATGATACTTGTGTGACCGCCTTACGCTGTGTTGAAAAAAACAAAACATTGAAAGTGTTAAAGATACACGTGATTTAGTTATCTTTCACAGACAATAGAAGACTGATAAACTGACTTTCAACTGTATGGGTATATTCCCACAGGTCGGATACGCTGCGAAGAAGTCCGCAGTGCATCCTACCCAAAACCCGCAGGGAAATCCGGTCGAATATTTTAACCAAATGGTGCTTTTATTTAGTGCGGATATTCTGCGGAAAACGGCCGACTGAAGAAAAAAAAGCCAACACACACCTCTCCTGGCTTTGCCATCGCAACGCAGCCTTCTCTCTGCGTGCTTTCTGTATAGCCGGCCTCCTGTGATAACATTTCATCACATATGACCGCTGCAGCATGTGACATGTAATGAAATGTCATCACAGGAGACCGGCTGCGCTGTACAGAAAGCAGCCAGGAGAGCAGGGATGCGTTACTTTTTCAGCACCAGGAGAGGAGAGTATAGGCTTTTTTTTGGGAACCTGCGGAATTGACTGTGAAAACACAGCATAATCGCAGCAAATTCTGCAACTATTGGCATTTTTTGCGGAATTTGACTTCCCTATTAAACAGAATGGAGAAATTCTGCAACAAATGCCTAGCTTGTAGCAACATAAATTGACATGCTGCGGATTTATAATTTTCTTCTCAGGTCAATTTATGGACGTATTTTGTGCGGAATTATTCCTCAGCGCGTGAATGAGATTTGATCTCATCCACTTTGCTGTTACTGTAAATGCTGTGAAATTTCTGCACAGAATATCTGGTCGAAAATTCTGCAGCGTATCTGGCCCATGGGAACATACGCTAAAGTAAAGAATCATGTATGTTGTGGTACAGACTTGTTATAAACAGGGGGCGCTGCTCAGCACTTTCAATCTGCTGACACATTTGGAAACATATTTCTAGCCCTTTCTTCCCAACAGTTAAGTCCTCTGTGCACATTACATTTTTACAGGATCATTTAAAGATATGGTGGATCCTTTTTTCCCCACTCAATTTTATTGGATCTGTCAGGTTTCCATTTTTCTATTTCCTACTGGATAGATTATTGCAGCATGCTACTGTGTTCTGACTATATGTACTATACTGTACATAGCTTTATAATTCTTGAGTTGCCCATTATCAGCTCAGTATTTTTCTCCCAGCATTGATTATGACAGAATGGGAAATGCTCATAGAAAATGAACAATAATTCTTATCTGCAGGAGGTTTTTTCGATCCCCATTCTTCTATTTTTCACAGTGAAATGTAAGTGTTTGAGTTTCGCACCTCACTGTGAGGAACCGAGAAGAAGCAGGAAAATGTTATATCATTATTATATCTTCTCCTTATAAAAAAAAATACCTTCTCAAAGTGTTTAGTTAAAGAATAAGAAATGAGTGCTAAATAAAACATCTGCTTGAAGCAGGAATTGTTAGCAGGACTAACATTTATTCTAGAATTGGACTTCCATGTATTATATTCTGGAGCATCCTGCATTGGGCCGTTCCTCTGTTATTCCTCTTAGAAATGTATAAAAAAAATAACAACTGTGTGTTAATTTGGAGGCTGTGTATAAATGGACTTGTTACATTTACTGTACTGTGCTGCTTGAGGTTTGGACTTGTCCTTTCTAAACTTAAAGCGTACCTATCATTTCAGGTGACTTTTCAGAATAAGCTGTCATATGCGTGTACGTGAGGAATAGCTCTATTTCTGACCTATATCCTGCATTTTTAGCAGTTTTCCCATCCGCAGACTACTTTTTCTAACTTTTTTATTTTGAGGGAGAATAGAGATTCCAACAGACAAAATTGCAGTATAAAGTCACCACAATTATTCCTACTTTCCACCCTTAACCAAATCCCTCACCCCCTCCCTCCAATAATTCCCCACCTCACCTTCCAGGGATGAATAGATAAAAGGAAGAAAGAAAAGAAAAAAAAATGTTCTTAATTTTTTAGCAGTTTTCTCCTCTGCAGGCTCTATCGCTAATTCTAAGTTTTCCATGGGCTAATAAGTGGAACGTAATTTCTATTATACAGAGCACACGTAGAGAAGAGAACATCATGTTCCCCCATATTTCTGTAGCACACTCTCAGAAGGAGCAACATGGAGGACATCATACAGCAATACTGAGCAGTGTAGATATGAATCCAGCACTGGGTGAGAAACAACACTTTTTAGAAGCTACAGCGTCTGTCTGTGTCTTTCTCTCGCTGTACTCTCTCTTTCCCTCCCTTCTCCATAGACTTATATGGGCAGCTGTAACCTGATCCTTCAGTGAGCTGATAATCCGTCTCACGAAAAAGCAGTAAATTCAGTGTTAGTGAACTGTTAGGAGGGAGGGAATCTGATGAGTGGAAAAAGAGGCATTTTTCTCTAAAAAGATATAAAGTATTACAAAGTTTCTTATATTCGATTATACTATTGACATATGCAGTTTGTTGAAAGTACGATAACTATTTAAATCACTAGAGGTCACACATTTAGTGATGTGCTATAAACAGCTCACCGTCTTTTAAAAGTTTTTATATTTAAAGAGGACCTGTCACTAGGTAATATAAGTTGAACTGGTTTACTGAAATATATAGTGCTGTCTCCCTGATTCCAGTGCCATTTTTTTTATTTCTGGACCTCCCGTTCCCGAGATATGGCCGCTGTTGTATTGGCTCCATATAAGCTAATTTTCTGTAGTTAGCCAATGGGGTGAAAACTACCCTCAAGCTGCCTCGCACTGATTGATCAGAATTAAAGGCAGTGAAGCTGGCTAACTACAGCAAATTAGCATATAGGGAGCCAACACAGCAGTGGGTCATATCTCTGGAACAAGGGGGTCCAGGAAAAAACAAAACGGCACTGGAATCAGGGAGACAATTCCGGTCAGTTAACCAGTTCAATCTATATGACCTAGGGACAGGTTCTCTTTAATTAACATTATCAAGGCTAAAAGTTTTTGTATTATTTTTGCATTATTTTTGTTTTTGTTTGTTAGATATTCCTAATGTTTATTCTGATGTTTATGCCACAGAAGCACAAGCTAAAACATAAAACAAAGAATATGATCAGGCAGCTACTGGTGTCTCTTCCCTAAGGAGTCATTCTCTGACCCTAGCTTTGATGTGCATTGCAGTGTTTTTCTAAAAAAAAAAAGGCAGATATCAGAAGTTTCATGGACAGCCAAACTTCCTGTTTTAGGAATGAAGAAAGTAAGAGCAATTGACATTTCATCTTAGTGTTGCTCATCTTGTTAATGAATATTCACAAGTTGGAACAACTCATTGACAAGAAGAGCAGCGCCCAGAGAACTTCATTCCTACTACACTGGGCCATCCAGGCCCCAGGAAGGACTCCAACATGCAGCTCTTCTAACAATTTTTACCAGTTTAGATATTGTGCTCCCAGCACAACTCTATAAGGTCAGCGTAACCTTTACATTGTTATTTCTTCCTACCTAGTGCGCCTATGTGTTTATTTCTCATTATTTCTCATTTTAATGTAATTTTCCTGTATTAGACACATGGAAAAGATTTTGCAAAGCTATTATGCTGGGAACTTGATGCGTAAAGGCACTCTGCATCTAAAAGGGGACAACTTGGACAAGGAGATCTATATATAAATGGAAAAAGGGCATGTACACCATTTTGTATTTATAGCTCCTATGCAGACCTATATTTTCCATGGTTACAGACTACAAACAAACCCTGTGTAGTCAGATCTTGCAGTTATACTCTATTCCCTCTGTCATATACTATTTGGTAGGTTAGCAAGTAGTAGGGGTCTGATAGAAGGAGTATGACCGCAAGTTGAGGTTACACAGGGTTACCAACCATCTGTTAATTACTGACAGTCCGTAAAAATAGGGGACTTTTTTTTACAGTTGAAGGAACTTTTAGGCTGGGTTCACACGACCATGTTACGTCCGTAATGTACGGAACGTATTTCGGCCGGAAGTCCCGGACCGTACAAAGTGCAGGGAGCCGGGCTCCTAGCATCATAGTGATGTACGATGCTAGGAGTCCCTGCCTCTGCGTGGAACTACTGTCCCGTACTGTAATCATGATTACAGTACGGGACAGTTGTCCTGCAGCGAGGCAGGGACTCCTAGCATCGTACATCACTATGATGCTAGGAGCCCGGCTCCCTGCACTGTGTTCGGTCCGGGACTTGCGGCCGAAATACGTTCCGTACATTACGGACGTAACATGGTCGTGTGAACCCAGCCTTACAGATTATTATGAGTGTAATAATCATAATTTTAGAGGTCACTCTAAATGTGTTCATATCAGTATTCTAAGGTATTGACTTATATCCCTATCTTTAAGATTCATTATGTTTTTCCAATTTGTCTGTATAAAATGTTGGATGTCCGTAATTTTTGCATAAACTGTTCTGAAGGCAGAAAAAAATCAGGTTGATTACGCTGCACATGGTTTGTTTCTAGTCTGTAAACATGGAAAATATAAGTCAGAAGCTGTTGATGGAAAAGGGTAGGTTTTTTTTTAATGAAGACTATTTGCAAAGCTGCTTTAATTTCTTTATTGTAGATGCATTGGAGCAGAGAAAAAAATTATTATTTTGTAAAAAAAAAAGTGTCTTATTCATGTGATCTTATTTAGGTGTAAATGTGTCTACTATATCACCATGGCAAAACTTTTGTTTTTGTTCTTGGGGATACCGGGCTTCATAGATGAGCAGGATGCTCCCTTCTCTATGTGAGAGTTTTCTCATCTGTGGGTGAAAAATGAAACATGTACAGTATATGTAAAGGCCCTTTTACACGGCCAATGCTTGCACCAATGCTCATTTCCAATCATTGACCTTTGTGCAATTAGTCGATGATCGCATCATCCATGTGGCAAAAATGGAAAAATATTCACTTGTCGGCAGCTTATCTCCCCATGTAAACAGGGGATGTGCTGCTGACAAGATGAAAAATGTATGTGGATAGAACATTCGTATTAACAATCATTCGTCACCATACTTTCGATCATTGCTCCATGTAAATGGAACGACATGCTATATTGTCAAACGGTGCTCGTTTTAACAGGCAGAATGTCTAGCAGGTAGACGTCAGGAGAAGCAGGACAGGCGTGGTATACAGCACAGCACGGCTACAGCTAAGCACGGCACTAGATCAGGATACACATTACAGGATACAGAAACAGGAAACACTGGTAGCAGGAAACACTAGGGGACCATTTGCTAGACAGACTTGGAATACAACAACAAAGCTCAGGCATGGGAGGATGGGGCTGGGACCTTCTTATAGCCCAGGGTGCTCTGGAGCAATTAGCTCAATTACCAGCATGCGTGCGCTCTGGCTTCTTAAGTCTGCACTGAGCTCGTGAGCACACCCTGGTGGTCACTGTGGAGCAGGAAGGCCGTATGTGCAGACATCTCTTGAGAGAAGGGCGTCGACTGGATGCAAGAAGTTCGTGGTCAGCGACCACGGACGTTACAATATCAAAGGGCAAGAGAAATTTAAAATTTGACTGTACTGTCATTCTATATATTCAAGGCCAATTTTCAGGGCTGGGAAATCTGGGAAATAACTCAGGACCCTCCTTTCTACGGGGCCCCAAACACTGAACCCCAAGAAGCAGCCTGAAGTAGAGCATGTAAACTGGACCACCAGGGACTTCACCATTAACTCCTTAACTGCTCTTGACCGCCAGGAACATTTCCATTGACCCCACTATCTAGGCATTGTATAGCAGTATTATTTGCATACTGAAAGTCAGATTTATTAGGGAATGAGGGGTAATATTGTGTGGGAAATGTATGGCAGTTTTATGTGGACACTATATGGTAGTATTAAGCTCTATTCACATCTCTTATTTTCTTCTGTCTGGGGTATGCATTGTCAGGATCTCCTGATGTATACCTCTGTCGTAAGCCAATTGTATAAGCATACAGTGACAGACGTCGCTCATTGATTCATGTAGTAAAAAAACGTAAACTGGACGGTATACTTTTTATTATTGTATGGCACTTTAGAGGGAAAGCACAGCAGACTACGCTTCCTATACAGGAAAAAGTAGGTATGCCAACACATACCATCTTGGCATCTGCCGAAAGGAGATATTTTTGGCATACACTGTGAGTATGGGGCCCTATGGTATATGTTCAGCATAAGCTTTCCTGACACATATACCAAACGTAGGGCAAAAATTACAGGGTCTTATCTGGATACTGTATGGAGGTATTGTTTAGGCATTGTATGGCGGTATTATTTGGGCACTGAATGGCAGTATTGTGCTGGCATTGTGTAAAAGTGTAACTTGGCATGAAATGGCTGTATTCAAGTATATATTTAAATTACGAGAACAACTGTCTTAAAATCTCAAGCAGGGGGGTCCTACTTTACTTGTTGCCCAGGTCCTCGCTTACTATGAAATCAGAGCTTTGTATGTTGCATTATTATTATTTATATCAGCATTGCATAAAAGTTAAATCATTTGTGACTTTTAGCCTAAATGTGGAAATTGGCTATTAATTCCAAGGTGTAAAATCCAATCACTTTATGATTGTCTTGGCAGCATGAGGCAGCAGTATAATTTATAGCGACCATTTATAAACCAGCTTATTTTATTTGGAAAGGGTAGCGGATATGAATTACAAACAGTGGAGTCTCCTCTTAAAAGATTTTCCTGTTTTACTTGCAGCCAGATGGCAGGAGATTATTTTGCAAATAGTACAGATTAACCGCCTTCTGCATTAGAACACTTGGTTACTGGATCTGTTTTATTGTTTTGGGGAGCGGGCGGTAGATAGACAAATGTACCCTAAATTCGATGTAATCCACAATGATACATCTCTACTTCAACCTGCGCTTCACGCTTAAAAACAAAATCTTGACTTCACACTTGTTTGATCTGCCCACACTACATTGTATGATATGGAACAGGAAAAAAACCAATACGATGATAATAGCAGTTTGTGGTTCTCTATACATGTCGCACAGGAACAGACGGTTTTACCCGTATTTGCATTTGATAACATTTACAGATGAGTATAGATCTGACATGCAGGGAAAAGCAGTCCTGAGGGACGCTGCCTCTGTGTGCTGCTGTTCACAGTCAGATAGGAAGGGGAGGATCAGCAGAATACAGTGTAGCATCCTGACCAGGAGTGTCTGTTCAGAGATTGCTCTATTAGAGGAAGCCCTGGAAAGAATGCGCTGCCTGATTTTCGGAGGCATTGAGGAAGCGCACAGCTGGATACATAAGCAGAGGCTGCATTGTTAATCGGCTCTTGAAAGACAAGACATTAAAATCAGTAATATTCTAATGCATGGCAGTGGGAAAATCTGCTTCAGCCTGACCATGTGCCCTGGTCACATCTGTGGGAACAGCAGAGTGTGGAGCAGGACCCCCGGGGCTTCTTATTGAACTCTACCTATGAAGAGATACTACTGTAAGTTATCATTTATATCTATCATCACCCTTTCGCTCTATATATATATATAATATATATATATGTATATATTTATATAATATTTATATATATTATATTTATATATATTATATATATATATTATATTTATTATATCTTAAATATATAGTTGAAGACACATATATATACGTTTGTAACAAATCATCATACAGGTGTAGCAGAGCTGAATACTGTTTCGTCTGTACACTGTAACAACCCACTGACTTGAGATAACTCCATAGGTTTATCTTGTAAAATCACAGATAACCCATCACAAAATCATAGTCAGTTGTGGCAAACTAAGCTCTGCTACATCTGCATGTGCACAAATTCTTTGTATGCGTTACACTATTATTAACTCTTGCAAGTATAATGGTAAAAAACATCTAACATCAGTGCTGTAAAAAAAATGTTAACAGTATGTGATATCACTTTTATTTTACTTTCTTGGTAAACTGTTCATAACTCTTAATTAAAGAAGTTTACGTTTTCCTAGCGGCGGATAAATCAGTGGGGAGTGATGCAGAAGGAATTTATAAAGCTTTTTAGTGTGTACAAAGGAGGTTGGTAGACTGGATTGGAAGCTTTAAATAATATATAAGTAATGCTCGAGATGACGGGCGTCTATGCCTAAGCTTCGAGAATCTTGTTTTTGTTGCAGCGGGTAGAGGGTAGATCAGGAGTGGATCCTGTCGCAAATTATATTCCTACTTTTAGGATACGTTGGCAGATTTCCCTCATAGTACGTTTTTCTCTTACATAATAGTAGGTACCACCAATGTTCATGTCAGTTTAGTTTATCGGTCTATCTTCTATCGCTTTCAATAATATACAGGGTTAGTCATGAAAGGAAAGGGTAACACTTGTAAGAGAAGTGTGTGAAAAGTGTCTTATACCCCTGGCGTAGTGTCAACTATCATCAGAATGCCATCAAGAACCATAGAATTCTATTTCACCATAAGATGGTCATGTGACGGGCAGGGCGCCAGTATTCGCCCAGCTGATATTGAACAACTGGTTGATGGAAAATTCCAGCCGTCCGGTATTTTTCCTATTTTTGTGAATTCGGTTCTGTTTTTTTTTTTGTTTTTCTACAAACTTGTAACATCACTTTATCTCCTGGAATTGTATCTGGTATTTCCCTGGAATGGAAGTCTCTATACACCTTTTTTTTAGCCAAACCTGAAGTAAAAACACGTCTTGCCTTTAGACGTGGCGAAATTGCAGCGAATTTAAAATGATTTATAGTAGATCACTGCAGATGTCACCCCTTGCAATACATAGGGCGATATCCACGGCAAATCCCCAGCACAATTCATAGCAAAATCCGCATTTTACACATTCAGATTTGTAACTAAATATATGCCAGGTTTTTTCTACCACGTCCGGCCTTAAGCTTCTAACTTTCCTTCCATTATAATTTATTCGTGGCTTTGACTTAAAAAAAAAAAAAAAAACTTGTACCAAAACCTGAGTTAAAAACTACATGTGTAAATCCGACTTTATTCTTTATATATCTTATTTTTCCATTTTTACGCTGTACGTAAAAAACATAAGAAAACCAGAAAACCCACAAATGGCATCGCTGCTGATAAAATATATTATGGATATGATTTAGAAGTGTCATTTATACGACACTTCTGTTTCTGTTGCATCTCACCAAAAAGGCGTAATGTGGGTCAGATTTTTAACAAGTTGTGAGGCATTGCCTTCATGTCTTGCAACTTGAACTGCTCAGCAGGTTTGGACTGTCTATTCCTATAAATATTTTAACTATTTTTGGCACGTTACTGGCAAAATGAAATGTTCAATTGAACCCATTTTTTTTTTTTTTACGACTCCACAAAACCCAATTTTTTCCCGCTGCCGTGACAAATAAAACCTGATATATAAAATATAAAAAATTATATTATACCCCTCATACCAATATATTTAATAAAAGTTGACACCTTAGACATTTCAAAAATACCACCCAGCACTTTATATTTATGGGCACCTTCATTCAACTTTGCATCCAAAGATAATGTGTAAAAAATTCATAAAAATTAATGTTTGTGGCTAAAAGTATGACTTAAGCAGAGCCCGAGATGCACCACACCTGCTAAAAATAAAAGTTCAAGATGTGCAGAGTTCATACATGCCACTAATGCCAATGTCTTCAGGCATATATCATCACGTATTCTCCAGAACAGAATAGACTAAAAATTTCCACAAACGAGATGCCGGTAAACACCAGGGTCCTAGTGTCGACAAATGGTCTGATTAGGTGCAGAGGGTGATTAGATGTGCAACTGCTCACCTTCTGATTAGTAAGGGAAAAAAGACCCCCCTCCTGTAAATCAGAGGGGACATATCCTGACAGATTAGGCTTCGTTTTCATCTGCGTCAGTGCTCCGTTCCGACGTTCCGTCTGTGCTTTCCATCGGAACGGAGCCTTGACTGACACAAACGGAAACCTTAGGCTTCCGTTTCCATCACCATTGATTTCAATGGTGACGGATCCGGTGCCCGTGATTTCCGTTTGTCTAAGTTGTGCAAGGGTTCTGTTGTTTTTGTGTCGCTACATTCTAATAGCCGTAACTTTTTTTTTCTTTTAACTGAGCTGTATGGGGGCTTGATTTTCGCAGGACAAATGGTATTTTTAAATAGCACCATTTTGGGGTACATATAATTTATTGATTAACTCTTAATTAACTTTTTTTGAGGGGGGATTGAAGAAAAACAGCAATTCCACCATAGTTATTTGAATTTTAAATGTACGCCATTTGCCTTGCAGCATAAATAACATGTTAATGTTATTCTTTGGGTCAGTGTGATTATGGTGATACCAAATATGTATAGGTTTTATATGTTTTACTACTTTTGCACAATAATAGCAAATTTCAAGGAATTTTTTTTTTTTATAGGTCGCTGCATTCCAAGACCCATAACATTTTTACTATTCTGTCAATGTAGCTGTATAAGAGCTTGTTTTTTGCAGAACGAGTCATATTTTGGACTAGAACTATTTTGGGGTACTTATAATTTATTGATTAACTTTTATTAAACAAACGTTGGGGGATGAGGAAAAAGGGTTGTACGATTGCGGCAATACCATATATGTGTGTATTATTTATTTATTTTTAACACTTGCTAAATAAATCCACTTTTTATGGAAAAAAAAATTCCTTATAAACTTCATTACACTTTAAGGCCCCATGCACACTGCCGTGCCCATAATCACGGCCCGGCCGTCTTCGGGCCGTGCTCCCCTACAATACTCGAAAACTAGTAAAACAGAAGTCATTACCCCGTGTAAAGTATCACTTCTGGAAACATATTAAAGGCGCACAGACCATTCAGCTGTTTTAGGCCCCTGGAGAAGGTAGGTCCAGCTCAGGTAGACTGAATCCTTTATTTAATGGGTGGTAAGAACCTACTGTGTACAGATGCCCTCCAGAAGCAGATGGCTCCGTACACTGTATAGCGGCAGTGCTGGGTTACCGCAGCTCTGCTCCAATTCACTTGAATAGGAACAGCTACAGTACCTCAGCATGGCCGCTATACTGTGACCGGAGCCATCTGCTTCCGGCATGACCCTTGCATAACGTCTGGTGCCCGTAGGCAGCCGGAAAAACTGATTTGTGCCCGGTCCGGGTGTCGTACCCCCACCAATCATAAAATAATAACCTATTCTGTGGATAGGTCATCAGTATGAAAAACCGCCCCATGCCAGGACAATCCGCTTTAATCCAAGGGAATGGGGAGAAACAACCATCAAGTCCTCCCAGGTGGTTCTGGGTTTGTTAGTGTTAACCAGCACCAGAAGGGGGCCCCATTTTAATATTTGCTATGGGCCCCCACATCTCTATGTACTGTACATCCATTTTACATAGAGTCCATGTCTCTCAACACAATATAATGGCGGTATAAAAAGAGTTTGGAGGGTCAATATCTAGACTCCACTGCTGTAGCATATATTGTTTTTCTCGTGTATTATTTACAAATAATTGGAATCTAACTCTATCATATCTCTTCTGCCAATGCTGCCAGTTGCAGTGCCTGCTATTATGAATAACCTAAAACAGGCTATGGCAGATGGATATGCCAGTGTAGGGCAGATAAGCTTAAGAATAAGACAGCATTACATAAAATAATTATGGCTTAAAGGGTAAGTGCCGTTATATTATTAAAATGATCTATCTACAGATCTCATATTATAATGGTTGGCCTCAGCAAATTAAAGTTATATTCCTGATTTCTATATTTTGCCTTGACTTTTATTTGCACTTGATATTGAGCTGTCCTTATTCTGTAGCAGGAAATTAGAAGAGTGTGCAGGAAAGACTTCAATTTATAGAGACCAAAATAAAAAGGTTTATTAGCAGCTGCCTCACTTTCCCCATCCAATGTATCTCCCTTTCTCATGTTACCTTTCACTACATTAATGTACAAAAGTTCATATTGTGGTTTTAGTTAAAGTAAGATACTTTATGAATTTCTGTAAAGTAACATCCTTTAGGACACCGCATAGACCATGAACAGAGGTACGGACCCATAAGCACTTTGTGTGCCGCTGTATAGTGCCTCCACTTTTCTATGGGAGATTATTCTATAGCATGTGATGAAAACGCCCTAATTTTTTATTTTTTTTACAGTCTCCGTACGATTCTCTACAGCAATGGGTGTCGGGTTACGGATCCATAAAATACACCGGGGTGGGCCTCTGAAAGAAATGGAGTTTTGGAGAGGTTTTACTGTAGGGAAATAGTAAAACTCTGACTGCCTTCACCCACCACTAGAGGGAACTTACTGCATACACTAATACATGGAACTCAAGAATAAAACAGTATGCAGTGAGCTCCTAATCTCCCTCTAGTGGTGTCTGTAGGTAGAATTCAAGTTACCTTTTAACTATATTTATGCAGGTGATTTGAAGCCCTGTATCAGAAAAGAAATGATCTGACTGATATAAAGATTATTAGGAAATCAATCAATACAGAATGTTGGACCTAAAAAGGCATAATGTTAAAAGGTGGACATTTAAAGAAGTATACGCTTTGTACTATTTTTTTTATCCTTTATAGTGAGACAATTTGTGTTCCAACCATTGGTTGCCTTCTTTGCGGTCTTGACTTCCTTGCGGTCTTGAGGGGTTTGTATCTTTTGGACAACCCCTGTCCTTATGCCCTATTAGGGCATTTGAACATCATAGAGAGGTGCCCCTGCTCAGGACTCCATCTGCCACTATAAGGACTTGTTGTGGCCATGAATTATATGCAGTGTCAGACTGGCCCACCGGAGGACCGGACCAGGCACCGAACTGACACTCTCCAGCCATGGAGCAGAGAGCTATTGGCTCCCTGCCCTGCTGCTTACTCTTGTAGACCACAGACTGTTTAAGGCCTGGGGCCTACTAGAGGTAGGGACGATGTTGGTGTCTGAGCCACGGACAGCAGAAAAAGGCAGAGGATCCATCCGCTCATCGTGGGAGTGGGATAAGCTGATTTTTTTTTTTCATTGTCACAAATGGGGACCCTAACTACTATATGGAGGGCACAAGGAAGCCTATCTACTATATATGGCACAAGGGGCCTAACTAATCTGTGGGCAGCACAAAAGGGGCCTAACTACTATATAGGGGCACAAGGGGGACCTAACTACTATATGGTGGCACAAAGGGGGCCTGATTACTATATAGGAGCACAAAGAGGGCTTACTAACATGGGGCACAAAGGGGGACCTAAGTACTATTTATGGGCACAAAGGGACCCTAACTACTATATATATATGCACAAAGAGAGCCTAGCTACTATATAGGGGCACAAGGGGGGCCTCACTACTATATAGGGGCACAAAGGGTGCCTAACTACTATATAGAGGCCAAAGTGGTTCTAACTACTATATAGAGGTACAAATGCGGCCCAACTACTATATAGTGATACCACGGGGGACTAAATACTATATGGGGGCACAAAGCGGGCCTAACTACTATATAGGGTCACAAATGGGGCTTAACTACTATAAAGGCACACAAAGTGTGACCTAACTACTTTATATGGATAAAAAAGGGGGCCTAAATACTATATGTGGACACAAAGGGGACCTAAATACTATATGGTGGCACAAAGCGGGCCTAACTACTATATAGGGGCACAAAGGAGACCTATCTACTATATAGGGGCACAAAGGGAGAAGACGTCACCTGCGGGTCACTGGATGTCACTATACTTTATCAACTTATATGGTCTGCAGAGCGCCCATGTAGAACTGGTATCTACCACCACGTGGTCACTGTATGGTGGTAATATTGGTCTTTGTTTTACTACACAATTAAGAGTGGTCGCATTATTTCTATGTAGCTGAAGGGTGGGCCCCAAGAATTATTTCTTCTGGGGGGCCTGAGGCACTCCAGTCCAACACTGATTACATGGTAGCCAATTTATTTTAATGGGTAACATGTAATACCATAGCGGTTGCTGCAGGGAAAATGTGTAGTCTTCCACATCTCCTGGTGATATCATCTTCTCGCTAGGGCTTTTCAGCAATCAGACTATCACTGGGGCAGCTGCAATTGAAAAAGTTGAAAGAACAGAGTTATATGATGTAACCCGTATTATCCAGACATACTGTATGCTTCTCATTCTACATTGCACCATATTTAGCATTATATCTCATCGGTTCAAATAGATCATCTGCATCTTATAAATAATATAAAACTTTAGAATATGTGCCCATAGGCAGTTATACATCTGTCTCAGCTAAAATATCACACAATGGCCCACATTTCTTAATGCTGTGTAGTAGTTAGACAGCATAAACTTAGACCAGGCAGTCACACAACTATCACAGTAGTGCATTCTATATGATCATTTTCGGCACATCTTGTATGACCTGTTAGACAGTTTTCTTTTCCTCATACCACCTTTGATTTGGCGTATGTTGTGTCAGTTTGTGGGTGCATTTTTTGCACTCTTTAGCACATTTTAAGCCGGGCTCCTTTCCCACTAAGCTGCACCCCTTTTTCGAGATGCTTGCAAACATCGGAAATGCACCAATTTGTTTACACATTTTTCGACACATTCTCGAGCCAGAAACAATAGTAAATCCGCCCCATTGTGTACTCAGAAAGGTGAACACACTGTTAATCCTTTCAAAAAATTGATCTACTGTTTGTTCTGAATTGTTGTAGTAACACACATGTCGGTTTATAAAAATTGATCATAGACACAGTTTATTATTTTGATATACATAGAGATATATTAATCATACAGGATCTGACTATGTTCTTGCCTCTTGTTTAATGCATTGCTAGTGACATACAGTTAGGTCCAGAATTATTTGGACAGTGACACAAGTTTTGGCATTTTAGCGGTTTACCAAAACATTAAATATACAGTTATATAATCAATATGGGCTTAAAGTGCAGCTTTAATTAGAGGATATTCACATACCAATTTGAGGAAGGGGTTAGGAATTACAGCTCTTTAATATGTAGCTGCCTCTTTTTCAAGGGACCAAAGGTAATTGGACAATTATCTCAAAAGCTATTTAATGGACTGCATGGGCTATTCCCTCGTTCAGCCATGATCAATTAAGCAGGTAAAAGGTCTGGAGTTGAATCCAGGTGTGGCATTTGCATTTGGAAGCTGTTGCTGTGAACCCACAACATGAAGTCAAAGGAGCTCTCAATGCAAGTGAAACAGACCATCGTTAGGCTTAAAAAATTAAGAAATCCATCAGACAGATAGCCCAAATGTTAAGAGTGGCCAAATCAACAGTTTGGTACATTCTTGAAAAAAAGAGCGCACTGGTGATCTCGTGAACTCCAAATGGCCTGGACGTCCACGGAAGACAACAATGTTGGATGATCTCATTGTCCTTTCCATGGTGAAGAGAAAACCCCTTAACAGCATCTACCCAAGTGGAGAACACTCTTCTGGAAGTAGGTGTATCAGTATCTAAGTCTACCATAAAGAGAAGACTTCATGAGAGCAAATACAGAGGGTTCACCACAAGGTGCAAACCATTAAGCAGTCTCAAAACTAGAAAGGCCAGATTAGACTTTGCCAAACAACATGTAAAGAAGCCGCCCAGTTCTGGAACAGCATTCTTTGGACAGATGAAACTAAGATCAACCTGTACCAGAATGATGGGAGGAAGAAAGTATGGAGAAGGCTTGGAACGGCTCATGATTCAAAGCACAGCACATCCTCTGTAAAACATGGTGGAGGCAGTGTGACGGCATGGGCATGCATGGCTGCAAAAGGTACTGGGTCACTAGTGTTTATTGATGATGTGACTGAAAACAGAAGCAGCCGGATGACTTCTTCAGTGTTCAGGGATTTACTTTCTGCTCGGATTCAACCAAATGCAGCAAGGTTGGTCGGACGTTGCTTCACAGTAAAGATGGACAATGACCCAAAACATACTGTGAAAGCAACCCAGTAGTTTATAAGGCAAAGAAGTGGAATATTCTACAATGGCCAAGTCAATCACCAGATCTCAACCCGATCGAGCTGCATTTCACTTGCTTAAGACAAAACTTAAGGCAGAAAGACCCACAAACAAGCAACAACTGAAGACGCTGCAGTAAAGGCTGGGCAAAGCCTCACAAAGGAGGAATCCCAGCGTGTGGTGATGTCTATGGGTTCCAGACCTCAGGCCGTCATTGCCTGCAAAGGATTCTCTACAAAGTATTAAAAAAAACCTGTTTTATTAATAGTAATGTTAATTTGTCCAATTACTTTTGAGCCCCTGAAATGAGGAGGCTGTGTAGAAAAATGGTTGCAATTCCTAAATGTTTCACAGGATATTTTTGTTCAACCCCTTAAATTAAACCTGAAAGTTTACTCTTCAATTGCATCTCAGTTGTTTCATTTCAAATCCAATGTGGTGGCAGCGGAGCCCGAATCATGAAGAAGATTGTTTCACTGTCCAAATAATTCTGGACCTAACTGTACAAGAGCTGGATGTATTGTAAAACCACCCGTAAATACTTTCCATAATCCAGCCCTAGCCCAGTAAGCCGCTCCATTGTGATAACTTCCTCTCATTCATCAGTTTGTTTATGCATTTCTTTGTGTATGTCTGAGACTCTACCACATGGAGACTGGTTCAGTGTTGTCCGCACACATATGTTAATTGTCTAGGGCCCCTTGCACACGCTGCAGATTTTGTGCTGAAACACATATAAATGGAACTGATTCTCAGTTGCAGAAATATCTGCAACAAAATCTGCAGCATCTCAGGATTACAGAGGACATTTGGACATTTGTGTTGCCATTTCACTTTTTACAACTCCTTTCTATCGGCACTATTTGGGGATATAGAGTTAATACATAGGAATAACACACTCCGGACCACCATTCCTCTACTAGAACGCCGACATACAGTAGGTATGCTTAAACTTGTCTCCCCTACCCACATTTAGTGGTGTTAGGCTACATTCTCATCTGCGTCAGGGCTCCGTTCCGACGTTCCGTCTGAGTTTTTCATCGTAACGGAGCTCTGACTGACAAACGGAAACCAGAGGTTTCCGTTTCCATCACCATTGATTTGAGTTGTGCAGGGATTCTGTCGTTTTGACGGAATCAATAGCGTAGTCGACTGAACCCTTGCACAACTGAGACAAACAGAAACCATTGGCACCGGATCCGTCACCATTGAAATCAATGATGATGGAAACTGAAACCTCTGGTTTCCGTTTGTGTCATTCAGGGCTCCATTCCGTCGGAAAGCTCTGACGGAACATCAGAACGGAGCCTTGACGCAGATGTGAACGTAGCTTTAGCGGTGTGCGGGGGGGCAACAAAAGTCATGACAGACAAAGGTTTTTTTTCCTGGAATTAATAAAGTTGATTGTACACCGCAGCTCAGTGTTTGTACCGATAATAATATGTAATATATCTTTTGAAGCAATCTTGTTCTTATGCTCAGCTTACACAGCGTTTTTGGCGCTGATTGATGCGAAAACCGCATTGGAATAAGTGCCCAAAAAATCCCCTAAATAGCCCCCCATTGATTTCAATAAAAGGGAAAAGAGGTGTTTTTTTCTGGGCGTAAAATAAGCGCATGCTCTTTCTTTGAATGGGACGTTTGTTTTTTTGGCATAGTTTTTGTATTTAATTCATTTAATAAAAGCCTAACAAAAACCTTGGCAAAAAACATTGCAAAGAATGCGTCAAAAAATAATTCTTAGGCCTCATTCACACGACAGGGTCCGAGTGTCGGCCGGGAAAATCGGCCGTTTTTGGCCGATTTTCCCGGCCGGTTTGCATCCGTTTTGCATCCGTTCCGATTCCGTTCCGGGCCGAGTTGCCGCTTTTACCGGCCAATTTGGACCCGATTTGCATCCGTTTTTTTCCCTGTCCGTTTTAAAATCGGATGAATTTCATTTAAATTTGTTGCCACACACAGCCCTTTGTAGATAATGCCACAGCCCCCCTGGTAGGTAATGCCACCCAGCCCCCTGTAGGTGATGCCACACAGCCCCCTGCAGGCGATGCCACCCTGTCCCCTGCAGGCGATGCCACCCTGTCCCCTGCAGGCGATGCCACCCTGTCCCCTGCAGGTAATGCCACCCAGCCCCCTGTAGGTAATGCCATCAAGTCCCCTGTAGGTAATGCCACCAAGTCCCCTGTAGGTAATGCCACCAAGCCCCCTGTACGTGATGTCGCCAAGCCCCCTGTAGGCGATGCCACACAGCCCCCTGTAGGCGATGCCACCTGTAGGCGATGCCACACAGCCCCCTGTAGGCGATGCCACACAGCCCCCTGTAGGCGATGCCACACAGCCCCCTGTAGGCGATGCCACACAGCCCCCTGTAGGCGATGCCACACAGCCCCCTGTAGGCGATGCCACCCTGCCCCCTGTAGGCGATGCCACCCACCCTGCCCCCTGTAGGCGATGCCACCCTGCCCCCTGTAGGCAATGCCACCATGCCCCCTGTAGGTGATGCCACCCTGCCCCCTGTAGGTGATGCCACCCACCCTGCCCCCTGTAGGTGATGCCACCCTGCCCCATGTAGGCAATGCCACCCAGCCCCCTGTAGGTGATGCCACCCACCCTGCCCCCTGTAGGTGATGCCACCCACCCTGCCCCCTGTAGGTGATGCCACCCACCCTGCCCCCTGTAGGTGATGCCACCCTGCCCCCTGTAGGTGATGCCACCCTGCCCCCTGTAGGTGATGCCACCCTGCCCCCTGTAGGTGATGCCACACAGTCCCCTGTAGGTTCCACCCATCCCCCCCCCCCTTCCAGGAGAAGTCACTGACTTCAATGTCCATATATGGACAGTGTAGTCACTGACTTCTCCTGAAGAGGAATTCCCTGCCACAGGTCGGGAATTCCGCTTCAGAAGTGAGTGACGTCACTGTGTCCATATATGGACAGTGTAGTCACTCACTTCTCCTCTAGCGGAATCCCCGGCCATAGAGTCGGGGATTTCGCTGCAGAAGTGAGTCACTACGCTGTGTCCATATATGGACAGTGTAGTCACTCACTTCTCCTGTAGTGGAATACCCGGCCATAGAGTCGGGGATTCCGCTGCAGAAGTGAGTGACTTCGCTGTGTCCATATATGGACAGTGTAGTCACTCACTTCTCCTGTAGCGGCATCCCCGGCCATAGAGTCGGGGATTCCGCTGCAGAAGTGAGTGACTTCGCTGTGTCCATATATGGACAGTGTAGTCACTCACTTCTCCTGTAGCGGAATCCCCGGCCATAGAGTCGGGGATTCCGCTGCAGAAGTGAGTGACTTCGCTGTGTCCATATATGGACAGTGTAGTCACTCACTTCTCCTGTAGCGGCATCCCCGGCCATAGAGTCGGGGATTCCGCTGCAGAAGTGAGTGACTTCGCTGTGTCCATATATGGACAGTGTAGTCACTCACTTCTCCTGTAGCGGAATCCCCGGCCATAGAGTCGGGGATTCCGCTGCAGAAGTGAGTGACTTCGCTGTGTCCATATATGGACAGTGTAGTCACTCACTTCTCCTGTAGCGGCATCCCCGGCCATAGAGTCGGGGATTCCGCTGCAGAAGTGAGTGACTTCGCTGTGTCCATATATGGACAGTGTAGTCACGCACTTCTCCTGTAGCGGAATCCCCAACCCCCGGCCGGGGATTGGGGATTCCGACTCCTACAGCGAGCAATAAAAGATCCTCCTCCTCACATGCACTCTGCACTGTGAGGAGGAGGAGGAGAGAGTGTGCGCGAGCGACGGTAGACCCGGCCATCACTCGGGACACATTCCGGTGATGGCCGTGTATTACCCGGCCCCATAGACTTCTATGGGAGCCGGGCGGCCGGGCACCCGGCTGAAAATAGAGCATGTCCTATTTTTTGACGGGCGGTTTTCCCGCCCGTCAAAAAATCGGTCGTGTGAATAGCCCCATTAGGGGTCTATTATTCCTAATGCAGCCGGGTGCCGGCCGATTTATGAACGGCCGGCACCCGGCCGGGAATCCCTGTCGTGTGAATCCCGCCTTATGGAATTTTGAGCTAGATTTTGACCTGCATGCACTTTCTTTGCCGCGTTTTTTGCAGCATTCTCTGCAGCGTTTTTCGGCCATGGCCATTGAGCAACGCAGGCAAAAAACGCAGCGAAAGCCGCTTTCTCTGCCTCCCATTGATGTCAATGGGAGGTCAGAGAGGGAACCGTGGGAAGATAGAGCATGTTGTGGGAAAAAAACACCTCCACTTCCCATTGAAATCAATGGGAGGCGATTTCGGAAGTTTTTTGTTGCGGTTTCCGCGTCAAATACAGCGCGAAAAAACTCAGTGTGAACATACCTTAAAGGAAATTTGAGGCAGATGTGAACTTAGGCCGGATTCAAACGAGCGTGTTCGGTCCGTCATATACGGTGCATATGTCGGCCGCATTTCCCGGACCAAACACCACAGGGAGCCGGGTTCGTAGCATCATAGTTATCTATGATGCTAGGAGTCACTGCCTCGCTGCAGGAAAACTGTCCCGTACTGAAACATGTTTTGAGTACGGGACAGTAGTTCCGCTGGGAGGCAGGGACACCTACGTAGCGTCATAGATAACTATGATGCTAGGAGCCCGGCACACTGCAGTGTGTTTGGTCCGGGAAATGCGGCCGACATACGGACCATATGTCACGGACCGAACACGCTCGTGTGAATCCGGCCTTAACTAAGTAGTCTGATTTAGAAACCACATTTTCAGATAGCATATTATGGAATTTTGAGTTAACTAAAGTAGGTCCCTCGTTTAAAGCCTTCTTCTATTAGCCAGAGTGTAGAGCGGCTACAAAAAGTTTCTCTTGCTTTGGAAGACCCAGAACAATTGTAAATTACATGGACAGCCCATTGATTTCAATAAAAACTGTGTAATGCTTTCTTTTTCCTCTAGTGGCACTGCGGGGGAGTTGAACACTTCCTGGCAGGTTCCTCCCACAGATTACAGCTGGTCACTGGGGGTCAGCTCAAAGTCGGGTTACCGTTCTGGCAAAAAGGGTTTGTCTAAAGCAGGCAACCACTTTAAGGCCCTGTTCACAAAGAGTTTTTTGCAGGCAGGAAAATCCGCCTCAATATTCCATCTGGAATTTTGAGGAAGATTTTGACCTGCCTGCACGCCATTTGCCGAGTTTTTCACGACGGTTTTCAATGCTTTCTCTGCCTCCCATTGACAATGGGAGGTCAGAGAGGGAAACGCCCGAAGAAAGGGCACAGCGCTTCTTTTTCCCGCAAGCATTTTTTTCTGCTCCCGGAAATCAATGGGAGACAATTTCAGCCATTTTTTGCAAAGATTCCGCTGCAAAAACCATGGTAAAAAACTCTGTGTGAACAGGGCCTAGAGGACGACAGTCATAAGGCCAGCTCCCTTTATTTACACACAGTGCATACAGTCTACAAGGTACAGTATGTGTATAACTCTATTCCTCATCCATGGGCGTCAGTAGCAAAATAATAATTTTTGACGGCCATAAACTGATGCAACAGTGGAATGAAATATTAAACATGTTGATAAGAAGTTCTTTGCAGATGATCAATATTATTGTAATGTAGCATGTAATTTTCCAGCATAAAGATAAACTGCCGTGTGAGTAACTCAGTTGTGTAAACTATATACGATGGTCATTTAAAAAAACATGAAAAATCTCCACAAGTGACCTCCTCATTCATTTTGGTTCCACTATTCCATGACATGTATCATAACCTACTGTATATATTACAAAAACAATGAATTACGCAAAACTTGCTGAGCTATTTACAGAAAATTGGATTTGTGCTTTGTAAACGCTCTAAGGATATAGTTAACGACAGTACAAGAAAAATAAAAATGGCAACAAAAGTTCCTGTAATAACATTAGCGATAACAACTACACTTTGACCTAGAAATACCTGGAGATACATTAAAGTGCTTCTAAATACAATTATAAGGACAAGACAAGCCATTAAATCATCCTTATAAGATAAGTCTATTTATATATTTAAATCTGAAATTTAGGCAGCAGACAGTACATTGACATAAAGAAGATTCTTTACATACACATGCGTGGACAGGTCTGTCAATACAACATGTAGGGACAAATTTGAAAGTCTGTTCCATTTATAATAGGCGATAGGATTAGACCAAAACGTCTTCTTTTTTTTCCCAGAAACAGCCGCAATCATGTCAAAAGTCTAAATTTGGAATTGCAGTGCAGCCCTATTGAAGTAAATTGGCTGAGCTGCAATACTAGACGCAGCCTATGGATAAGTGTGGTGCTATTTCTGGGGGGGGGAAAAAGCATAAACCCCTTCAACACATTTAGATGTAATCATAAGCCACATTTGAAACATTTTGTTGGGTTATTATAATGTCTCTTAAAATCAAGAGTCTCTTGGGGTCATTAACATGGTCCTAAAAAAGCTTTAAAGGAGTTTTCTCACAAATATAACCTTTTTTTTTTAATGAAGCCACGTCTAGGCACATGAAATCCATGGAAATGTCGGGTCCGCCAGATTGGGAGCCACTCTAATAGATGGCTTTCTGTTCCGGCACATAGAGGCAGTCCCTACCAATCAACCCCATCTTTGAAGTCTATAAGCTCTAATAGGTTAAAGGGGTTGTCCAGGATTAGAAAAACATGTCTGCTTTCTTCTAGAAATATAGTCATGGGTTGTGTCTAGTATTGCAAATCAGCTCCATTAAAGTGAATAGGCTAAGCTGCAATCCCAAACAGAACTTGTGGACAGATGAGGCGCTGTTTTCGTAAAAAAACAGCCATGTTTTTCTAATCCAGGACAACCCCTTTGATAGGTAACCACACAGGCTATCAACCAAATAATCTGTGTGCCTATGTCCTGCATAGTGTGAAACTGGCCTAAGACATTTGATGAATAATATCTCCATAGTGGTCTGACAACGTGGACAAGATACAAACATTCCACTAAAATTTGAGTTTTGAGTCAAATACTTAGGGCTCTTTCAGACGAACGTGAATAACGTCCGTGTGCTGCGCATGGAAATCACACGCAGCACACGGACCCTCACACATGCAGGAGTTTTCATGCAGCGAGAGTCCGTTGCGTGAAACTCACTGCATGTCCTATATTGGTGCGTTATCACGCACCAACGCGCCCATTGAAGTCAATGGGTGCGTGAAAACCACTCACCGCAAACGGATGCACATCCGTGTGCGATGCATGATTTGCGCATCAATTCAATGAACAATAATTTAATTTTTTTTAAAAAAGATGTGCTTTGCGAGTGCGTGAATAACACATGACACTCGCAAAGCACACTGATGCATAACGGACCAGATACACACGCGTTTTTCACACACGTGAATCTGATACGCTCGTGTGGATGTAGCCTTAGATTTCTTTAAGTATTTTAGATGGTTTCCTGTTGTTAGCGTCACATTTATGTATTTCTTTTTTCCCCAGTCATGCCTGGGTCTATTTGAGGATGGATTCATCAATAAAAGACCTGAATATTTATTTGCGGCTGAGCTAATGATCAACTTTTACCTGTGGTTAACACAGGAAATGTAAACAGTGACTACCAGCATTTATAATCTCTTATTGTGTGATGTTAATTGATGGGTTGTTAAATGTTTCCCTGTTGCACTTTGCTCTGATTCATGCAGGTCTTAGTTAATAATCAGGTTTAGAATGTTTTTTGTAAAATGTACTGTAGCATTTTGTGGGTTTTTTTTGTGTGGGTTTTTTTAATTATAATCAAGAGTGATACTACACTTACTGAATATAAGATGAGTGTGTTAACAAATCTATATTATGTAGGGTGCTCACACTATGTCATCTTCCTGTGTGTAAAAAGGTGTGGCTAATGGACGTGGGCCGGCTTATGATGTTAAAGGGTTTGTCCATCTTTGAATCTTGATCTGATCCCAAGTTGCAACATTTGAATCCAAATTTGAGGCACGGTTTAAAGTGGATCTGTCAGTTGAATATGCTTCCCTATGTGAGTGCAGCTTACTACAATTACGTACTTCTAGAAGCCAAAATGTTTTTTGTCGGCTAATAGGAAGAAAGAATAAACTGGACTTTATATTCATGAGTGGAGTGCTCCCCCCACCCCTCTCAGCTGTGACAGACATGGGTGGGGGGGAGTGCTCTCCTCATGAATACAGCAGACTCATAACTACGAGTCTGCTGTATTCGTTCAGCACTCCTATTAGTCATTTGGCACAAAAATTTTTGTGCCGTTTCCACTACTAGGAGTACGGACCTGTAACTGTAATATGCTGCCCTTACAAAGTGTAGCATATTCAGCTGACAGGTCCACTTTAAGCCTGGGAATGCCCACTAAATGGGCCATAAATGCACATTTTAATGGAAATTAGCATAAATCCAACCCCTTAGGTGTACAGTTGGCAGAGCTGTTGCCAAGTATGTTATATTCCACAGCTGCATTCATAGTTCTGCTGGTTGTCATTGGAAATAGATAACAAGGCTATTGATTGATATTTCCAAAATCTTTGCTGAGATGCTATCATGAAGTGGGACTTTTTTTTTTCCTAAATCAGATTACTGTATGGTGCCTGATTTAAGGACAACAAATGCTGGTAAATATTAGCTCTGCAGAATTGTGAATGCAGCTCTGGAGTGCAGTATAAGCTGTAACAGTAATGCAGTGTATTTGCTTATCATTTTATGTCAATTAATTCTATATGTAAACTGTAAAATTATGTTCGAATGGTGTGCCTATAGTAAATCCAACTGTGGCAATTCTAGACCCACAGAAAAAAAGTGGTCATTATGAAACTTTCCCATCGCCAATGACAATTTTTGGTTCTTATGACAGCAACTCTTCCCCATTGTTCCTGGGTGAACTGCAGAGGAGGTCTAATACAACAAAGAGACTGCAGTATTGCCAATCAAAAGGAAACCGAACAGAAAAAAACACCAAGGGACGGGCGGAGAATGTGCTGTTTATTTTGCTATGGGCTTCTCTTTTTTCTCTGTGTACGACAATGGTCCTTTGAGTATATGGAAAAATGTATTTCTATAGTAAACAAATATTTCCCAGAAACATGTTAAGTAACTTGGCTTCTTTAATACGCTAGTGTTTGACTTAATCCACTTTCAGTCTTATCTACACGTTAATGTCTATTATTATTATATTTAATATTTCTATAATAACATTTCCCTACAAGTTAATGTTGTAAACCACAGTTGTGAGTGAAAACAGATCTGCAGATAGAAAATAGCAAAAGCCCAATGGAAATATAAACTGTTAATATTCCAAAATACAACTGTATGATGTATCCTTAAACCGTTATCACCCAGAAATGACATAAACTTAGCTGTACTGTGATATATAGATCAAGGGTACGTTGACTGGACTTTACATAGGTTACCACACATGGGATATTTCTTTTAATTGCTTTATAAGCTTTGCTGTTATGATTGTACACATAGGACATGTCATCAGTAACGTCTAATAGTTGTAGTTTTTTAATTTTTACCCACTAGAAATAGACCCTATTGACAAGTTTACTCAAAGAAGAAGACAAGGGGCTGGAACTGTCAGTTCAGACACATAAATAGTGGAGATTCCCAAATGGCATTATCAATATATATATGGAATTCCGGCACCACACATGCCCACAGGGTGCTCATCGACCAGTACAGCACGTCAAAACTTGATATAAGGATAGAAGAAGTCGAGGCACTCACCAAGTGTAGCAATTAAATTCTTTTATTCAGGATCTTCATGTGGAGCAAGCCTACGGCTGTTTCACGTACACACACATTTCCGCAAGGGCCTTGACATTTAAAAAGTTTGTCCAGTAAAGCCTTATATGGACATCTCAGAGAAGGGTCCCCCACTTGAGACCCGTTCTGTTAGCCAGAGTAGCCAACACAACCATCCATTACATGGCCGTCCATTCCTTCACACAAGCACCATGTAACAACAAATGTGCAGCTTGTGAAAAAATGGAGATGGAAATGCACTCCTTTTGGTTCTTTTAGTTCCTTATAGTGCACGCCAAACCAGGGACATGGTTCCAGTTTCCCCCTCAAATTTATAGTAGACGAAAGAATGTAGACAGCACTCCATGTGTGCGGATAAATCACCAGTGGTTTATTCCAACGTGGGCAACGTTTTTTCTTGTGTAAGCCTTTATCAAGCATATGCAAATTAGTTGTCCACTTGAGGTTTTTTTGTTGTTGGTCCCACGACAACCAGCATAGTCCTTAACGGGTTGTCCAGATGCCACAAAACCATATTTAGAAATACAAACCAATTATCATTTATAAATTCATACATATTTATTTTTTAAATTCAAAACGTTTTTATGCTGACGGATTATTATGTTACTTTTTTAACAGATGTTTGTGCTTATTTTAAACAATTATAAAAAGGAATTGTACACCTATGATGCCAACTTCTGAAAATCTCTTTCAAATTTTACTTGTTTTGTACCCCTTTAATGCTCATAGTAATAAAAGTAATAGAGGCAGGCTTAATTAGCGAAATATTTACTATGGGGTACGATTACAAATCAATAGCAATTTTATATATATATATATATATATATATATATATATATATATACATACGCACACACATATATTACAGTAGTGAAATATAGATTTCTGTAGGGCATTGTTATTGTTAATTTACCATTTAAAATAATAGTCTATACAGCTAACAACTTTATTTTGCTCTGGGGATTACTTTTTTTTCCCCTCAACCCATCAATTGAACATTAAAATGTCGATTTTACATTAGTTCGTTAGTTAAACCTTTATCAGTAATTTCCAACCTTATCACCATAAAAGGACCACTGAAAAATGTTTCCACTTTTAGGGAACCCCTACTTCTAGTCCTACCTCAAATAAGCTTTGTGTATAAGCCGGTAAAGCATTTTATAATGCTTTCCTAGTGCTAAAACACTGCCTTATAAATTAGTTTGAAGTTGTTTTTTTTCCTTCAATAAATCAGTGGTACAAGGCTAGATAAGAAACTAATATTTATTTTTACAGAAAAACGTCTTTCTCCACTTATTGCCCCCTCCCCTGCCTCATGCACTGATCACTCTTAATTCACTTGTAAAATCAGTCTTCAGTGAGGCAGTAAAGAAGACTCTCAGTCTCATTGAGAGATCAGGTAACAGCTGCTGTCTATGGAGAGGGGAAAGGGAGTAGGACGAGGAGGGAGCTGCTGCAGAGGAACAGAGGCAGAGAGACACACAGATGATGCTGTTTCTAGTAAGTATTCACTCCAGTGCTGAATTCACAGCAACACCTCTCATTACTGCTGTTTAATCTCCTGTATGCTGCTTCTGTGTATGTCTGAAAGATAGGGAAGCGTCCCATTTGCTGGGCATGGGAGACTTCGTAGCAGCTCGTATCCTTTCCTTCCGGAGCTAAACTCAGGGAAACTGACAATTATAGGTAGAGCCTGTAGAGGGGAGAACTGGTAAAAATTGTAGATACAAATCATATAATGGTAATTGTCAGAAATAGTGTTATTACTATGTACACACAGATTCACTTGGAACAACAGTTACAGTTAAAAAGGGGTGGTACCACTAACTTGACAATCTCTATATAAGCATTGATTTCTTATAAATGCTATTTTTAATTAGTTTGTCTGATACTGTATAATTATATATATATATGAATATATATATTTATATATATATTATATCCAAAAATAGCGACAGCACTCTGCAAACACTAATGCCACCTAAACACTATAAATAAATATATATGCATTGCTGCTGAATCTAAATACATTAGTGAGGTTCTTAGCGCACATTTTGATCAAATTGTGTGAGCCATACTGCCACGACAAGGCGACCTCTATAAGGTGTGTCCCTATGCTGCTCGTACCCCCAGAAATGGGACTAAGCCTACATTATAGGAAGCGTTTTTAATAATAGATATATACACTGTCAAAATAAGTCTTGGGTGCCTATCACCCTGTTACCAGTTCACCGTGTTCCTTCCTTGGACCAAGTTTGGCAGGTACTAACTACTGCATATAGAAAAAAGATGTGGTTATACAAAACCATACCTAACATACCCAAAATTGCAATATAATATAGCACGGTGCCATTCCTGATAAAGAATATTGAAAAAGAAAAAGAAAAAAAATGATCCAGGAATATAGCTAGGCACTCTTGGGTTGGATAAAATTTAACAAAATATTTTATTTATGAATCCAGATAATACCGGCAATATAAATTTATATTGCCGGTATTATCTGGATTCATAAATAAAATATTTTGTTAAATTTTATCCAACCCAAGAGTGCCTAGCTATATTCCTGGATCATTTTTTTATTTTTCAACTAACTACTGCATGGTTGGAACACCACACAAGACCTGCTGTTTTGGAGATGCTCTGACCCAATCGTCTAATCGTCAGTATTTGGTTCTTGTCAGTTGTTCAGATCCTTATGCTTGCCCATTTTTCCTGCTCCTTCACTTGCTGCCTAATATTTCCCACCCCTTGACAGGCGCTATTGTAACAAGATGATCAATGTTGCTCACTTTACCAGTAAATACTATTACCTACACGTTAACTCCAGTTTTGAAATGCTGAATTAGTATTTTTTTTTGTAAATAAATTGCAGTCTTCAACCAGAGACCATCAGTTACAAAATTAAAATATTCTGTTTGTGATCTACTTTAAAAATATATATCATACTAATTTGTTCTTTCTACCTCTACATCTGTCATTTTGCACTAGTCACAATTATTTACATGGCTCCCTATGTTTTCCTCTATCTATAATATCCATTGGCAATTACTGAAATAATACTCTTCTTGACTTACTTAATTGGAGCTAAGCTGCAATACCAGACACAGTCCATGGATAAGAGTGGCGCTGTTTCAATCTCATACAACCCTTGTAAAGGTCCCTATATTTTTATAGATTTTGCTGGCAACTGGTTTAAGCAAGTACTGACAACTAAAAAGTGTTTGGCAACTACAGATCTCTGCAGTCACTGTACAGTAGATGCCACAAATTGGCGATAAGGGATTTCTCTTTGCCTCTCACTGTGGCGTTGACCTTCTTTTCTCCTCAGGAGGATGCCTTTGGATCATGGTGATCTGGCTTGAGCTAGATGATACTGCTCTGTAGAGGAAAAGAGATGAAAAGCTAGTTGGCATTTTCACAACTGCATCTCCTTTATGTACCTGGGTCAACGTTAAACTCAAAGACAAATGCCTCAATCCGATGATCTGATGGCAATGCACAACCAACTATTTCTAACCCTGACAGATCTTGTGTACGTTTTTATTTTTTTAAATCAGATTTTTACATAATATTTTACATAAAAGGGTTTGCATGGAACATTACATTCTACATAGGATGGAGTGTATTAAAGCAAGCAGAAATAGAACATTGACTGTTTCAAGAACGTTGAAGTCCAATTTAGGACGTCATTTTGTTTTTAAGTTCAATATTCTTGGCAAATTTTTTTCATAGCATATATTTTTTTTTTACAATAAAAGTTTTTATTTGGTTTTACAATATAAGCAATAAAGACATAAAGTACAAAGGATACAAACGGAAAAGAAAAAGCAAACAGATCTACTTGACCCGTGTTTATCCAATCACATGTATCAAAACATCAGTTGGTCAGTAAAGTAAAGCAGGAATGGCAGTATAAATTTGAAAGACATTAGAAACATCAAGTAACGGAACCAGTACTGAACCAATTCACTCTCAACACCTGAGAAGACAGTGAAGCATAGTGGGAGAGCTAGAATAGCCAAATAGAAAGGGAGGGGTTAATGTTGGGGGGGGGGGGGGGAGTGGAGCTCATAGCATATATTTTTATATAGGCTGGAGTTTAAAAAAATATTCTGATATAGAGCTCCATTATTATAGCCATTGATAAAAAGTAACTTCCAAAATCGTTTTGTTTTTTTTATGTCATAGTGACATATCAGAAGTTTTGATCGGTGGGGGTACAGGTGCTGAGACCCCTACCATCACTGAACCGAAGGGGCAGAAGCACCCAGCTGAGCAATCTGCACCTTTGGCTGTGATCGGCTCTCCTCGTCGGCCTAAAGATAGGCTCACACGCAACGTCTATGAGCTTGTCTTCAGGCTGACAAGGAGAGCTAATCACAGCCGAAGGTGCACTCGGCTAAGCGCTTTTGCTCCTTAATTTCAGCGATGATAGGGGTCTCAGCACCCGGATCTCCACCGATCAAAACTTCTGATTTGTCTCTATGACATATCAAAACTTTCTGGAAGTATAGTTACTCTTTAAATTATCAAATTCTGGCTGCCTGCAGCCACCACTAGAGGGTGCTTGAAATCTGACTGCATTAAGAATTTTACAGCTCCTAAGCTCCCCCTAGTGAAAGTTGCTGGTAGCAAGTATTTTACGCTTTAATAAGCAGAAGAAAGGATTGTGATTTCAGCATTGTATTGATGATTGTCATCTTTACAAAAAAGTCAGTTTGTTAAATATCTGCCCTGCTTCAGCTGTCTTGGTCAGAGCTAGAGCAGTGGAGGCGTAATCCATAGAAGTTTACAGAATAAGACTGCCATGTGCTGAAGTGCTTTTGTGTTAAGAAATCATCTGGTTCCAACACTCATTACTGACTTTCAAGACATCTGTTTAGAAACTTTTTGGAATTATAACTTATTACTTATGTGTCATCTATGCGTGCATATATCCGTGTGACATCCTCTGTGTGTATATGCATGTACAGTGTATGTGTCATCTTTGTGTCTGCGTGCATGTACAGCTGTAGCAAGCGCCAAGAGTACAAGCAGCGTTCTACTCTGTTTGCGTATAGTGAGTGTACTATAATGGTACGCAACGTAAATAGTGTAGCGCCCTGTGACTTACTATATGAATGGAGTAGTATGCCACTTGTACTCTTGGTTCTTGGTGCTTGCTACATCTGTATCGTGTGTTATCTGTGTGTGCTTGAATTTGTGGAGTGTGTCATCTGTGTTAACATGCATGTATGTGTGTGTATGTGTGTGCATCATCTGCGTTTGCATGTATGTATGTATCATCTGTGTGTGTGTGTGTGTGTGTGTGTGCGAGTGCATGCATGTGTGTAGTGTATTTGCATCATCTGTGTGCATGTATGTGTATGTTTTCTGTGTTGACAATAATGCATGCATGGTTGCTGTATGTGGGTGCATCATTTGCGTGTGCATGTATGTATCATCTGTGTGTGTGTTTGTGTGTGTAGTGTATTTGCATCATCTTTGTGCATGTATGTGTATGTTTTCTGCGTTGACATGCATGCATGTTTGGTGTGTGTATCTGTGTGCATCATCTGCGTGTATGTATGTATCATCTGTTTATGTGTCTGTAGTGTATTTGCATCATCTGTGTTCATGTATGTATATGTTTTCTGTGTGTCTGTATGATGTGTGCGCGTGTATGTGTGCATGTGTAGTATTTATATGTGCAGAGACGTAACCTGAAGCTCCTGGGCCCCAATGCAAATCTGCAACTAAGCCCCAACCTACTATGTGCCACTTATAATACTGATGTCTTCTTATGTGACAGAATGGGTGACCACCACCTGTGCACCCCCTATGTGCACCCGATGCCTCCTGTATGTGCTTTAGACATTTTTATACCTCTCCAGAAGAAGAGAATTGTACCGCACATATGAAAACCCATCCAGTATCAGTCCGTGGCTTCCATCTTTCACTGTACAAGAGTGAAGTTGCACTTTTCTATTTCCAGCCATTTACCTGAGCATTCTTTTTCTATATCTGCTTTGAATCATTGCTGTCAGAGAGATTCTGCGCTGAAGCTCTGTAATACTGAGAATTTCTAGCAATCTAGATTTTCTTTGTGATTGGATTATACTTTCT
Organism: Rhinoderma darwinii; assembly: GCF_050947455.1. Lineage (NCBI taxonomy): Eukaryota > Metazoa > Chordata > Amphibia > Anura > Rhinodermatidae > Rhinoderma > Rhinoderma darwinii. Next base: position 33,325,489 of record NC_134692.1, read on the forward strand.
CATACTATTGTCTGCTCCTAGTCAACCTCTGTATCTATATTATCCTTGCACTGACGGAAGGGCTCATCGGGTGCAGGGCATGACATGCTTCTTGCAATTAGATATTTAATGAATACAGCGCTCAGTTCCTTTTGAAAGCAGGAAACATACACTGGGGAGTCCTAGCAAAGATTTACATCAAGCATTAGGATGTGGAATATGAGGGAAGGGTAAACAGTAAGTACAAGAAAAGACTGCCCTGGGATTCAATATGCAGAACCATCAAAACTCACAGCTTGGATAACTGCCATGGTGACACTTTAACGCAGATCTACAATGCCGTTTTATCATTTAATGGTGATTCAGATATGCGGACTGAGAGGCATAATACATTGCTGAGTTGCACTTTAAGGACCAATAACCTTAGGATTATAAAACATAGTTCTGTTTACCGTGCTGTCAATGGAAACCCGATGCTCTATAAATCTTTTATTTGTGTGGAGATACACAATAACGGCTTAGTTAATAAAATTGTGATATGACAGAATATGTGAAATGACGCTGAGCGGCCATCGAGGTATCATATCTGATCAGTCTTAACTGGTCAGCCCATTAATAGGCTATAAGTACGTAGAAAAAACCTAAAGCACTCTAGGAACACTTGGGATTGATTTTCAAAATTATTTTATTTTATTCCAAACACTGTTTTTTGGAAAAGCGATATCGTTTCGGCCTATCCAAGGCCTTTTTCCACAATCGCTGTAGGAAAATAGAAGGAACAAGTATATGATATATACATCTTTTGGAATAGCAATTACATATACATAATTATGATTACAGCATTTCCAAATGAATAACAAAGAATATATATATACAAATTCGATATATAGAAAAATTGACCATCTTCCTATATTAGAAATGTTTTATGTCTTGTTGTTTTTTGCATATATGCAGATATCCCTATTGTAGACGATAAAAATATATGTCATTCATTTAATTAACAATGAACATATTTAATTTATGCCATTGAGCAAAATTCCTTCCATGGTCTGTTTCTATATAAGCACATGATTTCTTTATAGTGATTTTTGCTAGAATCATTAGGAACATATTATCTCGTGCTTTGCTTATCTTTTGATCACATCAGGAATGTATCGTCTATATATCGGCCATGTCTATGGTAAATTTTTCTGTATATCGAATTTGGATATATATATTTTTTGTTATTAATTTGGAAATGCTGTTATCATATCTATGTATATGTAATTGCTATTCCAAAAGATGTATATATTATATACTTGTTCCTTATATTTTCCAACAGCGATTGTGAAAAAGGCCTTGGATAGGCCGAAACTTTATCGCTTTTCCAAAAAACACTGTTTGGAATAAAATAAAATAATTTTGAAAATCAATCCCAAGTGTTCCTAGAGTGCTTTAGGTTTTTTCTACGTACTTATAGTGTGGGTTTCCAAACCCGAACCTATATAGCACCAACACAGATTCAATTTGGAGTGTATCCTTACATATTCTGTTTTATGCATAAACAGGCTATAGACTGGTATGACAACAATCCTGTATGTGGACTATAGGTTACAGTTATAGGTAGTCAGAAGTTTGTTGGTTGAATCTAAGGAAAACTGCAAGGAATTTAAAGGGGCATTATGGTTTCAGCAAATAAACGTTCTACAATCTTTCAATATACTTTTTATAATAACCCCTTCCCATCATTTGACGTGCAGTTAAGAAGTAGCTGAAAAGAGAAAGTATGGAGCAGGCTCACGGGCCGGAATAGGAGATAACTCCAATCCCAGCCGTTGAACAAATTGTCGCGGTGAAGAGGCAGGGCTTAAAAGGAGCCAAGAAAAATACACAGGATATTTTTATATATATATATATATACATATATATATATATATATACACGTAAAAAATAAATATTAGAAGCCCCAAAAATTTTTCTCAATAAGAAAAGTTACATGTACCCAAAAACGGTACTAATAAAAATTGCAACTCTTCCCCCATAAAATCAACCCCTCACACAGCTCAATCAGGGGGGGAAAAAAAACAAACTATGGGTCTCAGAATATTGTGACACAAAATGTTTTTTTTTTAAACAATTAGTTTTTTCTTTGTAAAATTAGTACATTTTTAAAAAAAAAACAATAACATATAAATTCATTATCCTATTCCCTATAGATTGGAAAAATATAATAGATTAAGCAGCAGATTTTACCGGCTAGCCTTGACTCCCAGCCAAAGAGTCCAAATAGCAGCGATGGTGACAAGTATTTTCTTTAGGGCCAGTTCACACAGTGAAGAGTTTTTTGACGCGGAAACCGCGTCGAAAAGCGCGCCAAAAAACAGCCGAAAATGCCTCCCATTGATTTCAATGGGATGCAGAGGCATTTTTTTCTTGCGAGTGGAAAAACCGGCTCGCAGAAAAAAGAAGGGACATGCCCTATCTTAGGGCATTTACGCCTCTGACCTCCCATTGACATCAATGGGAGGCAGAGAAAGCGTATTTTACGGCGTTTTAAGCCCGCGGCGCTCAACAGCCGCGGGCGAAAAACGCAGCAAAAATCGGCGTGCAGGCAGAGGAAAATCTGCCCCAAAATTCCAAATGGAATTTTGAGGCAGATTTTCCTCCTGCAAAAAACTCTGTGTGAACCCAGCCTTATTGTGCCCAAAACAGCATAAAGACAAGCAGCAAACTTAAATTGTTGGCTGCCTTTAAAGACGAGAAAACGGAGCACAATAGAAATAACGTTTATATAACAAAGTGACTTCTCATTAAAAACAAAATTAACAACCCCTTTACATTTTTAACAATGTTTATTTCACGCTTTGCCAAACTCTACAGGCAGAAATACGTTACATTAAGAGATATTTTTCTGCTGTAGATTTTAGGTTTTCACTTTCTTGACAGCTGTTAAAAGTGCTGCGGTTATGCCTTATGCCTTATCTAGATTTATGATATCCGTTATCTGTCCTACACTCTGCTAGTAATTTCAGCACAGGAGATTACATGTAGGACTCTCCAGGTAGAATACAAGGGTTACGGATATTGGTACCTTCTGTCTCTCGGAGACTTTGCTTCCGTTGCCTTGTTTGAGGTTTTTCTGTTTCATTTCTTTTTCAGTTAAGAAACCACAAATCTAGATATGGGTTATTCATGTAAACGTATTAGATTCTCAATGTAGCCTTTCCACCAATTGTGTCAACTCGTAATATGTACTCTATATCCTTCATGTGCTATTTTTATCTAGTTGTTATATTAGGTCTTTGAGAAGCTTAGAACCTTATTTTATTTTTGTTTTGTTTTTTGTTATTTTCTTTGACTTCCCCTTTGGTGGTTGTAATAACAAATACCTAATATAAATGATTCTTAATGGGGTTGTCCACGACCGGACAGCTGATGACCTATCCACCGGATAGGTCATCAGTATATGATCTGTATATGATCAGTGGGGGTCCGACTACCGGACCCCGCACCGATCAGCTGCTCCGGCTGCCAGATGTTTTGAACGGTATGCAGTAGTTGGAGCCGGAAGAAGATACTGTAGCTCCGGGCACGCAATATCGGCCGAGCTGCAGTACTGCAGCTCTGCTCCTATTCAAGTGAATAGGAGCAGAGCTGCAGTTCTACAAAACGGCCCCTATGTAGTGGTCGGAACAATCTGCTTCGGGCTCCAACTACTGCATACCATTCAAAACATCTGGCGCCCAGAGGCAGCAGGGGCAGCTGATTGGTGCGGGGTCGGGGTGTCGGATGTAGTGAGAACCATACTCAGTTTGATATTTGGAGTTACTGCAAAATATTGACCAAAGTATTGCTATTTGAAAGCAGTCCTAAACTCAACTGGCCCAGTATATGTGTCAATTTCTTAATGCCTATCTTTTTCTCATTCGTGGTTTAGTTGTCTATAATTATTAATCATTCTGTTCTTTTCTATATGGATTTCAGACGACCTTAGGCTCCCTATAGACACTATAGCTAAGCTGTAGTAACAGATCACAGTTCTGTTTTAATGGAGCTGAGCTAAAAAGTAGCCACACAACAAGAAATGAGAAAAAAATCATTGGCATATAAGCTTACATGATGACTTATATATAATGTTTTTTAGCTCACAACTGGACAGTGACTTTAAGTGTAAGTCCTGTATACTCTAGCATGCTTAGCCAACCCATCTAAATGGCCAAACACTGACTATGGTTGTCATAAGCACAAAGATATACCTCTTTTTAACAACTGATCCAATATTTCATTAGCTTCATCCTTTAAAAACTCCCATTTGCTACCGGTGGAAGAGTCTTTCCATAAAAGTTATTTAGGTTGTAGCAAAAAGATAACACTAGAATCTCCCATTACCAATAAGAACTAGCAGCAAATAATTTTTTTTTAACTTCACTAATACGTTTTTCAACAAGTCAATTGTTTAGATATTTATTCTGCTGTAACTTCAGAGATCAGAGAAACCTCTGATCTCCGTCGATTAACCCCTTGTATGCTATGATCAATGGTAGTCGCAGCATACAAGAGGAATAAACCAAAGGGCGTCCCCCTTTCATTGTGTCACAGGGATTCCCTGGTACACAAACTCTCCCCATACCTTATATGGGAAGACGGCCCTGGGTGAATTAAAGGACCCTAGCTCTGTCTTCATGATGTCTCTTTCCAGGGCATACTTATTAGTACACAGGTTAATGTACTTGCATATATGTATATCTTCTAGAACATTATTATGTCAAAACAATAAAAATTTATAAAAATCCTATTAGGGGATTAAACAAAATGGAATGCTGAAGTGGCAAAAATTATTTCGGTCCCATAATCATAATTTAAATAGCTGATCTGTGGGTGTCCGACCACCTGGATCGCCATCGATTTCGAGAACAGGCTTACTTTCCAATTCCTGGGAGCCCCATAGGAATGGAGCGGTAGTGAGAATGCTCGGCTACCTCTCAGTTCATTTCTATGGGGCTGCTGAAGATAGTGCTCGGCAGCCCCATAAAAATGAAGGGAGCGGTGGTCGAGCATGTGCACTACCTTCCATTCCAATGGGGCTCCCAGGAATGGCACGGTAAGCTCATTCTCATGATTGATGGGGGTTCCAATGGTCGCACCACCACCGATCAGATATTTATCATCAATCAGGTAATAATGATTATAATGATTATGGAAAGAGCCCTTTAAGCCCCAATATGGCCTGGTCTTCAAGGGGTTCATTTTATTTCCGATTATGTTTTCTTCCATAATTCCATTTAAATTTGGATGTAATTATCACTAGTGTTAGCTAGAATTGGTGAATGATTCCTCTGAAATGAGTACATTCCATGATTGCTTGGAAACAGTTTTCTATGTGACATTGCTAACCTTTAAATGTCCATGCAGACAAAGCAGTGATGTTTCCTTGGTATTATGGCTGTATGGTATTCATTTTGCTGTTCACTTCTTGGACTGCGATTCTTTACAGAACTTCTCCCCAGCACAGCTTGATGCATCATTGCTTTTCAATAAGTATTTTGCTGTGTATGGAATTATTTATAAGGGATTTTTATTATTAGCACAATGAATCAGTAAGAATATTGGTGCAAGAACATATACTATTTGTTATCTCATATCTCCTCTTAGATAACTTTTACTAACTTTAGCTACTAATTCAAATCTAGGCCCAGCCAGTATCTTTCAATCACAAAAATGTTTAAAATACAAGAAATTGTGTAAAATAACTTGCCTAAATAACAATGACCCACAGTGACTGTTTTGAGTTAAAACTGACACTGAAAGGACCAATTGTGGAGAGTAAATCTTATTAGTAACCAATGCCAGGCAGCTGCTGAAAAGGAAAATAATATCATTGGATGCATCAAAAGAAGCATAAATTCACATGACAAGAACATAATTTTGGCTCTATACAAATCACTAATCTGACTGCGTATAAGTAAGACATAGCCAAACTGGAGCGGGTGCAGATTAGGGCAACCAAAGTTAAAAGAATAAACAAACTTGGGGTTATTCAGTTTAAAAAAAAAAAAAAAAGATGGGCTATGACTATCAGTGTGATTGGTGAAACTTTCAAAATACTTTTTATTAAAAATAATTTTTACTTTTTGATATACAGCTGCTTTTATTTTATATACAGAGCAGCTGAAGAAATGCTAGCACAGGCTTCCAGTATCCGTAGTTTCAGTTGCTGCACATCTCGTATCTTCACAGCATAGACAATTGCCTTCAGATGACCCCAAAGATAAAAGTCTAAGGGGGTCAGATCGGGAGGCATTTCTTCTGCGGTGTGGCTATCAGTGTGTGAAGAGTGGGAGAAGAGGGTTGCATTGACAATCCAACACAATGGGCAGCACTTTGAACACATTTTATAAGTGGTCAGAAACGTGTAAATAACTCCTGAAAGAATAAAGTAACGTTAAAACCAAGCACACCATTGTTTTTCTTGTGAAAGTTGGATACAAAATGGCCGATTTAAAAATGGCCGCCATGGTCAACACCCAGCTTGAAAAGTTTCCCCCCTCCCATATACTAATGTGCCACAAACAGGAAGTTAATATCACAAACCATTCCCATTTTATTTAGGTGTATCCATATAAATGGCCCACCCTGTATATATATATATATATACAGATAATTTTTTTCTTTTACATAACAATATTTCTATTGGGAAAAAGATACTTTTTTGTTTTTCTTTTTTATTTATATTTCTTTAACATTTTGTTTCACTAAAAAAAAACAAAAAAACATTCTGTCCCACTGGAGAACTAGACTACGCAATCTCTTTATTGCTCATATAATACATTGTAATACTTTTGTGATTAGGTAATGGGCTGATAGAGGGAGCCCCCTTAATCTGTCAAACCATTTAGGAGCCACGGTCACTCGACCACGGCATCTAAAAGGGGTAAACGTCCGTAATCGGATTTATCTCATTGTTAAAGTAAGGTATAATAGAGCCGGCACCCGCACATGATGGTGCAGACTCATCTACTGTGCCCGTTCTATTACCATGACGTACTAGTACATCAATTCGCAGAAGCTGCTTAGTCTTCATGACGTAATTGTACGTCGTGGGGCGGAAAGGGGCTAATATGTTATTTTTATTGTATCACCATTTGTTCTATGCTGTTTTCTCTTGAGGTTTGATATAGTAATATATTTTCCCTACACATTTGTATTTTGAATGCTCATTTCTTCACACATTTAGCAATGGCCCATGGGTCTGTTTATCCAAATCACACTTTCTTTCAAAGCAAGATAGATATTAAGATGCAATATTTCTCAAACATTTACTGTTACAGTTGGACATACGTAACAGCCTTTCTGCTTTCACAGTAATGTTTTAACCATGTTAAAAATAGCTATGTAATTTCCACTTACCATGTGACATTCCTGAAACCACGGCGGGGTATCTAGATCGAGTGGCATTCTGATGTTTGGTCAGCATTTCTCCTGCCATGAGTTGTGTGACACACAAGTTATGAACTGACAGCTGTCATTTTCAAGGCATGTGATTAAAGCCTCTCTCGTAATGGAGGTGACACGTTATATCTCCAGGAAGAAGGCTGCTGACCTACCTTTGCTTTGACAGTTGCTGCCAGGAGAATAACGAGAGGCAGTGACAGCTGTACACAAATTCATTTGCCTGCCGGTCAAATGGATGAAAGACAATTGAGAGTGGTTGACTAACTACATGCATTCGTTAGGGAAGTTGATAAAATTAGGTTTTGTATTCACAATTGGAAACAGACAAAAGGTTAATTATAATATGATACCGTATTTCTCTTGTGTGTTATCACATGTTCTCTATGTATTTATGTACTACTATTCAATAATGGGATAGGATCTGAGTCTAGGTAGAAAAAGTAATTGTATTTTTTTTTAATGACAGTGTAGAACTGTAAAATTATACATAAATTATATGTATTATAGAGCAAATTGTTTTACAAGACCACAATATGGCCCCGAGTTGTTGAAGTATGCCAGGTATTCAATTACATGATGCTTCATTTGTTGATATAAAAAAGCTAATAGCTACAATTTGAGATACGGGTCATGGCAACTACAAAATGGGAAATTAAAATTGAAGATAAGTTATAAAATATAGTCTTAGTGTCCAAACCACAGAGAACATACTATTCCCAAAAGGTTATCTCACTGTCAACTGGGGAGGGAGTTAGTCTGAATGGATCCAACCTAAATAATACAAGTAGAAATATCTTAAGGAGGTATTTCAGGAATATGTATTGATAGCTTGCCCTTAGGATAGGCCATCAATGTATGATTGTGGGGGTCCGATCCCTATGATCGGCAGGAAAAATCGGCCATGGAAATTCCACATACAGCAGCACATCTGTACATATGGCTATACCTGGTACTGCAGCTCAGCACTATTCATTTGCTGGAGCACTGTGCCCCCTTCATTGTGCTAATTGGTGGGGGTCCCGGGGTTTGACCTCCACTGAGCACACATTCATAGGGCAAAGAGTAAGTCTCCAATAATAGCAAAGATCACTTGAAGGATCACATCTCACTTATCCTACAATTACCTGTATGCATGTTTTATAGTGTATAGTGACTTTTTATAGGTTTTTTTATGCAGAAATTCAGGCATTTAAAATACCAGCAGGCCTAGTTTCTGGGACTCTAGGATTCATTTGAAGCACTGAGGCCTTACCCTCAAGAGCAGGGCTTTAGAAATCTCTGGTGCAACTAGCCAAGGCACCAAGAAAATCGCTTCAGGCACCTACTTTTTTTTAATTTTTTATTCCTATTTACATCTATGCAAATTCTCATTGCTTGTCCATTAAAAGAGTCAAACGGGCTCCTAAAATGTACAGTGTTTTGTCTATTCCGACTCTCAAGGACTTCAAATTTGGGCAGTGCTATTTTTTTGGCACCTGAGAGCCCTTATCTGGTGGAGTCCCGGGGCCATTGCCCCCTTTTACCCCTCTTTGCAGAATAAACCTCCCATGTGTAGTAAAAAGCACAATAAGACATTGGAGTACCCCGAAGGCAGATTGCCTTTAACATATAATTTTACATTTTGCATTATTCTCTCATTATACCTTGACATTCTGATTTGCAGCCGCAGTTGTTGAATTATAGCTATATGTTCTTTCTCTTTAAATAGTGCACATAAAGTTTCTCTACGTGTTTCCTGTTCATTATACGAATTCTCTACCTTATTAGAACCATTTTTTTTTCAATCATTTCACCTTTTTTTTTTAAATATAAAATTTGTTTTTCTTTCTTCTTTCCTTCTGTGGAAAAGGAGACGACGTTGTAAAGTCGCCCAAAATAGAAGATGTTTTGTGCGTGCTTGTAAAACGCTTGAGAGGACAGAGACGGGAAGTCTCGCTCTGCTGTCACAGCACAGGTAGCTCATGGTAATTGGAATTCTATCTGACATTGTACAGTTAACATCAAGCTATGCATTGTAATAAAAATCAAGAGTTGCTAAAATGTTTCTCTCTAATATTCAGAAGCCCCACCGTGTGTTCATTACCGACAGGGAGTCAACATTAGGATGAACTGCTTACCAGTAATTACATTGAACTTTATTAAATCCCATTATTGACAGGGCAAGTTGTTGGATGTCAGAGTATTGCAGAAAATACATGACAATATGGGCCTATATATCATGGACATAGCTGCTTGTTTCAATGAAAGCTATTTTCAATGTGCAGCATTTAATAGGTTGTGTATAATAAAATGATAAGAACTTTCCTCTCAGATGTATTGGTCTCATGTACGGTCAGGCTTGTTTAATAGAGAAACAGGAGACAGGGCCCCTTTTTCTCTTCTAGGCTAATACAAAAAAGCAATAGTCTCGTATTCATTGTATAGCTCCTAAAAAATGAATAATGTTTGTCATTTACATGCTGTTAAAATAAATTATCCAGTGAAGAGTTATGACATTTATTTAAATAGTATGGCACCACCTGGTGTTCAAAGTGTATAGTAATGGGCACAGCCACCTAATAAGCTGAGTGCTAGTAAACATGCATATTCAGTTGCATTCCCCAAACCCAGTTCTCTACATAGTGATCCTCCGTTTACTACAGAGCAGCCAATATAAATATCTTTCTGCCCTGCTTGTCAGGGAAGGAGCAGAGCCCCTAGATTAGCATGGCAGTATAGCTGAGGAGCCTCCTTCTGCATGGGAAGTAAAAAGGGACTACTCTATATCATCAGCTGTGAGAGGGGGAAGGAGACTGATTCTGCTCAGAGCCCCTCCCCCCAGCAGCACAGATTAGCAGCAGCACCAAGGGGGACACATGGAAGCAAACAGAACATTATGAATGCAAATATTTTTCTTGCTAGAAGCACTGCAAATTATTTTAAATAAGCTATTAACAGAATTTCTGGACTTTTGGAATAAAGAAATGATTAATTGGATAACCCCTTTAAGGAGTTTCATAATGTACCTGCCAACAAATTAATTCATTTTGGGTGGAGTTTGCAAGTTTTTGGCAAAAGGAATGGTGGCTATAAGGCTGCTTTGTGCCTTCTCTAAAGAGCTTCCAAACTCCACCCATAAATACTTGTAAAAGAGCTGTACCCTTTTTATGGGTCAAGAATTTACTGTCTCAGAGTGTTTTTTATGTTAGAATAACTAAATTGCAGTATATGGCCTCTTTCAGATGAGCGTATTTCTAAATGTCTGCAATACGGATCCGTAATAAGAACGTATTACGGATTATATTGCATCAGTATTACAGATCCGTATTACTGATGGGCTGTCTTCTAGGGAGAAAATGTAATGACATAAGACAGCCCCTTTGGAAAACGCATGCAATACAGATGACATACGGGCCAAATACATATGCATCCGTATTTTAATCACTCTCCATAGACTTTAATTATCATTTTCCATTTGCAATACGGATTGGTATATAATTATTCCCTACGTTAAGTGTTAAATTGTAATATACACCATCACAACCACAAAATGTGTCTGCCCTTTTAGGTCACTTGAAACTATGGATGAACATAATTATGGGATATTGGAATGAAATTATGTGACTCTATTCATAAGAAGCAGCATATCGTTTGGCTACATTGTAGGGTTTATGGTCTAAGGTTTAAGGTCTTGCCACAGCATCTCAAAAGGGATTCAAGCCTGAACTTTGATTTGGACACACCAAAACATTAGTTTTGTTTATTTTGAGCCATTTAGAGGGGGACTTGCTTGTGGGCTTTGGATCATTGTCCTTCTGCATAACCCAAATTCGCTTGAGCTTTAGGTCACGAACTGGCAAGTGGTAATCCTGCTTCAGGATTTTCTGATAGAGAGCAGAATTCATGGTTCAAAATCACCCTACCACCATGTTTGACTGTTGGTATGATGCTCTTATGGTGGAATGTAGTGTTAGCTTTACCCCAGATGTTTCAAGATCCATGTCTTCCAAAAAGTTCCACCTTTGACTCATCAGTCCACAGAATAATATCCCAAAAGTCTTGGGGGTCATCTAGATGTTCTTTGGCAAATGCGAGATTGTCAGCAGTGATTTGCGCCTTACTGTGGAAACTTCTACATTGACCTCAACTGAGACAAGTGAGGCCTGCAGTTCTTCAGATGTTTGTCTGGGTTCTTTTGTCCCCTCCTGGATGAGTTGTCTATATTCTCTCAGTGACATTTTGGTATGCTGGCCACTTCCAGGAAGGTTCACAACTCTTCCAAGTCTTCTCCATATGTGGATAATGGCTCTCACTGTGGTTCGCTGGAGTTCCAGAGTCGTAGCAATGGCTTTGTAACACTTTACAGACTGGTACATTTCAATGACTTTGTTTGGCATCTGTATTTATATCTCTTTAAATCGTGGCATCATGTGCATCTATTTGAGACCATCTAGCCTGCTTCACATTGCCAGACAGGTTCTATTTAAAGGGGTTGTCCAGATTAGAAATCCCATAATCATACACCCTATTAGAAAAATCTGAGTTGACAGAGGGAGGTCCTCTGTTCAGGATCCTCATCTCTTGACCAAAGTGGAGAGCGCTTCAAAGAGTGTCTCTCTCTTTGGGGGTCCTGTCCTGTATTACACATACAAACCATTGCTATGAATGGGCACTGTGTAATGCTTAACTTCCCCTGTGTTGGCGCTGCAGGTAAATTGAATAACTACTGACAGGTTATCCCACAGATTTCTGCTGATTGCTGGGTGGGACCAGCAGGAGGACACTTTGTGATCTGCTTATTGTTAAAGAGGCTCTGTCACCAGATTATAAGTGCCCTATCTCCTACATAATCTGATCGGCGCTGTTATGTAGATAACAACAGTGGTTTTTATTTTGAAAAACGATCATTTTTGACCAAGTTATAAACAATTTTAGATTTATGCTAATTAGTTTCTTAATAGACAACTGGGCGTGTTTTTACTTTTTACCAACTGAGCATTGTGAAGAGGAGTGTATGACGCTGACCAATTAGTGACCAATCAGCGTCATACACTTCTCATTGTTCCAGCCCAGCTTCTTTCACTGCACAATCACACTGGGCTGGAACAATGAGAAGTGTATGACGCTGATTGGTCACTGATTGGTCAGCGTCATATACTCCTCTTCACAACGCTCAGTTGGTAAAAAGTAAAAACACGCCCAGTTGTCTATTAAGAAAGTAACTAGCATAAATCTAAAATTGTTTATAACTTGCTCAAAAATGATCGTTTTTCAAAATAAAAACCACTGCTGTTATCTACATTACAGCGCCGATCAGATTATGTAGGAGATAGGGCACTTATAATCTGGTGACAGAGCTTCTTTAAGGGACCCTTTGAACAATTAGGGATTGTTCAAAGTGGAGATCTCCTTTAAGTGGTGTTTAGATTCAACAGGTCTGGCAGTAATCATGCCTGGATGTGGCTAGTGAAATGAAACCCAATTGACAATTGAATTTGGTTAACTAGTTGAGTAAGTAGCTAAGGGGGCATTTACTTTTTCACATAGGGCCAGGTGGGGCTGAACAGTATTTTTCCTTCAATAAATGAAATCAATATTTAAAAACAGCATTTTTTTACTTGGGTTTTCTTTTGCCTAATATTAAAAGTATTTTGATGATCTGAAACAAGTGTGACAAAAATGCAAAAATAGAAGAAATTAAGAAGGGACAAATTCTTTTTCCCTTCACTGTATGTATATACACAGATGCGTGCCTTGCAAAAGTATTGGATTCCCATCAGTCTTGTCTGAATTACAAATGACACAGACATAGATTGAATACTTTTCATATTTAAAAAAAAAGTCTGCTGACTTTAAGAGCATGCTAATTTGTAATACAGAATACGGTCTGGAACAATATGTATAAATGTTATTTGTAATCCCCCCAAAAAAAATCAGGGGCTTGAATATTTTATTAACAAATAAACATATAAAGCGTTCATAAACTTTCTTTTACTCCTGAAGACAAATTCTATGTATTCTTCTTATTAAAATATTCTATTAATGAGAAATAAGCCCAGAGAAATAGAAAGTAATGTGCGCCACTTACGATGCCTGAGCTACATATTTATTGAGTGTAACTTGAGATAGATTAAAGTGAACCATTGTTGGGCACACACTGGCCGTCAGCTTTATCTGGAAATGGGGCATGGGTCTGCTGGAACCAAAGGCTGTCACATGTCATTTATTGTGCTGCCAATAAACAAGATTTGCCTTTTGCTGGTTGATGGAAGAACTCCGCACTGTAAACATTTCTGGCACTGCTTGTAAATATTCTGTCAAATAAAAAAAATATTTATTTATTTAAAAAAAATAAAAAATCACAACTACACCTGTAAGTGGCTCGCGCATATTCCTTCATATTCTAAACCTTCTTTCCCTCCCTCCCCTATGGTTGATATATATCTAAATGATACACAATACTCTTCTCTATGCTGTTTATATTGTGAGCATACATACATGATTCTGATTTACCATTGTACCGCTCATATTACCTCCACTTTCCGCTCCCCTTCCCTTCCCTCTTCCCTACCTTTTTTATATTAAAAGCTTTGTTAAAACAAAATAAAAACATTTAGAAACAAAATAAAGAAATAAGGCTGGGTTCACACAGAGTTTTTTGCAGGCGGAAAATCTGCCTCAAAATTCCGTTTGGAATTTTGAATCCGATTTTGCTCTGCCTGCACGCCGATTTTTGCAGCGTTTTTCACCCGCGGCCATTGAGTGCCGCGGGCAAAAAACGCAGTGAAATACGCTTTCTCTGCTTTCTATTGCTGTCAATGGGAGGTCAGAGGCGTAAACGCCCGAAAATAGGACATGTCCATTCTTCTTCCCACGAGACGGTTTTTACGCTCGCAGGAAATAAACGCCTCCGCCTCCCATTGAAGTCAATGGGAGGCATTTTCGGCCGTTTTTTGGCGCGGTTTCCACATCAAAAAACTCAGTGTGAACTCCCCCTAAGTGATTGAGTTGTTCTTTTCTATCGCATTGTAAAAAATTCTATCTATCCATTTCTCAGTTATATCTGTTTCTAGGATATCTGGGTGACAATAAGTATGGCTGCCATTACAGCTGCAATAGAAGCTTGTCAGCAGCTCTCCGCTGCTCTCTGTTTTAAGATTTACTTTGCTTAATGTTGTTCACCAATATATGTGTTTATATGTATTTATATTGTGTTAGGCCTCATGCACACGGCCGTGCCCGTAATCACGGCCCGCAATTGCGGGCACGGCCGGCCGCTGACGGCCACGGCCCGCATTTTCATGCTGTGCTCCTATACAAAGTATATGAGCACGGCCGGTAAAAAACGAAACGTAGGACATGCTCCATAATTCCTGGCACGGTTCTATGGCACGGACACTCTTCTGTAACTGTACGGAAAGGTGTCCGCGGCCAATAGAACTGGGCAGGTCCGTAATTGCAGTCCGCAATTACGGAGATTTTTTTTACGGTTGTGTGCATGGGGCCTTAGGGTTTGGAGCTGTAACATCTTGTACTCACAGACATTAGCTTCTGCAGTGCACAAATGATTTGTACTGTCCTGGAAAATACATCTAAAAATGTGTTCCCACCATAGACATTCAGCGTTTTCCAGTATGGAGCAGTGTACAAGGCTATGTAAACCTTTGTAGTCTTTTTTGTATGTAATGTTTGTGCTTAGTGTTTTTAATTATTTTTTCTTCTTTTAGACATTTATTAAAAATGTTATTTCGTTTTAGAACTGCAGCTAATTTGTTTTCACTATACATAGAAGCAGCATAATGACTCGGCTTACGGTGGCTCCTGTGTGACTCTAGCACACAACTGACAGGTTTGGCTTACAGCAGCTTCTATGTACAGTGGATACATAGAAGCTGCAGCACTTAAATGTAATAAACTTTTTTTTATAAATGTCTATTAGAAAAATGTTTAAAAACACTAAACACATACATTACATAAAAAAAAGGGTTCAAAGGCTAACATAGTCTTGACTTTAGTACTAATTTATAGTAATGCGATGATCTCCTTTGGTCCCACTAGTGCAGAATAATATTTGCTACTGTGTGGGGAGCCACATGCGGGGGGCCTGAGGGCCACATGTGGCTCCCGAGCAACTGGTAGGGGAACACAGCTCTACAGTTTCTGTGGTCTAAGTTCATATGGCTCACCGCGTTCCAGCCGTTCTACTCCTTCCATAGGAAAATAATTGGGCGGCATTGCTTTTCCTGACCTATACCAATGCAATATATCAGCGCACCATACGAGAATAGTAGACTGGAGTAGGCACTACCTGGGTATCCCAAGGGCTGGATATCTGCAGAACAAGCCTCCATGACCACACCACTTTTCAACTTACGGTTGCTCACCTCCCCAGTGAACAACACTATACGCTATAGGTCTGACACCCCGGGTCGCCTCCCGATTTATTCTCTAAGCTGGGTCTTTCCCCATCGCCATCCCCCTTATTTCCTATGCTGCTTTCTTCCTAGGGGAAGTAGTTGGTAGTTTTGGAGAATAGATCAGAGGGGGGAGATTTCAGTTAAGACACTTCCTGAAAGACTCAGGAGCTGCATTCACTAACGTACCAGACCTAGACCCCTGGCGCCTGTCCCAACTTACTCAGTTTTTGTGCTGTCTACCATCCTTATTTTGCACCACTCACGCTCAAACACTATTTGAAGCACTATGTACATCTTGGGGTCCAAT